>NC_048574.1:52153965-52461962 GCF_013265735.2 Oncorhynchus mykiss
CACCGCGGGATCAGACACGACGGCAACTACCTGGCCTTGAAGACAGAGGTTTCCTACATCCTGAACGGGAATTTCTCTGTGTCCACAGCAGAGCAGGACATCCCAGTCCTGGGCGCCGTACTCCGGTACAGTGGTTCCTCCACCACCCTGGAGAGGGTCTTGAGTTACCAGAAGCTCCGACAGGCAGTCGCTGTCCAACTCCTGTCCACAGCCGGAGACTCCTCTACCCCTAGGGTCAAGTACAGCTTTTTCCTCCCCAGGGATGTCCCCTTCACCAAGCCTGGAGCTGAGGGTAGAGCTTCGCTACATGCGATTCTGCCACTAGGGGGCTCAGAGTGGGCTCTGGGGGAGTGGTCCGAGTGCTCCAAGAGCTGTGGTTCAGGTTGGTCAAGAAGGAACGTAGAGTGCCGGGACGGGGCAGGCACCCTGTCCTTCTCCTGTGATGAGGACCTGCGGCCGGCAGACATCCGGCCGTGTGGGGACCTGCCCTGCCCTGTCTGGCAGATGGGTCCCTGGTCGGCATGCTCGAGGACATGTGGTGTGGGGGTGCGCCATCGAAGCGTGCTGTGTATTGACTACACCGGTAAGATGGTGGAGCTAGGAAAATGTAACCTCGCCAAGAGGCCAGAGGTGGTTTCTTCAGAGTGCAGCTACCAGGACTGCTGAGTCTGTGCTGATAAAGCAGGAAGGGAAAGGGCAGTTGGTGGCAGTGGTGGGATCCAAGGCCGAGGGAAGTAGTGTAGGAAGCTAGTTAGTTAGTCAACTAACCAATGCACAACCCTTTCCCAACCACCACAACCCTGCTTCAGAGACAAGCAGGGAAGCTAGAATCATCAAGAGTGGTCGGTTCACTATATCAGCCAGAACCAAAACTATGGTTTGGCTTGGTTGTAGAAATATTTCACATTTGATAGATTAACTTAATTATTTCAATGTTTATTTCCTTGATGATGTCATAGCTTCAAAACGCCTATTGACGGTTTGTTTTCCAACAGAGATCTACCTCAAAGGATGTAAAAATAATCAACTATCACTTCTTAACCTAAAGTTTCTGTTTGCGTCTAGCTTAACACATTATCAAAGGTACATCTTAACTTTCCACAAATGCTGCTGATAGTCCACTGGAGTGGTTGAATACCACTGTCATTCATTTTTGTCGGGCCACATGCACCCCTTTTGAACACACATGCCCTCAAATCAATTCAAAGTATACTACCTAATCAAATCAAGTGACATTCAATATTTTAGGGAACAAAGAAAAACCTTTCATATGAATAGAGAGACAATAGCTCAAATCAAATCAAATTTTATTTCTCACATGTGCTGAATACAACAGGTGTAGGTAGACCTTAAATGCTTACTTACAAGCCCTTAACCAACAATGCAGTTAGAAGAAAATACAGAAAAAAAGTGAAATAAGAATAACAAATCATTAAAGAGCAGCAGTAAATAACAATAGCAGGGCTGTATTCAAGGGGTACCGGTACAGAGTCCATGTGCGGGGGCACCGGTCTCGAGGTAATTGAGGTAATATGTACATGTAGGTAGAGTTATTAAATTGACTATGCATAGATAATAACAGAGAGTAGCAGCAACATAGAAGAGGTGGAGGGGCAATGCAAATAGTCTGGAGCTGCTGTTCAGGAGTCTTATGGCTTTGGGGTAGAAGCTGTTTCGAAGCCTCTTGGGCCTAGATTTGGCGCTCCAGTACCGCTTGCCGTGCGGTAGCAGAGAGAACAGTCTATGACTAGTGTGGCTGGAGTCTTTGACAATTTTTAGGGCCTTTCTCTGACACCGCCTGGTATAGAGGTCCTGGATGGTAGCAAGCTTGGCCCCGGTGATGTACTGGGCCGTACTCACTACCCTCTGTAGTGCCATGCGGTCAGAGGCCGAGCAGTTGCCATACCAGGCAGTGATGCTACCCGTCAGGATGCTCTCGATGGTGCTACTATAAAACCTTTTGAGGATCTGAGGACCCATGCCAAATCTTTTCAATCTCCCGAGGGGGAATAGGTTTTGTGTGCCCTCTTCTGCTTGGACCATGTTAGTTTGTTGGTGATGTGGATGCCAAGGAACTTGAAGCTCTCAACCTGCTCCACTACAGCCCCGTTGATGAGAATGGGGCGTGCTCGGTCCTCCTTTTCCTGTAGTCCACAATCATCTCCTTTGTCTTGATCACGTGAGGGAGAGGTTGTTGACCTTGCACCGCATGGTCAGGTCTCTGACCTCCTCTCTGTAGGCTGTCTCATCGTTTTTGGAGATCAGGCAAACCACTGTTGTGTCATCAGCAAACTTAATGATGGTGTTGGAGTCATGCCTGGCCCTGCAGTCATAAGTGAACAGGGAGTACAGGAGGGGACTGAGCACGCACCCCTGAGGGGCCCCCGTGTTGAGGAGCCATATCGGAACATCTGAAACCCTGTTCCATTCTGTCTGTGTTTCTGGAACACTGGAGCAAGTTTTTGATGCCAAGTCTCTGGCCACAGAGTTAAACTCACACTATCATATTTCTCACATAAAATCAGAGCTATTTAATCAAGTAGGGATGATTGAAACAAACCCACATAACCTTTTTAATTTGCTTGACTATTTATAGCTTGCTGAAATATGCATATTCATGATAGAAGTACTAGTTCTTTAGACTTAATTTTGTATCTACAGCTAGTTGGAATGGTTTTGTGGCATTCTTTTAAAACAAATGTCTGTCATGTTAATAACAAGGAGATTGTATTTATTTTCTTAACTTTGTGTTTTCGTTATTATTCTTGGCCATGGTGAATGCTGTAGATAAACATTTTATGAGTTGTGTTTTTTCTTCAACTAATGACAAGGAAAACAATGGAATATCTGTATCTAATGTAAAACATGTATATGACGCTTCATTTGAAATATGCTGTCCCAGAAAATATGGCATTATGAAAGGTTAGCTGAAGAATAATACTTTTGAGCTCAACTGAAACGAGCATAGCAGCTATTGAAATGGTGTAAATGTACTTTATGATGCCACAACCTAGATGTCATTCATTAATTTGTGTTAAATTGCATGTAGAATCACAGCTTCTTTTAGAAGTGAAATAAGAAATGAGAAGTTGTTTACGTAGATAGTAGATACACTCCTAATGTGGTTAAAGTCTAATCCACACACTCTTAGAAAAAAGGGTTCCAAAAGGGTTCATCAGCTGTCCCCATAGGATAACTCTTTTTGGTTCCATGTAGAGGAAACCAGAACCCTTTTGGGTTCCATGTAGAGGAACCCAAACGGGTTGTACCTGGAACCAAAAAGGGTTCTCCAAAGGGTTTTCCTATTTGGGTAGCCGAATAACCATTTTAGGTTCCAGATGGCACCTTTTTTCTAAGACTGTACAACTCAGAGTAACAGAGAAAGAGGTAATGGTTTCCATGTCCTCTGTTAAGTAGAAATAAAATATATTGTATATTTGAGCTAAGAGTCATTTCCACTCTCTGGGTGGAATGAGAACAGAAGTTTATAAGACACAGCAACAACTGAAATTAATGGTCATTTTAGTTAATAGTTAATAGCTACAGTTGAAGTCGGAAGTTTACATACACTTAAACCAAATACATTTAAACTCAGTTTTTCACAATTCCTGACATTTAATCCTAGTAAAAAATTCCCTGTCTTAGGTCAGTTAGGATCACAACTTTATTTTAAGAATGTGAAATGTCAGAATAATAGTAGAGAGAGTTATTTATTTCAGCTTTACTTCTTTCATCACATTCCCACTGGGTCAGAAGTTTACATACTAATTGAGTGTATTTGGCAGCATTGCCTTTAATAAGTTGGGTGAATTTTGGCCCATTCCTCCTGACAGAGCTGTTGTAACTGAGTCAGGTTTGTCGGCCTCCTTGCTCGCACACGCTTTTTCAGTTCTGCCCACAAATTTTCCATGGGATTGAGGTCAGGGCTTTGTGATGGCCACTCCAATACCTTGACTTTGTTGTCCTTAAGCCATTTTGCCACAACTTTGGAAGTATGCTTGGGGTCATTGTCTATTTCAAGACTGATGTCTTGAGATGTTGCTTCAAAATATCCACATAATTTTACATCCTCATGATGCCATCTATTTTGTGAAGTGCACTAGTCCCTCCTGCAGCACATCACCCCCACAACATGATGCTGCCACCCCTGTGCTTCATGGTTGGGATGGTGTTCTTTGGCTTGCAAGCTTTCCCCTTTTTACTCCAAACATAACAATGGTCATTATGGCCAAACAGTTATATTTTTGTTTCATCAGAGCAGAGGACATTTCGCCAAAAAGTACGATCTTTATCCCCATTTGCAGTTGCAAACCATAGTCTGGCTTTTTTATGGCGTTTTTTGAGCAGTGGCTTCTTCCTTGCTGAGCGGCCTTTCAGGTTATGTCGATATAGGACTCGTTTTACTGTGGATATAGATACTTTTGTACCTGTTTCCTTCAGCATCTTCACAAGGTCTTTTGCTGTTGTTCTGGGATTGATTTGCACTTTTCGCACCAAAGTACGATCATCTCTAGGAGACAGAACGCGTCTCCTTCTTGAGTGGTATGACGGCTGTGTGGTCCCATGGTGTTTATACTTGCGTTCTATTGTTTGTACAGTTGAACGTGATACCTTGTGTGTTTGGAAATTGGAAATTGGAAATTGCTCCCAAGGATGAACCACTTGTGACTTGTGGAGGTCTACACATTTTTTCTGAGGTCTTGGCTCATTTTCCCATGATGTCAAGTAAAGAGGCACTGAGTTTGAAGGTGGGCCTTGAAATACATCCACAGGTACACCTCCGATGGACAAAAATGATGTCAATTAACCTATCAGACTCTACGAAAGCTTTGACATAATTTTCTGGAATTTCCCAAGCTGTTTAAAGGCACAGTACACTTAATGTATATACAATTCTGACCCACTGGAATTGTGTGAAATAATCTGTCTGTAAACAATTGTTGGAAAAATTACTTGTGTCATGAACAAAGTACATGTCCTAACCGACTTGCCAAAACTATAGTTTGTTAACAAGAAATTTGTGGAGTGGTTGAAAAACGAGTGTATGTAAACTTACGACTTCAACTGTATATTAAAATGATTATATTTCTGCCAGGTAAATCCCTGAGTGTTAAAACATAATTGCTTTATTTAATTGAAGATGCTGCTGGTGACAGAGTAAAAGGGGGGAGTTAGCTATTATGCCACCCCTTATGTGTCGTTAGTTGAAAACAGCTTTGTTTTCAGATTTCCTCTCACTAGGTATGTAATGATAGAGCATTCCAGAATGTATTTAAAGGAGAAAAGATGTAGAACTGATTTCAAAGCATTCTATCCCTTCAATGAAGGTCTTTATGATGCTATTGTTATAGCTTCCCTACAAAGCTATTTATTTTTTAATACTTTCAGACTAATTACTACAGTTTCATCTTTATGTTGCTGCTGTCTATCTTCCCGAATTGTAAGAAATTAGACTGATTCATAATTTAACAATAAAGATGTCTCTTGACTGAAACACTTTTGTTGGGTCTGTCTTGTTCAACCAGTTCTTCAACACAAGAGGATTATCTTGTCTTGCAAGCCTCATTGTCCACATTTTGAGGCCTGAAAATGTTTTATTTTAAAAATAAATATAATAAATTATATATACAGTACCAGTCAAGTTTGGACACACCTACTCATTCAAGTTTCTTTTTTCTTTTTACTATGTTCTACATTGTAGAATAATAGTGAAGACATCAAAACTATGACGTAACATATATGGAATCATATAGTAACAAAAAAAGTGTTAAAAAAATCAAAATATATTTTATATTTGAGATTCTTCAAAGTAGGTTTGCACACTCTTGGTATTCTCTCAACCAGATTCATGAGATAGTCACCTGGAATGCATTTAAATTAACAGGTGTGCCTTGTTAAAATGTTATTTGTGGAATGTCTTTCCTTTTTAATGTGTTTGAGTCAATCAGTTGTGTTGTGACAAGGTAGGGGTGGTATACAGAAGACAGTCCTATTTTGTAAAAGACCAAGTCCATATTTTGACAAGAACCGCTCAAATAAGCAAAGAGAAATGACATTCCACCATTACTTTAAGACATGAAGGTCAGTCAATGCGAAAATAATTCACAAACTTTAAAAGTTTCTTCAAATGCAGTCACAAAAAACATTAAGCACTATGATGAAACTGTCACTTATGAGGACTGCCACAGCACTTATCAACATCAACTGTTCAGAGGAGACTAGGTGAATCAGGCCTTCATGGTCAACTTGCCGCAAAGAAACCACTACTAAAGGACAAAAATAAGAAGAACAGACTTGTTTGGAGAGAGAAACATGAGCAATGGACTTTAGACCGGTGGAAATCTGTCCTTTGGTGTGATAAATCCAAATTTTGAGATTTTTGGTTCAAACTGCCGTGTCTATGTGAGAAGCAGAGTAGGTGAACGGATGATCTCCGCATGTGTGGTTCCCACCATGAAGCATGGGGGAGGAGGTGTGAGGGTGCTTTGCTGGTGACACTGTCAGTGATTTATTTAGGCACACTTAACCAGCATGACTACCACAGCATTCTGCAATGATACGTCATCCCATCTGGTTTGCGCTTAGTGGGACTATCATTTGTTTTTCAGCAGGACAATGACCCAAAACACACCACCAGGCTGTGTAAGAGCTATTTGACCAAGAAGGAGAGTGATGGAGGGCTGCATCAGATGACCTGGCCTCCACAATCACCCGATCTCAACCCAATTGAGATGGTGTGGGATGAGTTGGACCGCAGATTGAAGGAAAAGCAGCCAACAAGAGCTCAGCATATGTGGGAACTCCTTCAAAACAGTTGGAAAAGCATTCCTCATGAAGCTGGTTGAGGGATTGCCAAGAGTGTGCAAAGCTGTCATTAAGGCAAAGGGTGGCTACTTTGAAGAATTTAAAATATATTTTGATTTGTTTAACACTTTTTTGGTTAACTTCTTATGGCTGCAGGGGCAGTATTGAGTAACTTGGATGAAAGGTGCCCATATCAAATGGCCTGCTCCTCAGTCATAGTTGCTAATATTAGCATATTATTAGTATTGGATAGAAAACACTCTGCAGTTTCTAAAACTGTTTGAATTATGTCTGTGAGTATAACAGAACTCATATAGGCAAAAACTCATAGGCAAAAACCTGAGAAATTCCACTTCCTGATTTGTTTTCTTCTGGAGGTGGCAGATTTTCAACCAAGGTCTCATTGAAATTGCAGCGAGATATGGATGAATTTTCACTTCCTACGCCTTCCACTAGATGTCAGCAGTCAATAGAACTTTGTCTGATGACTCTAATGTGAAGGGGGGTCGATTGACACAGGAAATAGTCAACACAGCCATGAGTGGACCATGCTTTCACCAGGCGCGTTCACAGGGGAAGGACTTGCGTTCCACCGCTCATCTGAAGTAATTCTAATTCTCTGGTTGGAACGTTATTCAAGATATATGTAAACAACATTCTAAAGTTTGATTCAGTACATCGTTTGACATGTTTCTACTGACTGTTATGGAACCTTTGGACATTTTGTCACGTTATAGTGGACACGCTTTTTGACTTTGGAATTGTTTAGCAAACGTGCTAACCAAAGTAGTTAATTGGACATAAATAACGGACATTTTTGAACAAATCAAGCATTTATTGTGGACCTGGGATTTCTAGGACTGCATTCTGATGAAGTTCATCAAAGGTAAGGAAACATTTATTTTGTATTTTCTGCTTTCTGTTGACTCCAACATGGAGGCTAATTTCGTAAACTTTTTCTGAAATGTAACACAGCGGTTGCATTAAGGAGAGGTATATCTATAACTCCATGTGTATAACTTGTATTATCATCTACATTTATGATGAGTATTTCTGTTGATACGATGTGGCTATGCAAAATCACTTGATGTTTTTGGAACCAGTGAATCTAACGCGCCAATGTAAACTCAGATTTTTTTAGATAAATATGAACTTTACCAAACAAAACATGCATGTATTGTGTAACATGAAGTCCTATGAGTGTCATCTGATGAAGATAATTTAAGGTTAGTGATTCATTTTATCTTTATTTATGCTTTTTGTGAATGCTACATTTTGTTGGAAAATGGCTGTGCTTATTGTGGTTTGGTGGAGACCTAACATAATCGTTTGTAGTGCTTTCGCTGAAAAGCCTATTTGAAATCGGACACTTTGGTGGGATTAACAACGAGAATAGCTTTAAAATGATATAAGACACATGTATGTTTTAGGAATTGTAATTATGAGATTTCTGTGGTTAATACATGATTCCATATGTGTTATTTCATAGTTTTGATGTCTTCACTATTATTCTACAATGTAGAACATAGTAAAAATAAAGAAAACCCCTTGAATGAGTAGGTGTGTCCAAACTTTTGAATGGTACTGTGTATATAAAATACATGGTATTTTCCAATACGAAACACTCTGAAAACCATGTAATTACGACCTTGGAAGGACATTCTATAGAACAAGATAGGTGTGTCCAAACCTTTGGCTGGTACTGTATATATATATACATATATATATATATATATACACATTGGACCAAATGAATTTCCCAAGCTTGGGATAATCATAGTTTTTTTTTTGACCTGGGTACTGAACCGTACCATACTGAGTCTCTTTTTATGGGTTTGGTTCTGTTCTGATTGGGCATTTAAAAATGAACAGATAGGTAGGTTTGAACGTCGTTGCAGATAGCCTGGATATGGACACTCCATTACCAAAAGTATGTGGACACCTGCTCGTCGGAAATCTCATTTCAGAATCATGGGCATTAAAATGGAGTTGTTCCCCCCTTTGTTGCTATAACAGCCTGCACACTTCTGGGAAGGCTGTCCACTAGATGTTGGAACATTGCTGAGAGGACTTGCTTCCATTCAGCCACAAGAGCATTAGTGAGGTCAGGCACTGATGTTGGGCGATTAGGCCTGGCTTTCAGTCAGCTTTTCAATTCATCCCAAAGGTGTTCGATGGGGTTGAGGTCAGGGCTCTGTGCAGGCCAGTCAAGTTCTTCCACACTGATCTCTACAAACAATTTATTTTTGAACCTCGCTTGTGCACAGTGGCATTGTCATGCTGAAACAGAAAGGGCCTTCCCCGAACTGTTGCCACAAAGTTGGAAACACAGAATCGTCTATAATGTCATTCTGTGCTGTAGCGTTAAGATTTCCCTTCACTGGAACTAACAGGCCTGAACCATAAAAAACAGCCCCACCAACATTTACAGTTGGCACTATGCATTCGGGCAGGTAATGTTCTCCTGGCATCCGCCAAACCCAGATTCGTCCGTTGGATTGCCAGATGGTGAAGCGTGATTCATCACTCCAGAGAGCCTGTGTCCACTGCTCTGGAGTCCAATGGTGGCGAGCTTTATACCACTCCAGCCGACCCATGGCATTGCACATGGTGATCTTAGGCTTGTGTGCGTCTGCTCAGCCATGGAAACCCATTTCATGAAGCTCCCGACGAACAGTTGCTGGCGTTGCTTTCAGAGGCAGTTTGGAACTCCTTAGTGAGTGTTGCAAACAAGGACAGACGATTTTTACGTGCTACGCACTTCAGCACTCCTGTTCTGTGAGCTAATGTGGACTACCACCTCTTGGCTAGACAGTTCCACTTCACAATAACAGCACTTATAGTTCACCAGGCAGCTCTAGCAGGGCAGAAATGTGTTAAAAGCCACTGTGCTCTTCAGTAAGGTCAAATCCAATATTTTTTGTCACATACTCATGGTTAGCAGATGTTAATGCGAGTGCAGTAGATGATGTAGAGTACAGTATATACATGTACTGTATGTGAGAATGCTGTTCATCAACTACAGCTCAGCATTTAACACCATAATACCCTCCAAACTCGTCATCAAGCTCGAGACTCTGGGTCTCGACCCCGCTCTGTGCAACTGGGTACTGGACATCCCCCAGGTGGTGAGGGTAGGTAACAACATCTCCACCCCGCTGATCCTCCACACTGGTGCCCCACAAGGGTGCGTTCTGAGCCCTCTCTTGTACTCCCTGTTCACCCACGACTGTGTGGCCATACACGCATATAACTCGATCATCAAGTTTGCGGTTGACACTACAGTGGTAGGCTTGATTACCAACAACGACGAGACGGCCTACAGGGAGGAGGTGAGGGCCCTCGGAGTGTGGTGTCAGGAAAATAACCTCACACTCAACGTCAATAAAACAAAGGAGATGATCGTGGACTTCAGGAAATAGCAGAGGGAGCATCCCCCTATCCACATCGACGGGACAGTAGTGGAGAAGGTAGTAAGTTTTAAGTTCCTCGGCGTACACATCACGGACAAACTGAATTGGTCCACCCACACAGACAGCGTTATGAAGAAGGCGCAACAGCGCCTCTTCAACCTCAGGAGGCTGAAGAAATTCGGCTTGTAACCAAAAGCACTCACAAACTTCTACAGATGCACAATCAAGAGCATCCTGTCGGGCTGTATCACCGCCTGGTACGGCAACTGCTTCACCCACAACCGTAAGGCTCTCCAGAGGGTAGTGAGGTCTGCACAACACATCACCGGGGGGAAACTACCTGCCCTCCAGAACACCTACACCACCCGATGTCACAGGAAGGCCATAAAGATCATCAAGGACAACAACCACCCGAGCCACTGCCTGTTCACCCCGCTATCATCCAGAAGGCGAGGTCAGTACAGGTGCATCAAAGCAGGGACAGAGCGACTGAAAAACAGCTTCTATCTCAAGGCCATCAGACTGTTGAACAGCCACCACTAACATTGAGTGGCTGCTGCCAACATACTGACTCAACTCCAGCTCACTTTAATAATGGAAATGTATGGAAATGTATGGAAATAAATTATCACTAGCCACTATAAACAATGCCAATTAATATAATGTTTACACACCCTACATTACTCATCTCATGTGTACAGTAGATGGGTTAGGGCAGTGTGCAGTGTGGTTGCGTCGTCTGTGGACCTATTGGGGCGGTAAGCAAATTGTAGTGGGTCTAGGGTGTCAGGTAGGGTGGAGGTGATATGGTCCTTGACTAGTCTCTCAAAGCACTTCACGATGACGGAAGTGAGTGACGGTAGTCGTTTATCTCAGTTACCTTAGCTTTCTTGGGAACAGGAACAATGATGGCCTTCTTGAAGCATGATGGAACTGCAGACTGGGATAAGGATTGATTGAATATGTCCGTAAACACACCAGCCAGCTGGTCTGCACATGCTCTGAGGACGTAGCTGGGGATGCCGTCTGGGCCTGCAGCCTTGCGAGGGTTAACACGTTTAAATATTTTACTCACGTCGGCTGCAGTGAAGGAGAGTCCACAGGTTCTGGTAGCGGGCCATGTCAGTGGCACTGTATTGTCCTCAAAGTAAGCAAAGAAGTTATTTAGTCTGTCTGGGAGCAAGACATCCTGGTCCGCGACGGGGCTGGTTTTCTTTTTGTAATCTGTGATTGACTGTAGACCCTGCCACATACCTCTTGTGTCTGAGCCATTGAATTGCAATGCTACTTTGTCTCTATACTGACGCTTAGCTTGTTTGATTGCCTTGCATGAGGGAATAGCTACACTGTTTGTATTCGGTCATGTTTCCGGTCACCTTGCCCTGGTTAAAAGCAGTGGTTCGCGCTTTCAGTTTCTCGCGAATGCTGCCATCAATCCACGGTTTCTGGTTTGGGAATGTTTTAATAGTTGCTGTGGGTACGACATCGCCAATGCACTTTCTAATGAACTCGCTCACCGAATCAGCGTATTCGTCAATGTTGTTGCTGGACGCAATGCGGAACATATCCCGATCCACATGATCGAAGCAGTCTTGAAGTGTGGAATCAGATTGGTCGGACCAGCGTTGAACAGACCTGAGCGCGGGAGCTTCCTGTTTTAGTTTCTGTTTGTAGGCTGGAAGCAACAAAATGGAGTAGTGGTCAGCTTTTCCGAAAGGAGGGTGGGGGATGGCCTTATATGCGTCTCGGAAGTTATAATAACAATGATACAGGGTTTTACCAGCCCTGGTTGCACAATCGATATGCTGATAGAATTTAGGGAGTCTTGTTTTCAGATTAGCCTTGTTAAAATCCCCAGCTACAATGAATGCAGCCTCAGGATATGTGGTTTCCAGTTTACGTAGAATCAAATAAAGTTAGTTCAGGGCCATCGATGTGTCTGCTTGGGGGGGAATATATACGGCTGTGATTATAATCGAAGAGAATTCCCTAGGTAGATAATTCGGTCGACATTTGATTGTCAGGTGAACAGAAGGACTTGAGTTCCTGTATGTTGTTATGATCACACCACGTCCATGGGACCACATAGCCGTCATACCGCTCAGGAAGGAGAAGCGTTCTGTCTCCTAGAGATGAACGTACTTTGGTGCGAAAAGTGCAAATCAATGCCAGAACAACAGCAAAGGACCTTGTGAAGATGCTGGAGGAAACGGGTACAAAGTATCAATATCCACAGACGTTACCAGAAAGATGCTTGTTTCTGTCGGCGCGATGCGTGAAGAAACCAGCTGGCTGCACCAACTCCGAGAGCGTCTCTCGAGTGAGCCATGTTTCCGTGAAGAAAAGAACGTTACAGTCTCTGATGTCTCTCTGGAATGCTACCCTTGCTCGGATTTCATCAACCTTGTTGTCAAGAGCCTGGAAATTGGCGAGTAGTATGCTCAGGAGTGGTGTGCGATGTGCCCGTCTCCGGAGCCTGACCAGAAGACCACTTCGTTTGTCCCTTTTACGGCGATGTTGTTTAGGTTCACCGGCTGGGATCTGATCCATTGTCCTGGGTGGAGGGCAAAACACAGGATCCGCTTTGGGAAAGTCATATTCCTGGTCGTAATGATGGTGAGTTGACTTTGCTCTTATATTCAGTAGATCCTCCCGACTGTATGTAATGAAACCTAAGATTACCTGGGGAACCAATGTAAGAAATAACACGTAAAAAAACAAAATACTGCATAGTTTCCTAGGAACGAGAAGCGAGGCGGCCATCTCTGTCGGCGCCGGAAGTCAAGCAGGTCATTCTACTGCCAATGTTTGTCTATGGAGATTGCACGTGTGCTCAATTTTATAAACCTGTCAGTAACGGGTGTGGCTGAACTAGCCGAATCCACTAATTTGAAGGGGTGTCCACATACTTTTATATACACTGCTCAAAACAATAAAGGGAACACTTAAACAACACAATGTAACTCCAAGTCAATCACACTTCTGTGAAATCTAACTGTTAGCAAGACACCCCCAATAAAGGAGTGGTACTGCAGGTGGTGACCACAGACCACTTCTCAGTTCCTATCTTTCCTGGCTGATGTTTTGAATGCTGGCGGTGCTTTCACTCTAGTGGTAGCATGAGACGGAGTCTACAACCCACACAAGTGACTCAGGTAGTGCAGCTCATCCAGGATGGCACATCAATGCGAGCTGTGGCAAAAAGGTTTGCTGCGTGTTTCAGCGTAGTGTCCAGAGCATGGAGGCGCTACCAGGAGACAGGCCAGTACATCAGGAGACGTGGAGGAGGCCGTAGGAGGGCAACAACCCAGCAGCAGGACCGCTACCTCCGCCTTTGTGCAAAGAGGAGCAGGAGGAGCACTGCCAGAGCCCTGCAAAATGACCTCCAGCAGGCCACAAATGTGCATGTGTCTGCTCAAATGGTCAGAAACAGACTCTATGAGGGTTGTATGAGGGCCCGACGTCCACAGGTGGGGGTTGTGCTTACAGCTCAACACCGTGCAGGATGTTAGGCATTTGCCAGAGAACACCAAGATTGGCAAATTCACCACTGGCACCCTGTGCTCTTCACAGATGAAAGCAGGTTCACACTGAGCACGTGACATACATGACAGAGTCTGGAGACGCCGTGGAGAATGTTCTGCTGCCTGCAATATCCTCCAGCATGACCGGTTTGGCGGTGGGTCAGTCATGGTGTGGGGTGGCATTTCTTTGGGGGGCCGCACAGCCCTCTATGTGCTCGCCAGAGGTAGCCTGACTGCCATTAGGTACCGAGATGAGATCCTCAGACCCCTTGTGAGACCATATGCTGGTGCGGTTGGCCCTGGGTTCCTCCTAATGCAAGACAATGCTAGACCTCATGTGGCTGGAGTGTGTCAGCAGTTCCTGCAAGAGGAAGGCATTGATGCTATGGACCGTTCCCCAGACCTGAATCCAATTGAGCACATCTGGGACATAATTTCTCGCTCCATCCACCAACAGACTGCACCACAGACTGTCCAGGAGTTGGCGGATGCTTTAGTCCAGGTCTGGGAGGAGATCCCTCAGGAGACCATCCGCCACCTCATCAGGAGCATGCCCAGGCGTTATAGGGAGGTCATACAGGCACGTGGAGGCCACACACACTACTGAGCCTCATTTTGACTTGTTTTAAGGACATTACATCAAAGTTGGATCAGCCTGTAGGGTGGTTTTCCACTTTAATGTTGAGTGTGACTCCAAATCCAGACCTCCAATGGGTTGATAAATTTGTATTTAATAAGAATATTTAATTCCTTCAGATCTAGGATGTGTTATTTTAGTTTTCCCTTTATTTTTTTGAGCAGTGTATATATAGTGCACATCCAATGCTAGCATCACTAATAGACACATTTTTATGGGAACGTTGCACGGACTTTTATGTGTGCAAAACATAAATAATTACACATCATGTCTTTTGCCGAGGCCCTGATTGTTGAACCACTGATCCACTCATTGCTCTTTGCCTGTTGGCAAGGTTTGGGATACTCACACACACAGTGCTTTTAGTATACAGTGCTTTCACCATACATATTTGACAGACATGATTACATTTGCATGTTAATTTATTCAGTAATTCTTATTCAACATGTCTTCACCTGGAATTTGAACTCACAACATCTTAGTTCACGGGACTCCGATCTTCCTGCTACGCAACCATGTCTTGTCGGGTATCAGTTAATCTGACTATTCTCTCATTATTGATTTTATTTACTTTCTGTATAGTTGTCTAAAGTTGTTGTGTCATGTTAATTAGCCTGTTTTAATGATACTCCTGAATCACTATGATCAATAAAATATTTGAACAGAGCTGAGATTTACTTCTGGACAGATTTTTTCTGGACAGGGCCTAATAAGCACATCCCCTGTGGATATTCCTTATTGGGACAGTGGTTAGGGTGGTTGTCATTGGTGCTGGTGGCCTGGGTGTGAGACCGGCTAGAGGAGTCACCCTACTCTCACATTTTTAGCAATACATGTTAATGTCATTATTGCTGTGTGAATAGCATTTATCAGACATTTCAACTGTTTATATGGAAATTTCATTAGAACACTTGGAAATAATATTTGTTTGCCTATCCTCCATTTAAAGGGATATCAACCAGATTCATTTTTCTATGGCTTCCCTAAGGTGTCAGTCTTTAGACATAGTTTCAGGCTTTTATTTTGAAAAATGAGCGTGAAAGATCACATTGCGTAAGTGGATAGGTGGGGGCTCTCAGAGTGAGTTTTTGCGCTACAGAGTAAAGCGGCCATTATTGAATAACCTACACACGGTTGATATATTATCGAATATATATTTTAAAAACTACCTGGGGAATGATTATAAAAAACATTTGACATGTTTCTGTGGACATTATGGAGACTATTTGGAATTTCCGCCTGCGTTGTCGTGACCGCTCTTTCCTGTGGATTTCTGAACATAACGCGACAAACAAACGGAGGTATTTTGGGTATAGAAATAATCTTTATGGAACAAAAGGAACATTTGTTTGTGTAACTGGGAGTCTCGTGAGTGAAAACATCCGAAGATCATCAAAGGTAAACGGTTAATTTGATTGCTTTTCTGATTTTCGTTACCAAGCTTCCTGATGCTAAGTGTACATAATGCTATGCTTGGGCTATCGATAAACTTACACAAACACTTTTTGAGCGCAAATTAAGATGACTTTTGAGTAGTAAGACATGTATAAAAGCAACAGATACCATTAATAAGAAGGGGCTAGAAGAGTCTTATATGGTGAGGTACGAGTGGCTAGGACAGGCAAGCCCCAAACTATTGTGGGGGACATAGTTCTTCCTGCTGCCGCGGATATGGCTGGGACAATCCTGGGGGTAAAGGCCAAGAAAACTATACAGAAAATGCCTTCATCACACAACACTGTTCCAAGACGCATTGATGACGTGGCAGGAGATGTTTTGAAACAATTACTGTTTCGCAGGCCTGGCACAGCTCCTGGTATATGTCCATTACGTTTATGGGGGGTCAATTAAGGAAGATATCCTCTTCTGCAAACCACTGGAAACCAGGACAACAGGAGAGGTTATTTTTAACCTGTTGGATCTCTAGGGGCGCTATTTCATTTTTGGATAAAAAACGTTCCCGTTTTAAGCGCGATATTTTGTCACGAAAAGATGCTCGACTATGCATATTCTTGACAGTTTTTGAAAGAAAACACTCTGAAGTTTCAGAATCTGCAAAGATATTGTCTGTAAGTGCCCCAGAACTCATTCTACAGGCGAAACCAAGATGAAACGTCAAACAGGAAATGAGCAGAATTTCTGAAGCTCTGTTTTCTAATGTCTCCTTATATGGCTGTGAATGTGACAGGAATAAGCTTAGACCTTCTGCCGTTTCCCCAAGATGTCGGCAGCATTGTGACGCATTTGTAGGCATATCATTGGAAGATTGACCATAAGAGACTACATTTTCCAAGTGTCCGCCTGGTGTCCTGCGTCGAAATTGGTGCGCAAAGCCAGCTGCAAGTTTTTTTCCATTTGATTGAGAGGAGAAACCATGCTTCCACGAACGATATATCATCGAAGAGATATGTGAAAAACACCTTGAGGATTGATTCTAAACCACGTTTGTCATGTTTTCAGTCGATATTATGGAGTTAATTTGGAAAAAAGTTCGCGTTTTGAGGACTGAATTTTCAGGGGGTTTTTGTAGCCAAATGTGATGTACAAAACGGAGCTATTTCTAATACACAAATAATCTTTTTGGAAAAAACTGAGCATTTGCTATCTAACTGAGAGTCTCCTCATTGAAAACATCCGAAGTTCTTCAAAGGTAAATTATTTTATTTTAAGGATTTTATGTTTTTGTTGAAATGTTGCGTGCTGGATGCTAACGCTAATGCTAACGCTAAATGCTACGCTAGCTAGCTACTTTTACACAAATGATTGTTTTCCTATGGTTGAGAAGCATATTTTGAAAATCTGAGATGACAGTGTTGTTTACAAAAGGCTAAGCTTGAGAGATGGCATATTTATTTCATTTCATTTGCGATTTTCATGAATAGTTAACGTTGCGTTATGGTAATGAGCTTGAGTCTGTATTCACGATACCGGATCCGGGATGGGGAGATCAGAGAGGTTTAATGTACTGGACAGCTTTGTGACATTAAATGGACTTTGGTGGTCAAGATGTGTTGTTGTCTGTACTGATGGTGCAAAAGCCATGACAGGGAGACATAGTGGAGTGGTAACGCACGTGCAAGCAGTTGCTCCCGTCGCCATTTGGGTACACTGCAGCATCCACCGAGAGGCTCTTGCTGCCAAAGGAATGCCTGACAGCTTGAAAGGTTTTGGACACTACAGTGTGGAGAATAACTTTGTTAAAGCAAGGCCCCTGAACTCTCGTGTATTTTCTACACTATGCAATGATATGGACAGCGACCATGTAACACTTTTACAACATACAAAAGTGTGCTGGTTATCAAGGGGGAAAGTTTGAATTGAGAGACGAGCTAAAAGTTATTTACTGACCATCATTTTCACTTGTTTGACCGCTTGCATGATGACATGTTTCTCACACGACTGGCCTATCTGGGTGATGTTTTTTCTCACCTAAATGAGCTGAATCTAGGATTACAGGGACTTTCCACAACTATATTTAATGTGCGGGACAAAATTGAGGCTATGATTAAGACGTTGGAGCTCTTCCCTGTATGCATTAACAAGGACAACACAAAGGTCTTTCCATCATTGTATGATTTTTTGCGTGCAAATTGTCACTTCCCGTGAGCCGGATTGTGACAAACTCATTCTTACGCTTAATAAATTGTATAGTGTGCGTGGCAGGCTTACAATGATGGCAAAAAAATAACATTTGAGAGTATGCTTACCCTGGTGCTAGAGGGTGTACGCAGCTGGAGCTAAATGTTTGAAGGGGTACAGGTTATGAAAAGTTTGGGAACCGCTGGCCTACAGCATGAATTCAGACATAAAAAATATATAACACGCTGGTAAAGATATGCTTCTGAAAGTACAGTGGTCCTTTAAAAGTTGCGGCACACTGCGGAAAAGCTTGCGGGGTGCCAAGGAATTCTATGGCACGTAATTTAAGTGTCATTGTTGCCAAAATGACTCAATTTACCACAATCTGCCACCATCTACCACAAACGGTTGCAGCATAAACTCAAAGCTTTTAAAGGAAGAACCAATGTAATATATGGGTACCTGTAATAATATTACAATATTTGAAGACAGGAACTCGTTATATTACTCTGTTACTCATAAAATGTATAAAACTCTAAGTAATATATAAATTATTATTATTTAGCAAATTGTCTATTTTTCCACAATAAAACTTGGAACACTGTTTTGTGTATTGTTTTGGTGTAATTGGCATCATCATTGCTTAAATGCAAATGTAAGAATGTACAGACATGCTACTGTAAATATACACACATCAAATGCACAGCATCATATAATGCAAGATGCATCATTCCACTTGTATTTCTGTATTTTGAAAGTTACATATCTTGAAAACTTGATTGCTGACATGCAAAACATTTTGGGACTATATCAACCATGGACTAATGAAATAAATACCAACATATTGTTTTTGGGTGTAGTTTTTCTTTAATTAAGGGGATGTTCTCCTAACTTTAACACCAAAACATGGTAAAAAGGTTCTCCAAAGGTTTTTCTAAAATAGATAGAATGTTCCCTTAACTAACAGAAAACTGGACACTCAAACATTAGGGGAACATTATGGGTAACATTGCAAAAAATGTATCTCTCCATAGAATTGTTAGCTGGGTAGGCAATGATTCAGACCAGAGCATGAACAGGCAAAATAGTTATCTTAAATGATTACATACTGTAATGACCTCGATAGATTATGAATAAAATAATGTCCAGAACAGAACAGCATTCTCGAATCAAACGGTTTATTATGAAACTCGAACAGGCTATAATGAATACACAAATGACAAATTACCATCTGACTGATCCAGGACGGAAAGATATAGAATAATGACCGGCATGGCAATATAACCAAACTTGCGTCTAGCCCCCTGTCCAGCCCCCCGCTGTTGCACCAACCACAAGGACGCCTGGAACGAAACATTCCAGGCATTCTTTTGATTGGCAGACAGCAGGGGTCTGGGTTGCTGGACCCTGTAAAACCTTGAGTAACTCGTAAACGTGCCCTGATAACCACACAACAACAGAATGTAGGGGGTTGTCCCTCTGGGGCACAGGTGGTGGAGACAGGGACATGGGAGAAAAGGATAAGGGAACAGGGGCTACAGTCGGAACAGGGGATACAGTCCGTGGCTCTTGGGAACCATGCAGTGGCACAGTGGAGACTGGGTGAGTGGGCGATCTGGAAACCTGTCTGTGGGGCGTGGGTGTGGGAGTTAGGGGAATGTCATTGCCAGAGGGAGGGGTTGTGGGGGTCCCTGGGGTTTGTGGAGGAGAAGCTGCCCCTCTGTATGGGCTAACCTGTCCCAGTGCAGTGCCATCTTTCTCACCCTGGGAGATAGCTAGACCCAGTACACCACCTCCCCCATCCTCTCCAAGATCCTGCAGGGCCCCGCCCAGTCACTGTCATGCTTGGGGCATCGGCTTTTCTTTCTCAGGGGGCTATAGACCCAGACCAGCTCCCCAGCCACAAAATGTCTTCCCTGGATGTTCACATCATAGTTCCTTTTCTGCCTCAAACCTGCATCTACCAGCTGCTCTGTGTCGAAGGTGTGAGCTATCTCCAGACGGTCCTGGTGTCTCCTGCCGTACTCTGGCCCAGGAGAACAGCAGGGCAATCAGAGGGCCGCTCGAACGCCATCCCCGAGGTCCGTTTTCGGAGTCTGCTGAGGGTTTTCATGACAATGGTGGCCTCGGCTGAGCCTCCACCCACTGTAGCACTGTCTGTAGGCCTGTGACCTCCTGCCTCCATTCATCCACGTCTACAGCCTGCAGCTCACAGCAGACAGGCACGCACACTTTGCATACTGAGGCATAGAATTCCTCCTCTGCACACAGCTCTTACTCATGGGCCTCTCTCAGCTCACAGTTGCGGCACCCGTCTGTACTACAGGGACTGCGGGACATGGTGTCGGCGTTGGAGTGGTGTGCCCCCGGTCTGTGTACCACTGTGAAGTTGTATGGCTGAAACTCCTCCAACCAGTGTGCAACCTGTCCCTCTGGCTCTTTGAAATACATGAGACACTGTAGAGCAGACTTGTCAGTCCTTACCGTGAAGTGCAGGCCACCCAGGTAGAGCTTGAAGTGGCTGATGGACCCATCCACAACAAGGAGCTCCCGCCGGGTGGCACAGCAGTGGTGCTCGTGTTTGTTGAATGTCTTGCTGAAGTACACCACAACCCTCTCTCCTCCTTTGGCACCACCTAGGCCAGAACCCCACCCATGCCCACATTGCTAGCGTCTGCTTCCAAGATAAAGGGCAAGGTGGGGTCGGGGGTGGCTTCAGCACGAGGGCCTTGACCAGTTCACGCTGAAGGGTTGTGAAGGACTCCTGGCACTCCACTGTCCATGTGAAGGTCTTGTTCTTCGACAGCAGATGGTTTAACGGAGCAGTGACACCAGATAATCCATTTGCAAACCTCCTGTACTATGAGGCCACGCCCAGGAAGTTCTTCAGCTGCTGCTGGTCAGTGGGGGTGAGCCAATCTCAGACAGCCCACACTTTGTCCTCCATGGTGCCGATGCTCTCTCCTCCCACTTTGTGCCCTAAGAAAGACACCTGTGACATTGGGGGGGGGGGGGGGGGGGGTGGGGCATGGTGATTGCAGGCCCTCCCTGGAAGCTCAATGTGCCCCTGCCTAGGTCTAGCTGGAAATCTGTGCTCTTAAGAAAGTCCAACCCCAGCGATACAGAGGACATGTACAGGCACTACCCACACAGGATGATGCACAGTCATTATCCCCTTCCCATTATCCCCTTGCCAGCTTACTTGTGACTATGTGGAGCTGCACAGTTGTGGGCTTGAACTGTGTCCAACCTGGTACAATGTCGGCCTCACCAGGGTGACTGTGGACCCAGTGTCCACCAGGGCAGAGCAGGGCACTCCCTACACAGTGGCAGGGACGTGAAAAAAGTCCCCAACACAGGTGCCATTGGGCTCCTCCTGGCAAAGGAGGGGATTGGGAAAGAGAGCCAGGGGTCCACACTGCACTATCTATATGGACCTTGCACCATTTCCTTGGGCCCTGGGGGACATGTGGTAATCCCTGTGCAGATGGCCTGACTTTTCCACAACCCCAGCAGACCATGGGGCCAGAGCGTGTGTTGCGCGCGGTCTGTGTGTTGCATGCAATCTGTAGTGCTACAGCACGAATTAGTTAATTTATTTCAGCCACCCATGCAGGCGTTTCCAGCTTTGGGCTGCTTTGCACCACAGCCCGGAAAGTTACCCCTCTTCAAATACATCTTCAAGGCATTCTGTAATCATTAGCTATTAACCGTAGTGGCTCCCCTGGCTGCATGTGTCTATTAGTCAATTCGGAGCACTGCAGACCAGTGTAAGGTCCTGGGTGTCGTGAGGGTGAAATCAGGCGCAGGAAAGCAGAGTTAAATAAAGTGCTTTTTTTTATGCACACACGGTGAACTACGGTCACCCCACTTACGGGTGCTCAAACCAAATGCCCCAGACACAGGGAAACGAAAACAGTCTAGCACTAAGTACACAAACATGTACATCTAATGCAAACACCAGGGTTACAATAATCAATCCCGCACAAAGAACAAGGCGGGCCGGCTGACTAATAAGGCCTCACTAATTATAACCAACAAAACAGGTGTACTCAATAAACACATAAGGAGGGGGAGAAAAAGAATCAGTGGCAGCTAGTAGGCCGGCAACAACGACCGCCCCGCGCCACCCGAACGGGAAGGGGAGCCACCTTCGGTCGGAGTCGTGACAACCAGAAAATAAACAATGTTCAAAACGCCTCTTCAGTGCTCTAACTAAAGCCCCATAATCACATCTGTCCTCCGGGCTAATTAATATCGAACAGAACAGAGCATCGTCCGTGAGGCACAAAGCTAGCTGAAGTGCCTTATCTTCAACCAACCACTCCCGTGATTAAGCTAACAGTTGAAACTGGGCATGAAAAGCTTCCCAATGTGCCTCCTCCTCCTCCTCCTCCTTTACTCTCGGACTACCACAAAGTATTTTCAGTCCTTTTTCTCAGCTACCATAATCCACATAGCTATCTAGCCACCACAATGTTTGTCATCTAACTACCTTCATTTTTTGTTTCTGCTTCTGACACCAATGTAATGACCTCAATATATCATGAATAAAATAATTTCCAGGACAGTGGATCGTGTTCTCGAATTAAACGGTTTATTATGCAACTCAAACAGGTTACTGTAGCCTATGCCAAATAAATCCTTATACACAAATCACAAATCTCCAACTCTGAGAGAAAGCTCACTAATCCAGGACGTAAAAGAGAGGGAATGCCAGCATGGCAATTTAACAGAACCTGTGTTCAATCCCCCGATGTTCCACCAACCACAAGGACGCCTGGCATGAAACATTCCAGGCATCCCAGCTAACAATTCTAGGGTGAGAGAATGCTTACGTAATGTTGCCCATAATGTTCCCCAGATGTTTGAGTGTCCAGGTTTACGATAATTAGGGGAACATGTCTGTTACAAAAACCTCCTGAGAACCAATTTAGCATGTTTGGGATTAGAGTTAGGAGAACACTCTCTAAATGGCAAACAGAACTTCTCAGAATATCCAATATTAATATCCTAGACACGTTTCATTGGAATGTTGCAAGAACATTCCTTTGTCCAGTTTTCTGAGGGTTAGGACAATATTTCATTTAACGTCCCACAAAAAAATATCCAGAACATGGTTGCCAGTGTTGCCACTTCGTTTCGTGCCTAACAGAACCCGTGTCAATAAATCCCCCAAATACCGGCTTCTCTGGCATTATCACTTAACTGAAATGCTGCTGGGTTTTTCATACTCAACAATTTATCTTGTGTTTCAAGAATGGTCCACCACCCAAAGGACATCCAGCCAACTTGATACAACTGTGGGAAGCATTGGAGTCAACATGGACTAGCATCCCTGTGAAATGCTTTGGACACATTGTAGAGTCCCCGAAGAATTGAGGCTGTTCTGAGGGCAAAAGGGAGGGGGGTACAACTCAGAGGGGAGGGTGTTCCTAATGTTTGGTATACTCAGTGTACATGATAACATTGTGCATGTTAATATATACAGAATGTATTATTCAGCATATCCTCACCTGGGATTTGAACCGCTTAGTTCACGTCTTTCCAAACTTCCTGCTATGCCACCATGTCTGTGTCAGTTATCAGTTAATCAAATATTATTTCATTGACTGCTCTCATTGACTACTTATTTCAGCAATTTTAGGGCTTTTTGTATAGTGGTCTAATATTGGTGGTCAATAAAATAGTTGAGATTTACTTCAAAGTGCGTTTCAAGAAGACGATGGAGAGATGCTCAGCTATATAGAATAAATAAATACTGATCGTTTAAGAAAGATAGTGGAAATGTGGTCATAATTTGTGCTCAATGGTTAATCCTACAGATTCCCATCTTTCAATAAGAAACCGATTTTAATATTTGGTTGTAATATATTTAGTATATATCAAAATGTGCCACAGAACAAATTATGTTTGGTGTAAATGCATAAAATGCGGTGTCAACAAAGTTAGTACAAGTATCTAGACAGGCCATATTGACATTTTAAAATTGTCAATATCTATCATACTTCCAGTGTCAAACAAATCTGCGATTTTGAGAAAATGTTTTTTTTAAATCAATAAAATGACATCAGTGTATATATTTTGAAATACATTTCAGAAGTAAATTGTTTAAAAGCATATAGTATTGTTATTTGACGTGTTCTAAGACCAAATATAACAAATAAATGAGGTCCATGTACGTGTGGTTAATTCCTTTTCTGTGTTAAAACGGAGCAATCGGCAACGTTACCACAATCTAGTATTTCGGGGTTTGTTGTGTTTTTTTAATGGAAAAACAGAAAATGCCACTGATGCAGACCTTTGTAACATCTATATTTTAAAAAGACTAATAAATCCATGTAATATAGCCTACACCTTCACAATAAATCCATTATTTATTTTAGACAGGTCTAAAGAAACATGATATGAAGAAAATGTAGTCTGTTTCAGAAGAACAGAATAGCATACTCTGAGTTGTCCTTGTGTTAGGTCCTGATCTGGCTATGCCAGTTAACAAAGAAATAGGTAAGGCTGCATGATGCGACTCTAATGATGATTTGAAAACAGTTGCTTGAAAGGCATGAGCTCTGCTTTGTTTTTTTTTGTGCAGGCTGTACACTGCATCATTCACTCACTCATAATTTTACAAGCATTTGATAATGCCTAGAATTTCACGGTGGCATCCCATAAAAAAAAATCCATGCCTTTTGTGGCCAGTGGCCGTTGTGCCCTTCTCCTTATTATTAAGTGCTGAGTGCTCTGAGTCACCTCTCACTCACATGGCTCTCCATCACGTGATCGGATCTCTATCTCTCTCTATCTAATTCCGAGGTGCATATTGAAGATATTGGAAAAACTGTCCACATTTACTTTTCGTCAGCCAACAAGACGAGTAGGCCTAATGGGATCAGCAAAAGCACTAGCCTATGTCATTCTACTATTCCCCATAGTGCAAAGGACGCCATATTCTATTCTGTGCGATAAATAAATATTCCAAACATAGTCTAGGACAGTTGTGGGATAGGATAGATCCCAAATGAATACAACCACTAGCAACAGAGCAGACGCAACATTGACCTTCAATGCTGCAGACATTCTTTGGTACCCTTCTCCAGAACTGTACCTCGACACAATCCTGTCTCGGCGTTCTAAGGACATTCCCTTTGACCTCATTGCTTGCTTTTTGCTCTGACATGCACTGTCAACAGTGGAACCTTATATATAGTTGAAGTAGGAAGTTTACATACGCTGAGGTTGGAGTCATTAAAACTTGTTTTTCAACCACTCCACAAATTTCTTGTAAACAAACTATAGTTTTGGCAAGTCGGTTAGGACAGCTACTTTGTGCATGACAACAAGTCATTTTTCCACCAATTGTTTACAGACAGATTATTTCACTTATAATTCACTGTATCACAATTCCAGTGGGTCAGAAGTTTACATACACTAAGTTGACTGTGCCTTTAAACAGCATGGAAAATTACAGAAAATGAGCTTCCGATAGGCTAATTGACATAATTTGAGTCAATTGGAGGTGTACCTGTGGATGTATCTCAAGGCCTACATTCAAACTCAGTGCCTCTTTGCTTGACATCATGGGAAAATCAAAAGAAATCAGCCAAGAAAAAAAAATTGTAGACCTCCACAAGTCTGGTTAATCCTTCGGAGCAATTTCCAAGTGCTTGAAGGTAACACATTCATCTGTACAAACAATAGTACGTAAGTATAAACACCATGGGACCTCACAGCCGTCATTCCGCTCAGGAAAGAGATGTGTTCTGTCTCCTAGAGATGAACGTACGTTGGTGTGAAAAGTGAAAATCAATCCCAGAACAACAGCAAAGGACCTTGTGAAGATGCTGGAGGAAACAGGTACAAAAGTATCTATATCCACAGTAAAACGAGTCCTATATCGACATAACCTGAAAGGCCGCTCAGCAAGCAAAACCACCATAAAAAAGTCAGACTACGGTTTGCAACTGCACATGGGGACAAAGATCGTACTATTTGGAGAAATGCCCTCTGGTCTGATGAAACAAAAACAGAACTGTTTGGCCATAATGACCATCATTATGTTTGGAGGAAAAGGGCGAGGCTTGCAAGCCGAAGAACACCATCCAACCGTGAAGCTTCGAGGTGGCAGCATCATGTTGTGGGGGTGCATTGCTGCAGGAGGGACTGGTGCATTTCACAAAATAGATGGCATGATGAGGATGGAAAAGTATGTGGTTGGAAAAGTATGTGGATATATTGATGCAACATCTCAAGACATCAGTCAGAAAGTTAAAGTTTTGTCGCAAATGGGTCTTCCAAATGGACAATGACTCAAAGCATACTTCCAAAGTTGTGGCAAAATGGCTTAAGGACAACAAAGTCAAGGTATTGGAGTGGCCATCACATAGCCCTGACCTCAACCCAATAGAACATTTCCAAATACTAATTGAGTGTATGTAAAGTTCTGCCCCACTGGGAATGTGATGAAATAAATAAAAGCTGAAATAAATCATTCTCTCTACTATTATTCTGACATTTAACATTCTTAAAATAAAGTGGTCATTCTAACTGACCTAAAACAGGGAATTTCTATTAGGATTAAATGTCAGGAATTGTGAAAAACTGAGTTGAAATGTACTTGGCTAAGGTGTATGTAAACTTCTGACTTCAACTGTAGGTGTGTGCCTTTCCAAATCATGTCCAATTAATTCAATTTACCACATGTGGACTACAATCAAGTTGTAGAAACATCTCAAGGATGATCAATGGAACCAGGTTGCACCTGAGCTCAATTTCGAGTCTCATAACCTTGGGAGTATTCGTATTTTCAAATAGTAAACATAAAAATGTAAAACCCTTGATTAAAAATGTATATATTCTTTCGTTTATCATATTACCGTCATCAACATTTTAATGATTTTATAATGAACACTATATAATGAACATACATCAATAATTGTAAAGCTGACTACACAAAATTACACATAATTTAAAAGTGTTATAAATTGGGCTATATTCCCACACGCCAAAATATTTTTCTTCATTCACTAAATTATGGTGGTTATCTTTGGATATATTCTCCAGACTTGCCCAGAGGGAATTGTTGATATGTTGTAATAGTTTTTTCTAGATGACATTTTCTTTAGAAAAATGCGACAAAAAAACATTTTCTGTACATGTCTTTAGTACAGTATTTTACAGATAGAAAGATGAAAAAAGTATTTACCCACAATCTGCTGTGGACAAGTCCAATCCTGGAGTGACTTAACACAATTAAACCAACATTTTTAGGTTGACTTCATCCAGTGTCCAGAAGAATGTATTTGTATAATGAGATTTCACCTCGTTTGCATATTTTAATACAATATTTCAAAAAAATTGTATCACAAAAAAAGTCTTATTTTTGTGTCTATATTCAGCTGCTAAATTTGATTGTGATATGATTAAGACATTTTTCCCCCTAAGAGGGTGCGGTGCCTTGCCTTAAAAAGTTGGGAATCTGAGCTTTCCAACAATGCCCAGAATATTTACTGTACTCCTAATATTAATAGAAATAGTATTTTTAATATCGGGAAGAGGCAACTGCACTTACATTTGACAAATGCAAGAGAGGAAACAGATTAATTAACAATGCACATGGCAAAATACAGTTTTGGATGTGAGCAAAGATTAAAAATACATTTAAAAATTGCATATATGAAAGCAAAGATGATCAAATACATTGTTTCTAATTGAGGTAAATTACAATTGAAATGTCCTGGTTGCGCATTAGTTCAAAAGAGAGATGAGTGACCGAATGGTAGCTGTGTGTGTGGGAAAGCCAGGCAGATCAGCTCAATCAGCCCATACAACTGAAAGACCAATGAGAGGATTGTATTATATTCTGCTAAGGCATGGGTGATTATGATCGGACAAAACAAATCAAAAGGAGATCAAAAGGATGTCCATCAAACTGAATGCCAATTTGTCTCTCGTGGAACTCTTCTCGTTACATTTTCATCAACTAAAATTAAAAGTAATTTGTAAACGTTTTTTTTAGGGCATCTCCTCTCATTATTGTCATTTGTTTTTCTCAGGAAAAATAGGTAGTTGATTAATATTTTTCGTCATAGTTATTGTTGACAAAATTAACACTGGTGCTAAAGGTACCCCACAAACCCACCTTGTTTCCTTCATTCTTTGCCTCCCTCTGAAACCACATTTGGGGAAAGGATTGCAGGTTCCTCCCCTCGGGCCTCCTCCTCCGATGCGCTTTGAAAGAGAGGCAAGGAATGAAGGATACATGGATTTGAGGACGGAGGAGGCATGGATTTGACAGCTAGTGATGAGTATACTGAAGGTGTGTGCGTGGTGGCCTGGCCAGTCCTTTGTGGGTTGTTTCTGTCGCCTCAGGCCTTTGGTTCTTAATCTGAAACTCTCACCCTGCTCTCTACCTCTTTACTGTCACTCTGTGCTGTCATTCTCTGACTCCTCCACTCTCCTCCTTTCCTGAGCCCATGCCCTCGACAGACAGAATAGCAACACCAGCAGAGCTACAGCACCCCTCATTCTGAAATGGCACCTCTTTATAAATTATATGGTCTAAAATGCTCAGATTACCAATGTTTAACTAGGTAGCTAGGACAGTTAACAAACCATTTATAGCACCAGGGTTCATTAATAAGTGAATGAACACTATCAATGCTGTGACTAGCTTATAATCTTAAATCTAATGTAGAAATTGAGAAATATCACCTTTATATTGGCATTAATAAATTAATAGATTTAGATTGATAGAATGAAGTTAAAAAGGTGAACTCATGTTTTGAAGGGACAGGAAGTGTTGGCTGTGCATTTAACTCTGCCCACTTGTGAAAATCAAACTATTAAGCCATTTAAAATTTTTCCATAAAAAATGTAATTAAAAAAGGGTTGTTTTCATGTTGCCGATTGCTCTGTTTTAACACAGAAAATGAATTAAAGATCTACAAGATGGCGCCGGAGGGTAGGGCTGCCGTTGTATCGGCTCTTCACCAACCATGCTATTTAAAACAATTTTTTTTAGGTACATATAAGTATCTTATATCGGCTGAAAGTTTAAATTCTTGTTAATCTAACTGTACTGTCCGATTTACAGTAGCTATTACAGCGAAAACATGCCATGCGATTGTTTGAGGACGGCACCCGACATCAAAATATTTTTCCACCGGCACAGGTTTCATAAATTCACATAAAATATTCACTTACTTTTTGAAAATCTACCTCTGATTTGTCATCCAATGGGTCCCAGCTATAACATGTAGTGTATTTTTGTTAGATGAAATCCTTCTTTATATCCCAAAAAGTCAGTTTAGTTGGCGCCATCGATTTGAGTAATCAATGTGCAGAGAAAGGAATCTGAAAATCTACCCTTAAACTTTGTTTCAACAAGTCAAAATGAGTTTCTATTTACTCCTCACATACCCTAAAATGTAATCAAACTAGACTATTTCTATAGACTGCTGACACCCTGTGGAAGCCATAGGAATTGCATCCAGGGAGCTCATTCTCAATGTGACATTTCTCTTGCATTTCTAAGAGGATGGTCTCTCTCCAAAAATAATTATGGTTGGTTTTTCTTTGGATTTTCTCCTCTCATATCTATTGTGTTATATTCTCCTACATTATTTTAACATTTCTACAAACGTCAAGGTGTTTTCTTTCCAATGGTACCAATTCTATGCATATCCTGGCTTCAGGGCTTGAGCTACATGTAGGTTACTTTGGGCACGTCATTCAGACAGGAAGTGGAGAAAAATGGGGCCTAGCACAAAGATTAAGTACTGCAGTGCTTCTCCTTCTCATGGACTGCACCAGATTTGCTAGTTCTTGCTGTGAGATGTTACCCCACTCTTCCATCAAGGCACCTGCAAGTTCCTGGACATTTCTGGGGGGAATGGCCCTAGTCTTCACCCTCCGATCCAACAGGTCCCAGACGTGCTCAATGGGATTGAGATCTGGGCTCTTTGCTGGCCATGGCAGAACACTGACATTCCTGTCTTGCAGGAAATCATGCACAGAACGAGCAGTATGGCTGGTGAGATTGTCATGCTGGAGGGTCATATGTCAGGATGAGTACAAAGACAACTTTTGATTGTCTTAAAGACATCCTCCATATCAAGGGCACCACATGAGGGAAGAGGATGTCTTCCCTGTAACGCACAGCATTGAGATTGCCTGCAATGACAACTAGCTCAGTCCAATGATGCTGTGACACACCGCCCCAGACCATGACAGACCCTCCACCTCCAAATCAATTCCGCTCCAGAGTACAGGCCTCGGTGTAACGCTCATTCCTTCGACAATAAACACGAATCCGAACATCAACCCCTGGTGAGACAAAACCGCAACTCGTCAGTGAAGAGCACTTTTTGCCAGTCCTGTCTGGCCCAGCGACGGTGGGTTTGTGCCCATAGGCGATATTGTTGCCGGTGATGTCTGGTGAGGACCTGCCTTTACAGGCCTCTCTCAGCCTATTGCGGACAGTCTGAGCACTGATGGAGGGATTGTGCGTTCCTGGTGTAACACGTGTTGCTACACGTGGTCTGCCACTGCAAGGATGATCAGCTGTCCGTCCTGTCTCCCTGTAGTGCTGTCCTAGGCATCTCACAGTACGGACATTGCAATTTATTGCCCTGGCCACATCTGCAGTCCTTATGCCTCCTTGCAGCATGCCTAAGGCACGTTCACGCAGATGAGCAGGGATCCTAGGCGTCTTTCTTTCGGTGTTTTTCAGAGTCAGTAGAAAGGCCTCTTAGTGTTCTAAGTTTTCATAACTGTGACCTTTAATTGCTTACCGTCTGTAAGCTGTTAGTATCTTAACGACCGTTCCCCAGGTGCATGTTCATTAATTGTTTATGGTTCATTGAACAAGCATGGGAAACAGTTTTTAAACCCTTTACAATGAAGATCTGTGAAGTTATTTGGATTTTTACGAATTATCTTTAAAAGACAGGGCCCAGTTTCTTTTTTTGCTTGAGTTTATATACATTTTATGGACACAGTATATTTTACAATAGTTATTTTTTGTTTGTTTTTAGTCTCAGCTTTCAGCTCCACTCAACCACTTCCATCTATCTCTGAACACCATCCAGTTTAGATTTCTATTTTCCATATGTTTTTCAACTGTGCTGTGATGTTTCCCGAAAGTTCTGAACCTTTCTATTTTCATAGATTCTACATATTGTACATTAAAAATAAACATTTTTGCTAAGATTATTATTATAGTATCGATCAATTGACTAGGACTTTTTAAATCACCCAGCAGTGCTATTTGCAGATTGGGACATAACTTGGCAGGAGTCTGGGGGCCCTCCCATTTTTTGGCGCATCTAAACCACATTTCCTGCATTTCTACACAATCTAATATGACCCGTGGCCCTTCTAGCCCTCTCTATTTACAACAACAAAAAGTAAGCAAAAATGCCCACAGTCATCGACCTAGGTAAGAGATTATAAAATATATTTAAGTGAATGATAAGATTGAACTACATCCATGATAATTAAGTAATCAATATTGTGTTCCACCTTTAACCAATTGCCTAACAAATGAACAACTCTTACAATTAAAGTACAAAGACAACTTTTGATTGTCTTAAAGACATCCTCCATATCAAATTTCAGCCAAACCACACAGCCAACCGCCTATAAGCAGCTCTAGTCGATAACTCAAATCTCTCCCCAACACAACTTCCTACCCATCTTTTTTTAATGTCTCAAGGGAAAGGTTTGGATAACAAAAGTTGAATGAAAACACACATACGCCTGCCTACACATTAACACACAGAAACAGTACACCCACCATATAATTCATATCATAGGCCTAATAGTAGCTATTTTTACTTGCACACAATATATCTGGGTCACCCCGCCCTGCCCCTAGGGGTCCACGGCCCTGCAGTGCCCCAACCCAACACACCCCACACAGCTTTAGGATCTTAGTGAAACATTCATTATGTGTTTCAGGTGTGTTAGGCCAAGGCCAGAGTGACAGCAGTACAGCAAACCCCCAGGTCCAGGACTGAGCAGCCCAGCAGCTAGGGATTGTCTCCCGAGTGGTGCAAGCGTTCTAAGGCACTCAGTGCTAGGGGCGTCACTACAGACACCCTGGTTCGGATCCAGGCCGGTGTAGGCCGTCATTGTAAATAAGAATTTGTTCTTAACTGACTTCCCTAGTTAAATAAAAAAATTAAATAGGTGTCTCCCCTGACGTGGGCATGTTTTCAATACAGACGCCTTTTGTTATACAGTATTCCATATAAGGCATCCAGACCTTATGAAAGTTGCACAGTATACTCTTAATCTTAAAACAAATATAGTGATACTGTACATAACTTGACATTTCTTCCGTACCTTTCAATTAATGGCAATGCATTTATTAGCCCCCCCCCCCCCCCATACAGTAAATGCTAGGTCACACCGTTTCTTCTTCTTCCAGCATGTACTTCTGAAACGTAACAAAACAATGGCTACAAAAATGTTCCATTCAAACAACTGCTGTTAGATAGTAAAAATAGCCAGATAACTAGAGGCTAGAGCTGACCTGATTGTGGTAGCTACTCATTAGCATAACTTATTCATTCACCTCAGTCGAGAAGGGATGAAACATTAGAGACCCCGGTCTCTCGCCCTTTGAGCGTTCCCTGGGTTAACAGCCCCTGCTCTTCCCGGAGCAAGAGGAAGAGGTTGGCATACCCTCGGCCAAGATGCTCGTCCACCACTGTCGACGTACCTGAAAGAGAGCCTGGTAGGCTTTTCTCAAGACCTTACCGGCACCCCGGTATCGTCTCAGGCAGAGGGTATGACTGTCCACCCGAGATCTGCCCCACTGGGTGGAGTCCCGCAAACTTTCCCCTGGTTTATCATCCCTTTCCCCATCTCCAAGATCATTAGCCCCTCTGCCCCGTACCCTCTGTATACAGTGGGGCAAAAAAGTATTTAGCCAGCCACTAATTGTGCAAGTTCGCTCACTTAAAAAGATGAGAGAGGCCTGTAATTTTCATCATAGGTACACTTCAACTATGACAGACAAAATGAGAAAGAACATCCAGAAAAACACATTGTAGGATTTTTAATGAATTTATTTGCAAATTATGGTGGAAAATAAGTATTTGGTCAATAACAAAAGTTTATCTCAATACTTTGTTATATACCCTTTGTTGGCAATGACAGAGGTCAAACGCTTTCTGTAAGTCTTCACACACTGTTGCTGGTATTTTGGCCCATTCCTCCATGCAGATCTCCTCTAGAGCAGTGATGTTTTGGGGCTGTTGCTGGGCAACACGGACTTTCAACTCCCTCCAAAGATTTTCTATGGGGTTCAGGTCTGGAGACTGGCTAGTTCACTCCAGGACCTTGAAATGCTTCTTACGAAGCCACTCCTTCGTTGCCCGGGCGGTGTGTTTGGGATCATTGTCATGCTGAAAGACCCAGCAACGTTTCATCTTCAATGCCCTTGCTGATGGAAGGAGGTTTTAACTCAAAATCTCACGATTCATGGCCCCATTCATTCTTTCCTTTACATGGATCAGTCGTCCTGGTCCCTTTGCAGAAAAACAGCCCCAAAGCATGATGTTTCCAACCCCATGCTTCACAGTAGGTATGGTGTTCTTTGGATGCAACTCAGCATTCTTTGTCCTCCAAGCACGACGAGTTGAGTTTTTACCAAAAAGTTATATTTTGGTTTCATCTGACCATCTGACATTCTCCCAATCTTCTTCTGGATCATCCAAATGCTCTCTAGCAAACTTCAGATGGGCCTGGACATGTACTGGCTTAAGCAGGGAGACACGTCTGGCACTGCAGGATTTGAGTCCCTGGCGGAGTAGTGTGTTACTGATGGTAGGCTTTGTTACTTTGGTCCCAGCTCTCTGCAGGTCATTCACTAGGTCCCCCCGTGTGGTTCTGGGATTTTTGCTCACAGTTCTTGTGATCATTTTGACCCCACAGGGTGAGATCTTGCGTGGAGCCCCAGATCGAGGGAGATTATCAGTGGTCTTGTATGTCTTACATTTCCTAATAATTGCTCCCACAGTTGATTTCTTCAAACCAATCTGCTTACCTATTGCAGATTCAGTCTTCCCAGCCTGGTGCAGGTCTACAATTTTGTTTCTGGTGTCCTTTGACAGCTCTTTGGTCTTGGCCATAGTGGAGTTTGGAGTGTGACTGTCTGAGGTTGTGGACAGGTGTCTTATACTGATAACAAGTTCAAACAGGTGCCATTAATACAGGTAACGAGTGGAGGACAGCGGAGCCTCTGAAAGAAGAAGTTACAGGTCTGTGAGAGCCAGAAATCTTGCTTGTTTGTAGGTGACCAAATACTTATTTTCCACCATAGTTTGCAAATAAATTCATTCAAAATCCTACAATGTGATTTTCTGGATTTTGTCATGGTTGAAGTGTACCTATGATGAAAATTAGAGGCCTCTCTCATCTTTTTAAGTGGGAGAACTTGCACAATTGGTGGCTGACTAAATACTTTTTTGCCCCACTGTACATCCCACTTTTCATGTGTCTAAGATCAAACCCATGTCTCACAGTCCTGTGTCTCCTATTTCCAGTATCATTCTCCACCACATGGCATCAAACTGCACCATTTTGTTTCTCTCCATTGCCCATGCACTTTAAACATTTAGATAATAAAGCATTTGACCTTTCCATTGTGTTAACGATGGAGGACTGGTTGATTTCCAGTTTTTATGAACACGTTTTTTTAAAGATTAATGATTGACAACAAAACTATTGTCCAACCCATCGGTTATCTCACTGCACCTTCATATGCCATGTCTTGAAATATGCAGACAGACAGATTAGAAGCCAACTTTATAGACTTTATAGCATTCCATGAAGGAATGGATTATTGAGTCATTGTTAGTTTTACTCTGCCGTTGTGCTGTAGAATTTGTGAATGTTGTCACGTGTTATAAATTCTGTACATTAATTTATACTGGATTAAGCGTACATTTACGTTAACTGTAATTTAGTTAGTTCCAACCATCCCTCCATCTTGTGCCAATATCAGTTCTTTAAGTCTTGGTTCCAAGTTGGATAGGCTGTCTACGAGGTTTTGTATATCTTACCTATCATATGAATTACTCTGATGTCAAAACGATTTCTTGATCTGAAACTTTTAAGTTGGATGTATTAAAATGTATCTACATAGGTCAGTCCAAAATTGATTTTTAATTCTGTCATGGAATTAAATTTATTTCCTATCACCAAGTTATTTAGGGTTTCTATGCCTTTAGTCTTCCATGTATATCACTTTAGCTGTGAATTCTGAAAAGCTATCCAAATTTTGTTCCATAGGGTTGTGTTTTTATCGAGTGATATATGTTCTTGTAATGTCACGTTCTGACCTTAGTTCCTTTTTTATGTCTGTGTTAGGTTGGTCAGGGCGTGAGTTGGGGTGGGTAGTCTATGTTATTTTTTCTATGTTATATTTCTATGTGTTTGGCCTAGTATGGTTCTCATTCAGAGGCAGGTGTCGTTAATTGTCTCTGATTGAGAATCATACTTAGGTAGCCTGTTTTCCCCATTTTGGTTGTGGGTGTTTAATTTCTGTTTAGTGTCTGTTCACCTGGCAGAACTGTTTCGTTTTCGCTTCGTTGTTATTTTGTGTAGTGTTCAGTTTTTCAATTAAAATATGACGAACACTTACCACGCTGCATATTGGAGATTCGTTACATAGAGGAGATTCGTTACATGTAGAATACGTTTAATTTTCTTCCATATTGTTATAGTGTTCTTAACTATGACATTGTTAATGTTCTTAGCTCTATCCTTAAAAAATAAAAATGTAAAAAGATTCTGGGGATGAGCATGCGCATCTTCAATACATACCCATTGTCCCTCTTTTGTGCATATAACTGCATATATGTCGCAAGTAAAAACCCTGGGCGAGTTAATACAATTCCAAGTCTGGAAGGTTAAAATCAACCTCTGCTCTCTTTTTTATTCTATGAGTTTGTTTTGCGTTATTTTAATTTAATTTTAACAAGTTCTCATTTACAACTGCGACCTGGCCAAGATAAAGCAAAGCAGTACGACACAAACAACAACACAGAGCTACACATGGAATAAACAAGCGTACAGTCAATAACACAATAGAAAAAAAAGAAAGTCTATATACAGTGTGTGCAAATGGCGTGAGGTGGTAAGGCAATATAAGGCCACAGTGGCAAAGTAATTACAATTTAGCAAATGAACACTGGAGTGATAGAGGAGCAGATGATGATGTGCAAGGAGAAATACTGGTGTGCAAAAGAGCAGAAAGGTAAATAAAAACAATATGGGAATGAGGTAGGTAGATTGGGTGGCCTATTTACAGATGGGCTATGAACAGCTGCAGTGATCGGTTAGCTGCTCAGATAGCTGATGTTTAAAGTTTGTGAGGGAAAAGCAAGTCTCCAGCTTCAGCGATTTTTGCAATTCATTCCAGTCACTGGCAGCAGAGAACTGGAAGGAAAGGTGGCCAAAGGAGGTGTTGGCTTTGGGGATGACCAGTGAGATATACCTGCTGAAGCGTGTGCTATGGGTGGGTGATGTTATCGTGACCAGTGAGAGGAGATAAGGCGGAGCTTTACCTAGCATCGACTTCTAGATGACCTGGAGCCAGTGGGTCTGGCGATGAATATGTAGCGAGGGCCAGCCGATTAGAGCATACAGGTCGCAGTGGTGGGTGATATAATCAAATCAAATCAAAACAAATGTATTTATATAGCCCTTCGTACATCAGCTGATATCTCAAAGTGCCGTACAGAAACACAGCCTAAAACCCCAAACAGCAAGCAATGCAGGTGTAGAAGCACTGTGGCTAGGAAAAACTCCCTAGAAAGGCCAAAACCTAGGAAGAAACCTGGAGAGGAACCAGGCTATGTGGGGTGGCCAGTCCTCTTCTGGCTGTGCCGGGTGGAGATTATAACAGAACATGGCCAAGATGTTCAAATGTTCATAAATGATCAGCATGGTCGAATAATAATAAGGCAGAACAGTTGAAACTGGAGCAGCAGCACGGCCAGGTGGACTGGGGACAGCAAGGAGTCATCATGTCAGGTAGCCCTGAGGCATGGTCCTAGGGCTCAGGTCCTCCGAGAGAGAGAAAGAAAGAGAGAAAGAGAGCACACTTAAATTCACACAGGACACCGAATAGGACAGGAGAAGTACTCCAGATATAACAAACTGACCCTAGCCCCCCGACACATAAACTACTGCAGCATAAATACTGGAGGCTGAGACAGGAGGGGTCAGGAGACACTGTGGTATAAGGGGCTTTGGTAGTAAAACGGATGGCACTGTGATAGACTGCATCCAGTTTGTTAAGTTTGTTGCGAAATAGTAAGCCGATTCTAGATTTAATATTGTATTGGAGATGTTTAATAAGAGTCTGGAAGGAGAGTTTACAGTCCAGCCAGACACCTAGGTATTTGTAGTTGTCCACAAATTCTAAGTTAGAACCGTCCAGAGTAGTGATGCTAGTCGGGAGGGCGGATGCGGGCAGCGAAGGGTTGAAAAGCATGCATTTGGTTTTACTAGCGTTTAAGAGCAGTTGGAGGCCACGGAAGGAGTGTTGTATGGCATTGAAGCTCGTTTGGAGGTTAGTTAACACAGTGTCCAAAGAAGGGCCAGGTGTGTACAGAATGGTGTCGTCGCTGGGGGCTCTGGACCGCAGACTGTCGCTGGAGACTCTGGACTGCAGACCCTTGCTGGAGAATCCGGACCTTGGCTCATCACTGGAGGCTTCAGGCCATGGATCATCACTGGAGGCTCCAGGTCATGGATCATCACTGGAGGCTTCGTGCCATGGATCACCAGTGGAGACTTCAGGCCATGGATCACCAGTGGAGACTTCAGGCCATGGATCACCACTGGAGACGTCGGTCCATGGATCATCACTGGAGGCGTCGTGCCGTGGATCGTCACTGGAGGTTCCAGGCCGTGGACCGTCGCCGGAGGTTCCGGACCGTGAACCGTCGCCGGTGGTTCCGGACCGTGGACCGTTGCCGGACGCTCAGGACCGGGAACCGTCGCCGGAAGCTCTGGACTGGGAACTGTCGCCGGAAGCTTGGTGCGTGGGGCCGGCACTGGTGGTACCGGGCTGGTGACACACACCTCAGGACGAGTGCGGGGAGGAGGCACAGGACATACTGGACTGAGGAGATGCACTGGAGGCCTGATGCGTGGGACCGGTACAGGTGGCACCGGGCTGGTGACACCTACCTCAGGGTGAGTGCAGGGAGGTAGCACAGGACGTACTGGGCTGTGTAGGCTTACATCAGAGCGAGTGCGGGGAGCAGGCACAGAACGTACCAGACTGGGGATACGTACTTCAAGGCGAGTTTGAGGAGGAGACACAGAACGTACCAGACTGGGGAGGCGCACTTGAGGCATGATGCGTGGGACCGGCACAGATTTCACCGGTCTGGTGACACGCTCCTCCAAACGCCTACGTTTCCGCATACTCCTCACCAACTCCATTCACCTCCTCGCACTGTTCTATTGAATCCCAGGTGGCCTCTGGCACACCGCCGGCCACCCTCGTGTGCCCCTCCCAAAAAACGACTGGAGTGCTCACAGGCACTACACAAAAACAAGATCCCACAAACTAAAGGTGGAAAAAAGGCTGCCTAAGTATGATCCCCAATCAGAGACAAGAATTGGGATTGGGAACCATACCCGGCCAACAAAGAAATAGAAAGACTAGAATGCTCCCCCAAATCACACCCCAACCTAACCAAATAGAAAAATAAAAAGGCTCTCTAAGGTAGGACGTGACAGATAGACTGCATCCAATTTGCTGAGTAGAGTATTGGAAGCTATTTTGTAGATGACATCGCCGAAGTCGAGGATCGGTAGGATTGTCAGTTTTACTAGGGTAAGTTTGGCGGCTTGAGTGAAGGAGGCTTTGTTGCGAAATAGAACGCCGATTCTAGATTTGATTATGGATTGGAGATGTTTGATATGAGTCTGGAAGGAGAATTTACAGTCTAGCCAGACACCTAGGTATTTGTAGTTGTCCACGTATTCTTGGTCAGAACCGTCCAGAGTAGTGATGCTAGTCGGGAGGGAGGGTGTGTGCAGCGAACTGTTGAAAAGCATTCATTTGGTTTTGCTAGCATTTAAGAGCAGTTGGAGGCCACAGAAGGAGTGTTGTATGGCATTGAAGCTTGTTTGGAGGTTAGTTAATATAGTGTCCAAAGAAGGGCCAGATGTATACAGAATGGTGTCGTCTGTGTAGAGGTGGATCAGGGAATCACCCGCAGCAAGAGCGACATCATTGATATATACAGAGAAAAGAGTCGGCCCGAGAATTGAACCCTGTGGGATCATTCTCAAATCATTCTCTCTTCTATTATTCTGACATTTCACATTCTTAAAATAAAGTGGTGATCCTAACTGACGTAAAATAGGGAATTTTTACTGGGATTATATGTCAGGAATTGTGAAAAACTGAGTTTAAATGGATTTGGCTTAGGTGTATGTAAACTTCCGACTTCAACTGTATAATACCATCACTTGTAAGGGCCATCCCCTGACTTGTAATATCACTGTTGTTGTGCACTAGAGGGCAGTCTTTGTTGGGTTAACACATTCAGGGTTTTTCCTGGCCCTAAAAAGGGCTTATGTGACAAGCACAATAGGATAAAAAGAGAGTGAGAGAAGGAGAGATGGAGACAAGAGAGACTAACAACAGTCCAAAAGTTCCTCACTATTAATTTACATCTCAACAGATTTGAGAAATCCCGAAGAGCAAATGCTGACTGATGTCTCCAGACTTCATATCAACAGAAGATTGTTCATAAACCTCATAGTGAAAACAGGCATCTAACCTGTAATATATGTGTGGCAGGATCTAAGGTATACCATACGATGCATTTATGAGGGCATGAGTGGCTCGGATGGCTACTCAATTTGGCCTGAAACCAGTGTTTTCAGAATTTATGGGAGAGAGGAAAAACTTATCTTCGGAGATTGTGGACCCGTCCAATAGCTTGGCGGTGAACTGTATACTACATCAGGGTGTAATCCTGGCATCCCGCCAGAACACATACAGTACCAGTCAAAGATTTGGACACACCTACTCATTCCAGGTTTTTTAAAAAAAAATTTACTATTCTCTACATTGTAGAATAATAGAAAATACATCAAAACCATAAAATTACACATATGGAATCATGTAGGAACCCAAAAAATGTTAAACAAATCAATTCTGTCCTTGGTCTGATGAGTCCAAATTTGCGATTTTTGGTTCCAACCGCCCTGTCTTTGTAAGACGCAGAGTAGGTGAAGGGATGATCTCCGCATGTGTGGTTCCCACCGTGAAGCATGGAGGAGGTGTGATATGTGGAGGTGCTTTGCTGGTGACACTGACTGTTCTGCCCCTGAACAAGGCAGCTAACCCACTGTTCCTAGGCTGTCATTGAAAATAAGAATTTGTTCTTAACTGACTTGCCTAGTTAAATAAAGGTACAAAAAATAATTCTGCAGTGATAGTCCCACTAAACGCAAACCAGATGGGATATCATTTGTTTTTCAATGGGACAATGACCCAAAACACACCTCCAGGCTGTGTAAGGGCTTTTCTCAAGGAGAGTGATGGAGTGCTGCATCAGATGACCTGGCCTCCACAATCACCCAACCTCAACCCAATTGAGAGGAGTTGGACCGCAGAGTGAAGGTAAATAAGCCAACAAGTGCTCAACATATGTAGGAACTCCTTCAAGACGGTTGGAAAAGCATTCCAGGTGAAGCTGGTTGAGAAAATGCCAAGAGTGTGCAAAGCTCTCATCAAGCCAACGGTTTGCTACTTTGTAGAATCTCAAATATAAAATATATTTCAATTTGTTTAACACCTGTTTAGTTACTACATGATTTCATATGTATTATTTCATAGTTTTGATGTCTTCACTATTTGTCAGGAACCGGTTATGAACTCGGGTCTCCGGTGTGAGAAACAGTCACTTAGTAAACTGAGCCACTAATAGTTGGCAGAACCCAGAAGATGAGGCAGACACAGCAGTACTAGAGACGGTGGATTTAATAAAGAAAAAAGGAAAAGATCTTCAGACAAAAATATAAATCCACAACGTCAAAAGTAATTCCAAGAGAAAAAATGTATATCCTCCAAGACACAAGGAAAATCCAGCAGGGAAAAAAACAACAAACCTAAGAACAGCAGGGAAAAAACAAACCTCAAAAGAATAATAAAAAACAAACAAGAACAAAACCAGAGTACCTCAAGAAAATCCAACTAGAGAAACAAAAGTTCACAGCATGGCTGGGTGCTAACATACAAACACAGAGCAAAGAACTGAGGAACACTAAGGGTTTAAATACATTCAAGGGAAATGAGGCACAGGTGCAACTAATAGCTAGAACAAGGGAAAAACAAAAGGGTCAAAAAAGCACAATGGGGGCATCTAGTGACCAAAACCTGAACAATCCTGGCCAAATCCTGACACTATTATTATACAATGTAGAAAATAGAAAAAATAAATAAATACCCTTGAATGAGTAGGTGTGTCCAAACCTTTGACTGGTATTATATTTGTCATCATTTCAAATTAAGCTTAGAATTTTTTTAGTTTTCTGGCATCATGATGAATAGTAATTTACTTTTGTACTCTTGTCCTCAGATTTTACATCAAAACAATACATATGGGGTCCTACCTCGCCGCCAACATTGAGCCGTACCCAACCACAGCAACACTGAGTGTGACCAATATGTGGGTATTTGCCTTAGGTGAGCTTTATTACTCCATGGTACAGTGTTACTGGTGCCACAGTGGTGAGACTGTACTCTGATTTTGAACTCCAGTGTTATTCAATTGTGGGTTTTTTTCCTACTGAGAACCATCCAGGTTTACTTGAAGGGGAAACCTCTCAGAACTCTTTGTCAGGGTGTGAAGAGTTCATCCAAGAAGGCCAGGTCCATGTGTTTTTCACAACCTAAATTGGGAATTGGAACGAGATCTACAGGGACACATGGGGGCAATATTGTGAACTTCGTAACAACAATCATGATGAGAACAAGGTGTTCCTCGGGATCAGACACTTACACAGTCATGTAGAGTAGTCATTATATCAGCTGCCGGGGTGAAAGTAGATTTAATTTCTTCCCAGTACGGGGACATCCAATGTGTGCACGTGCTTGGTGTAAAGGTAGTAAAGATTTGTTGTTTAGCTTGTTTTAAAATGTATTAGCCTACACTGTAAGACTTTTCTGTAATTTCAACAGTAAAACAATGTAGAATGCACAGTAAAATACCATAAATGTGTTTAACGGGCATTCATGTTGTAGATTGCACTGCATTATGGGTAAAAGCTGAAAATACTGTTAACTGTAATTGGAATCCTCCTTTAAAAATTACTCTAACATACTGTATTTCTACTGTAGATTCAAATGATCAGTTTCAGGTGTCAACCTCATGCTCTAGGGTGAGACACATGAAGCTCAGACTATTGCTGAGTAGGTACCTTGACTTGTTTATAAGTATATTTATTGCAAGCCAACGGTGAATTACTGCATGTTTTCTTAGTAATGTTTGCTAGCTAGCTAGAGCCTCTTAAAGGATCTGCCCTTTTTTGTCAATTTTCGCCTAAAAAGACATACCCAAATCTATCTGCCTGTAGCTCAGGCCCTGAAGCAAGAATATGCATATTATTGGTACCATTTGAAAGGAAACACTTTGAAGTTTGTGGAAATGTGAAATGAATTTAGGAAAATATAACACAATAGATAAAAGATAATACATCATCTTTGAATAAGTACCATCATCTTTGAAATGCAAGAGAAAGGCCCAGGTGTAATTTAGATGTTGGCCACTAGATGGCAGCAGTGTATGTGCAACGTTTTACACTGATCCAATGAACCATTGCATTTCTGTTCAACATTTTGTATCAAGACTGCCCAAATGTGCCTAATTTGTTTATTAATAACTTTTCATATTCAAAATTGTGCACTCTCCTCAAACAATAGCATGGTATTATTTCAATGTAATAGCTACTCTAAATTGGACACTGCAGTTAGATTAACAATAATTAATATATCAGATATGTCCTGGGAAATATTTGTGTTACTACTACATTAGCCCAACTGTCCCATGAAAGGCACACCGATCCCGAAGAAGCTAGCTAGTTAGCTCAAATTGAGACAAGCCATTTCGGTCTGCTCTAAATTGCTCTTAAATATCTTGCTGTGCAACATAGAAAAACATCACCCAGATAATAATTGCGGTAATGGTGATAGGCTTCGGTGTACCGCAGCCTCTGAGTGCCATGAGAATACACTGAGTGCAGATTCATGACCGTTTTTTTCACCATTACTACAAAAGAAAATGGCTTGTTTCTAGCAGTTTAAAAGATAATACCCATAATACCAGCAGAAAGTTTTTTTGGGGGGATTGTCGGGCCGCATTTTACACATAAACCATATTGAGGGCACGGCTAAAGCTGATGCGAATGATGAGTGCACCGGTGCTGTAGCAAGGTAACTGACGACCTAAGGTGCAGTGGGCACTGGGCCGCTGTAGCCTTTCACAGTGTCGTCAGCGGTAGGTATTTTTTCACAGTGTCGCCGGCAGTGGCCAATTTTTTTTCCCTCCCAGGATTATATTTCAAGTAGGATAGCAGCCTATCTAAGAAATAACTAATATTGGTAGCCGTCTAGATGTCACCTTGATACAGTCTACTCAATGGTGAGAGCATGAACGGCAACAAATCCAGGACACAATGTCCTCCTTAGCTGTCACAACCCTGTGTGATTCAGTTCACTTGGCTCTCAGCTGTGCGACATACAGTGGGGCAAAAAAGTATTTAGTCAGCCACCAATTGTGCAAGTTCTCCCACTTAAAAAGATGAGAGAGGCCTGTAATTTTCATCATAGGTACACTTCAACTATGACAGACAAAATTAGAAAAAAAATCCAGAAAATCACATTGTAGAATTTTTAATGAATTCATTTGCAAATTATGGTGGAAAATAAGTATTTGGTCACCTACAAACAAACAAGATTCTGGCTCTCACAGACCTGTAACTTCTTATTTAAGAAGTATAAAAGACACTTGTCCACAACCTCAAACAGTCACACTCCAAACTCCACTATGGCCAAGACCAAAGAGCTGTCAAAGGTCACCAGAAACAAAATTGTAGACCTGCACCAGGCTGGGAAGACTGAATCTGCAATAGGTAAGCAGCTTGGTTTGAAGAAATCAACTGTAGGAGCAATTATTAGGAAATGGAAGACATACAAGACCACTGATAATCTCCCTCGATCTGGGGCTCCACGCAAGATCTCACACTGTGGGGTCAAAATGATCACAAGAACGGTGAGCAAAAATCACAGAACCACACGGGGGGACCTAGTGAATGACCTGCAGAGAGCTGGGACCAAAGTAACAAAGCCTACCATCAGTAACACACTACGCCGCCAGGGACTCAAATCCTGCAGTGCAAGACGTGCCCCTCTGCTTAAGCCAGTACATGTCCAGGCCCGTCTGAAGTTTGCTAGAGAGCATTTGGAGGATCCAGAAGAAGATTGGGATTTTTAAGAGGGAGAACTTGCACAATTGGTGGCTGACTAAATACTTTTTTGCCCCACTGTATATCATAGTTTGCATTTTACAGTACTGTTTTCTTTACTGTAAAACATTACAGAATCCCTGTACATTTACAGCAGGGATGCTGTAATGTATGCGGTAAGAAAATAGTACTGTAAAATATATCACAGCACCTCTACTGTAAAGCAAAATTACAGTATTAGTCTGGTGACCGTATTATGTTGTAAATTTGTAGGGACATTTTTTACAGTGTACCTTTTAATTCGGCATAAACACAACCAGTCATGATGATTCCATTTGAATGTCAAACAATTACTTCAAAAGGCTGCTGTTACTCCACTCTAAAAGAATTCTCACATCCATTCAGTGCGCTGTGCAACCGCCATTTGATAAATGCAAAGAGACATCAGTTACAAAACACCAAAAAGTGTTATGAATAAGTGACATTCGGGTATTGTCACTTACACAAGTCTTGTAACTCTATTTGTACATGTTGTGATTGTCCATCCATGAATCCACAGCTTCCAAATGGCCTACAACCATGTCTATTTTTTTTTATTGAATCAATAATTTTGCCAGTAACCCTCCAAAAGTCATTCATAAACCTTTTTAATTTCCAAATGTACTTTGTTTGTTTCTTGGGCTTCAAGAATGTGACAGAAAAAGTGCCTCAGACGTTAAAAAAAAAAGTAAATGAAAGTAAAGGGATATCGGTGAACAAATGCCGTGGTCAAGGCTACGATGGCGCTAATGCAATGAGTGGAGCTTACTCAGGTGTTCAAAAGTGCATATCAGACCAAGAGCCTAATGCTTCTATAGTTCTTTATGAGTTTTGGTTTAGAAAAGGATCTTTCTGCAGCAGTGACAGTTACAGGGATGGTAAATAATGCTTGATTTCCGGTCGTGTGCACAAAGGAGTGATGCTTCAAATACAGCAGTTGTGTAACGTATTTAACTGAGCCTCTCATTCTCCTTCATTTCAGGCCTCATTTGTGTAGGCCAAAGAAAATCCGCTGAGTTCGACAATAAATAGTGGTTGAATTTATCCTCAAGGCGATTACTTTTTCCCTCATTGTTAGGCTATTTGATGTGTCATTTTTATAAACAGTGTATCTATAAATAGTATAAATGCAGTAGTTTAGCAATGTGTTTTGAGCGTGGACTGACTATATTATTTGGCATTAATAGACTGGTTTTACGCATAGCAACTTTATATCCAAGCTGGGAGAGAGCGAACCTGTTATGCAGGTTCAGGCAGGCTATACAGGACCGTTGCATATTCCCAAAAATAAATTGGTAGCTGATTAGTATGCTGTTATTGAAAATGTATTTTACAATCTGCAATTTCCAACTTTAATTACTGAATAAGTAATTACATTATTGCCGCCAGCCGGCAGACACTGTGTAAAGCTTCGTGAAATATTAGGCTTAACATGAGAAAAGTATGACCAAATAGGCCTACCAATAAACATTTATCCATTAGCTAAAGCAAAGCTATAGGCTACATGCCATAGCACCACAGAAAGCCTATGTGACAGTATAGTGAAAAAGCCTGGCACGATGTGACGCACCTCTCCTAGGGATGTCATGGAAGAGCACTAGTAAGCCAGTGCCTGAGCCCCCGTAATAGGGTCAGAGGCAGAGGATCCCAGTGGAGAGAGGGGAGACAGCAAAGGCGGTTCGTCACTCCGGTGCCTTGCCGTTCACCTTCGCACCCGTGGGCCAGACTACAGTATGTCCGATGATTGAGTGTAGAGATTATTCTTCAGTAAAGATGTAAAGGTCAAGAACGAGGCTGCATCTCTCACATGGATAGGCAGACCATTCCATAAAAAAATGTGCTCTATAAGAGAAAGCCCTGCCTCCATCTGTTTGCTTAGAAATACAGTGCCTTGCGAAAGTATTCGGCCCCCTTGAACTTTGCGACCTTTTGCCACATTTCAGGCTTCAAACATAAAGATATAAAACTGTATTTTTTTGTGAAGAATCAACAACAAGTGGGACACAATCATGAAGTGGAACGACATTTATTGGATATTTCAAACTTTTTTAACAAATCAAAAACTGAAAAATTGGGCGTGCAAAATTATTCAGCCCCTTTACTTTCAGTGCAGCAAACGCTCTCCAGAAGTTCAGTGAGGATCTCTGAATGATCCAATGTTGACCTAAATGACTAATGATGATAAATACAATCCACCTGTGTGTAATCAAGTCTCCGTATAAATGCACCTGCACTGTGATAGTCTCAGAGGTCCGTTAAAAGCGCAGAGAGCATCATGAAGAACAAGGAACACACCAGGCAGGTTCGAGATACTGTTGTGAAGAAGTTTAAAGCCGGATTTGGATACAAAAAGATTTCCCAAGCTTTAAACATCCCAAGGAGCACTGTGCAAGCGATAATATTGAAATGGAAGGAGTATCAGACCATTGCAAATCTACCAAGACCTGGCCGTCCCTCTAAACTTTCAGCTCATACAAGGAGAAGACTGATCAGAGATGCAGCCAAGAGGCCCATGATCACTCTGGATGAACTGCAGAGATCAACAGCTGAGGTGGGAGACTCTGTCCATAGGACAACAATCAGTCGTATATTGCACAAATCTGGCCTTTATGGAAGAGTGGCAAGAAGAAAGCCATTTCTTAAAGATATCCATAAAAAGTGTAGTTTAAAGTTTGCCACAAGCCACCTAGGAGACACACCAAACATGTGGAAGAAGGTGCTCTGGTCAGATGAAACCAAAATTGAACTTTTTGGCAACAATGCAAAACGTTATGTTTGGCGTAAAAGCAACAAAGCTGAACACACCATCCCCATTGTCAAACATGGTGGTGGCAGCATCATGGTTTGGGCATGCTTTTCTTCAGCAGGGACAGGGAAGATGGTTAAAATTGATGGGAAGATGGATGGAGCCAAATACAGGACCATTCTGGAAGAAAACCTGATGGAGTCTGCAAAAGACCTGAGACTGGGACGGAGATTTGTCTTCCAACAAGACAATGATCCAAAACATAAAGCAAAATCTACAATGGAATGGTTCAAAAATAAACATATCCAGGTGTTAGAATGGCCAAGTCAAAGTCCAGACCTGAATCCAATCGAGAATCTGTGGAAAGAACTGAAAACTGCTGTTCACAAATGCTCTCCATCCAACCTCACTGAGCTTGAGCTGTTTTGCAAGGAGGAATGGGAAAAAATGTCAGTCTCTCGATGTGCAAAACTGATAGAGACATACCCCAAGCGACTTACAGCTGTAATCGCAGCAAAAGGTGGCGCTACAAAGTATTAACTTAAGGGGGCTGAATAATTTTGCACGCCCAATTTTTAAGTTTTTGATTTGTTAAAAAGGTTTGAAATATCCAATAAAGGTCGTTCCACTTCATGATTGTGTCCCACTTGTTGTTGATTCTTCACAAAAAAATACAGTTTTATATCTTTATGTTTGAAGCCTGAAATGTGGCAAAAGGTCGCAAAGTTCAAGGGGGCCGAATACTTTCGCAAGGCACTGTATATAGTAATATAGAATATATCGTGAAACAATAGGGGTCCTAAAACGGAACCTTGAGTAACACAGACACTTACCATTGATTTGTCAGAGGACAAACCATCCACCGAGACTAACTGATATATTTCCCACAGATAAGATCTAAACCAGGCAAGAACTTGTCCATGTAGACCAATTAGGGTTTCCATTCTCTCAAAAAGATTGTGATGATCGATCGTGTCAAAAGCAGCACTAAGGACAGGCCTGGGAAAAGGCCGGCCCGGGGGCCGTATGCTGCCTACGATCTGATTCAATACGGCCTGCAGAATCATGCTCAGATCACTTAAAGAATTTGCGATAGTAAAGCTTTCAAAAACGTATTTACTATTCAAATTAATGAAAATGTCTTTGTGTAATTATTTAACTCCCACCACTTTTGGGACATTTATTTTGAAGGCACGTATAAATAACAACTGCACGAGGACAGACAATGAATGACAGGCTGACACACATGTAACAGTTACAAAAAGTAGCTAGCTAGAAATTGCCCAAAAAAATAGGTTTTCAAAGATTTCAAAGAAAAGGAAAGTAGACAATGAATGTAGGGTTAAATATTTCTTTATTGAGGTATCAGGGAAGGCTGTGTGCTTAGTGTGCAAAGAAAGAATCACTGTCTTGAAATACTACAACTTGTCCCGACACTTCTAGACGAAGCATGCAGAGAAATATAGAAATATATCTTCTGAGCAGAGGGCTAGTGCATCAAAATAGTTGATTTCTCAGTTGCAAAAGTAGCATGGACTTTCCCCAAAACTGCATTTAGCAAACAACGGAATTGCGAGAGCTAGCTAAAATTGCTAAGCATAGCAAGGCATTCGCTGAGGGCGAATTCATTAAAGAATGTTTAATTGACTATGCAGCAATACCTTGTCCCGACAAGAAAGAGCTGTTTAAAAATGTTTCCCTGTCAAGACGAACAGTGGCACGGAGTGTTGAGAACATTGCAGAGAATATGGAACAACAGTTGAAAGACAAGGTAAAGGATTTCACCTATTTCTCCTTGGCCCTGGATGAGAGCAGTGATGCACATGACACGGCGCAGTTGTTGATATTCTTATGAGGCATAACCCCAGACTTCGAAATTACAGAGGAGCTTGCTTCAGTGCAGTCAATAAAGAGCACAACCACAGGGAAAGATTTATTGGAGGAGGTTAGTAAGTGTGTGGCAAAGCTGGGACTGAGTTTTGAAAAGTTATCCATTGTGACCGCTGATGGGTGCCCAAACTTCACAGGAAAAAACATTGGCCTTTTGAAAAGGACACAAGATCAAGTAGCTGAGCTGAAACCATATCAGAAAAATATTTTCCAGCATTGCATTATTCATCAGGATGTGCTCTGTAAATGTGTTCTGAAAATGAGCTATGTTGTGGATGCAGTCACTAAAGTTGTAAACTTCATAAGAGCAAAATCTTTAAACCACAGGCAGTTTTCTCACTGCAGATCTCCCCTACCACACAAACATGAGATGGCTAAGTTTGGGGAAGATGCTTAAAAAGGGTGTGGGACCGGAAGTCGGAGATTGCAGAGTTTTTGCAAATGAAAGGAAAATATGTGGATTTCCCTCAACTGCAAGATAAAGAATGGTTGGCTGATTTTGCCTTCACTGTGGACCCTTCATGGCCCTCATGAATGAACTGAATTATAAACTACAATGGAAGGGCTTTTTTCCACATCAGATGTACAACCTTGTCAAAGCCTTCAATGGAAAAGTATTCCTCCTGACCCGCCTACAATCTCATCCACCTTCCGACACCACTAGTTCCCTATCAGAAGACCAGCGGCAGAAGTATACATCGCTGCTAAGTGCTTTGAACAGTGAGTTCTCTCATCGTTTTGAGGATTTCAAAGTGTTGTAAAATTAAATACTGCTGGTTTCCTCTCCTTTCACCTTCATTGTGGATAACGCTCCCACTGACCTGCAACTTGAGCTCATTGATCTTCAGTCTGATGCAGTGATTGGAGAACTATTCAAAACAATGTCACTGATGAGGTTCTATGCATCTCTCGATGAACAAAACTTTCCAAAGATCAGGAGTCATGCACAGAAGATGTACTGTATGTGAACAGACATTTTCAGTGATGAAACATAACAAATCAAGGCACAGATTAAAAAAAAAAAAAATTATTTCACCTTTATTTAACCAGGTAGGTTGAGAACAAGTTCTCATTTGCAACTGCGACCTGGCCAAGATAAAGCATAGCAGTGTGAACAGACAACACAGAGTTACACATGGAGTAAACAATTAACAAGTCAATAACACAGTAGAAAAAAAAGAGAGTCTATATACATTGTGTGCAAAAGGCATGAGGAGGTAGGCGAATAATTACAATCACTAGAGTGATAAATGATCAGATGGTCATGTACAGGTAGAGATATTGGTGTGCAAAAGAGCAGAAAAGTAAATAAATATAAACAGTATGGGAATGAGGTAGGTAAAATTGGGTGGGCTATTTACTGATGGACTATGTACAGCTGCAGCGATCGGTTAGCTGCTCAGATAGCAGATGTTTGAAGTTGGTGAGGGAGATAAAAGTCTCCAACTTCAGCGATTTTTGCAATTCGTTCCAGTCACAGGCAGCAGAGAACTGGAACGAAAGACGGCCAAATGAGGTGTTGGCTTTAGGGATGATCAGTGAGATACACCTGCTGGAGTGCGTACTACGGGTGGGTGTTGCCATCGTGACCAGTGAACTGAGATAAGGCGGAGCTTTACCTAGCATGGACTTGTAGATGACCTGGAGCCAGTGGGTCTGGCGACGAACATGTAGCGAGGGCCAGCCGACTAGAGCATACAGGTCGCAGTTGTGGGTGGTATAAGGTGCTTTAGTAACAAAACGGATGGCACTGTGATAAACTGCATCCAGTTTGCTGAGTAGAGTTTTGGAAGCTATTTTGTAGATGACATCGCCGAAGTCGAGGATCGGTAGGATAGTCAGTTTTACTAGGGTAAGTTTGGCGGCGTGAGTGAAGGAGGCTTTGTTGCGGAATAGAAAGCCGATTCTAGATTTGATTTTAGATTGGAGATGTTTGATATGAGTCTGGAAGGAGAGTTTACAGTCTAGCCAGACACCTAGGTACTTATAGATGTCCACATATTCTAGGTCGGAACCATCCAGGGTGGTGATGCTAGTCGGGCGTTCGGGTGCAGGCAGCGAACGGTTGAAAAGCATGTATTTGGTTTTACTAGCGTTTAAGAGCAGTTGGAGGCCATGGAAGGAGTGTTGTATGGCATTGAAGCTCGTTTGGAGGTTAGATAGCACAGTGTCCAAGGACGGGCCGGAAGTATACAGAATGGTGTCGTCTGCGTAGAGGTGGATCAGGGAATCGCCCGCAGCAAGAGCAACATCATTGATATATACAGAGAAAAGAGTCGGCCTGAGAATTGAACCCTGTGGCACCTCCATAGAGACTGCCAGAGGACCGGACAGCATGCCCTCCGATTTGACACACTGAACTCTGTCTGCAAAGTAGTTGGTGAACCAGGCAAGGCAGTCATCAGAAAAACAGAGGCTACTGAGTCTGCCGATAAGAATATGGTGATTGACAGAGTCGAAAGCCTTGGCAAGGTCGATGAAGACGGCTGCACAGTCCTGTCTTTTATCGATGGCGGTTATGATATCGTTTAGTACCTTGAGCGTGGCTGAGGTGCACCCGTGACCGGCTCGGAAACCAGATTGCACAGCGGAGAAGGTATGGTGGGATTCGAGATGGTCAGTGACCTGTTTGTTGACTTGGCGTTCAAAGACCTTAGATAGGCAGGGCAGGATGGATATAGGTCTGTAACAGTTTGGGTCCAGGGTGTCTCCCCCTTTGAAGAGGGGGATGACTGCGGCAGCTTTCCAATCCTTGGGGATCTCAGACGATATGAAAGAGAGGTTGAACAGGCTGGTAATAGGGGTTGCGACAATGGCGGCGGATAGTTTCAGAAATAGAGGGTCCAGATTGTCAAGCCCAGCTGATTTGTACGGGTCCAGGTTTTGCAGCTCTTTCAGAACATCTGCTAGTTTATCTGTTATGCTAACCAGGTGTTAATTAACAACAAGACTAAGTTGCCAACATAAGCTAGATTGCTTGCAGTCTAGCTATTAGCATGCGTCTCTCTCATAGGCGGCGTGCGAGTTTCAGGTTTTGGTGAAGCAATTTTTTTCACATATCATTAAAAACAACCTTTTCTTGAATGCAACCATCTAATCTTGGCCTATGAAAAAGGGAGACACAAATTGTACAATATGACGTCCATCTATCATGGAGGAGGAAATTATTGTCAAATTTAATTCTCTAGTGTTGTTTCATTTTGCTTTTCCTGGTATACTCCAAGCAATGTCACGCCATGTATTTATTATAGCGTAACACTATTCTTTACGTTCTTTACGTTACAATTTAAACACATTTAGCATAGACAACGTAATTGCTGTGGTAGTTTTAGAAAAACCATATTCATTATCAGTGTGTGTGTGTCCGTATGCTAGAACGGAGGTTTAAAAACGGTTGTACGATGTTTGGTTTTGGGGCAGTGGCTTATTCCTTGCTGAGCGGCCTTTCAGGTTATGTCGATATAGGACTCGTTTTACTGTGGATATAGATACTTTTGTACTTGTTTCCTCCAGCATCTTCACAGGGTCCTTTGCTGTTGTTCTGGGATTGATTTGCACTTTTCGCACCAAAGTACGTTCATCTCTAGGAGAAAATGGTACCTTCAAGCGTTTGGAAATTGCTCCCAAGGATGAACCAGACTTGTGGAGGTCTACAATTTTTTTTCTGAGGTCTTGGCTGATTTCTTTTGTTTTTCCCATGATGTTAAGCAAAGGGACACTGAGTTTGAAGGTACGCCTTGAAATAAACAGGTTCACCTCCAATTGATTCAAATTATGTCAATTAGCCTATCATAAGCTTCTAAAGCCATGACTTCCTTTTCTGGAATTTTCTAAGCTGTTTAAAGGCACAGTCAACTTAGTGTATGTAAACTTCTGACCCACTGGAATTGTGATACAGTGAATTATAAGTTAAATAATCTGTCTGTAACCAATTGTTAGAAAAATGACTTGTGTCATGCACAAAGTAGATGTCCTAACCGACTTGCCAAAACTATAGCTTGTTAACAAAAAATTTGTGGAGTGGTTGAAAAATGAGTTTTAATGACTCCAACATAAGTGTATGTAAACTTTCGACTTCAACTGTACATAAGTATTCACACCCCTGAGTCAATATATGTTAAAATCACATTTGGCATTGATGAGAGCTATGATTCGTTCTGGGTAAGTCCCTAAGCGCTTTGCACACCTGGATTGTACAATATTTGCACATTCTTTAAAAAAAAGTTAAGCTATGTCAAGTTGGTTGTTGATCATTGCTAGACAGCCATTTTCAAGTCTTGGCATAGATTTTCAAGCAGACTTAAATCAAAACTGTAACTAGTCTACTCATAAACATTCAATGTTATCTTGGTAAACAACTACAATGTATATTTGGCCTTGTGTTTTCGGTTACTGTCCTGCTGAAAAGTGAATGTCTCCCACTGTCTGTTGAAAAGCAGACTGAACCAAGTTGTCCTGTAGGATTTTGCCTGTGCTTAGCTCTATTCTGTTTTTTATCCCAAAAAACCTCCCTAGTCCTTGCTGTTAACAAGCATACCCATAACATGATGCAGCCACCACCATGCTTGAAAATATGAAGTGGTACTCAGTGATGTGTTGGAATTGCTCCAAACATGCTTTATATTCAGGACATAAAGTTAATTTCTTATCAACATTTTTTGCAGTTTTACTTTGCCTTATTGCAAACAGGATGCTTGTTTGGAGAAGAAAAAAATATTCTGTACCAGCTTTCTGTTACTCACTCTGTCATTGAGGTTAGTATTGTGGAGTAACTACAATGGTGTTGATCCATCCTTATTGTGGAGGAGGTAGTGTTGCTTACCTTCATCACCTGGGGGCGGCCGGTCAGGAAGTCTAGGACCCAGTTACATAGCTTATATGGTATTGAAGGCGTAGTCAATGAACAGCATCCTCACATATACATTCCTTTTGTCCAGGTGGGTAAGGGCAGTGTGCAATGGCAATTGTGTTGTCCATAGATCTGTCAGGGCGGTAGGCGAATTGGAGAGGGTTGAGTATGTCGGGGAGGGAGGAGGTGAGAGTTACTGGTCGGAAGTCAGTTCAGTTACTTTCCCTTTCTTGGGCACAGGGATGATAGTGAGCATCTTGAAGCAGGTGGGTATAGAGGCCTGAGCTAGGGAGAGATTGAAAAATGTCAAAGAACACAGCCAGCTGGTCTGCACATGCTCTGAGGGCACGGCTAACGATACCATCTGGGCAGGCAGTCTTGCGAGGGTTAACACGTATAACCTACTGAATTGCTCCTCCTCTTTGTCTCTATACTTCTGTTTCACCATCTTGATGAATCTGCATAAGTCATATTTGTACTGTTTAACCAAACTATTGTCCGTGGTCACCTTGCCATGTTAATAAGCAGTTTTCCTACAAGGCTGCTATCAATCCACATTTCTTTATTTTCAGGTACGTTTTGAAAGATACTATCTGTATAATGTCATCTATGCATTTTTATTACTATTTATTATTATTATTATTATTATTATTATTATTATTATTATACATGAACATATATGATTTTTCTCCCCAATTTTGTGATATCCAATTGGTATTTACAGTCTCGTCCCATCACTGCAACTCCCCTGTGGACTTGGGAGAGGCAAAGATCGAGAGCCATGGGTTCTCCGAAATACGACCCTACCAAGCAGCACTGCTCCTTGACACACTGCTTGCTTAACCCGGAAGCCAGCCGCAACAGTGCCGGAGAAAACGCCATCCAACTGGCGACCAAAGTCAGCATTCAGGCACCCAAGCCCGCCATAAGGAGTCACTAGAGCGCAATGGGACAAGGAAAACCCGGCCGGCCAAACCCTCCCCTAACCCGGACGATGCTGGGCCAATTGTGCGCCAACTCATGGGTCTGACAGTCACGTCCGGCTGTGACACAGCTGTGACACGTCCGCTTGAAAATATCTCCAGAGGCAACCCAGAACATATTCCAGTCCACGTGATCAAAATAGTCTTGGAGCGTGAATTCTGATTGGTCGGACCAACTCGGTATACACGTGATCACCGGAACTTCCCTCAAGTCTTTGGTTGTAGGTGGGGAGAAGCAAGATGGAGTCATGGTCGGATTTTCCAAAAGGAGGATGGGAGAGGGCCTTATACCCATGTAGCTAAGCAGCTAATGTTATACAGCAAGTAAAGTAAGCTAGCTAGCTACGTTAGCAGCTCATTTGAGATAGCCTGCACACTAACGTTACTGTAGCAAGCTAGCTAGCTAATAATACATTATTTAACATTTTCAAAATGTATTTACTTAATTAAATAGGTTCTCCCACTGCCTCCGTTTTCTGGGTCCTTTGAAATTAAATATAATGGGCAATCTCAATAATGTTTTTGGTGGTAGCAAAACGCAGCCAGCCATGTGGATGATTGGAGGACACCGGGCAACAACGTTCCATCACAGTGACTCTGGTCTTCCAAAATGGCACCTGTTGTGGTTACTACGTCATTTCTGATGCAACTGCAACACCTCTATAGTGTAGTACATTTTAAAACCAATTTAAAAAATGTCACCTCCCATACCTGACACTGACCTCATCAGAGCGCGATGTACAGTGCCTTGCGAAAGTATTCGGCCCCCTTGAACTTTGCGACCTTTTGCCACATTTCAGGCTTCAAACATAAAGATAGAAAACTGTATTTTTTTGTGAAGAATCAACAACAAGTGGGACACAATCATGAAGTGGAACGACATTTATTGGATATTTCAAACTTTTTTAACAAATCAAAAACTGAAAAATTGGGCGTGTAAAATTATTCAGCCCCTTTACTTTCAGGGCAGCAAACTCTCTCCAGAAGTTCAGTGAGGATCTCTGAATGATCCAATGTTGACCTAAATGACTAATGACGATAAATTGCAATACACCTGTGTGTAATCAAGTCTCCGTATAAATGCACCTGCACTGTGATAGTCTCAGAGGTCCGTTAAAAGCGCAGAGAGCATCATGAAGAACAAGGAACACACCAGGCAGGTCCGAGATACTGTTGTGAAGAAGTTTAAAGCCGGATTTGGATACAAAAATATTTCCCAAGCTTTAAACATCCCAAGGAGCACTGTGCAAGCGATAATATTGAAATGGAAGGAGTATCAGACCACTGAAAATCTACCAAGACCTGGCCGTCCCTCTAAACTTTCAGCTCATACAAGGAGAAGACTGATCAGAGATGCAGCCAAGAGGCCCATGATCACTCTGGATGAACTGCAGAGATCTACAGCTGAGGTGGGAGACTCTGTCCATAGGACAACAATCAGTCATATATTGCACAAATCTGGCCTTTATGTAAGAGTGGCAAGAAGTAAGCCATTTCTTAAAGATATCCATAAAAAGTGTCGTTTAAAGTTTGCCACAAGCCACCTGGGAGACACACCAAACATGTGGAAGAAGGTGCTCTGGTCAGATGAAACCAAAATTGAACTTTTTTGGCAACAATGCAAAACGTTATGTTTGGCGTAAAAGCAACACAGCTGAACACACCATCCCCACTGTCAAACATGGTGGTGGCAGCATCATGGATTGGGCCTGCTTTTCTTCAGCAGGGACAGGGAAGATGGTTAAAATTGATGGGAAGATGGATGGAGCCAAATACAGGACCATTCTGGAAGAAAACCTGATGGAGTCTGCAAAAGACCTGAGACTGGGACGGAGATTTGTCTTCCAACAAGACAATGATCCAAAACATAAAGCAAAATCTACAATGGAATGGTTCAAAAATAAACATATCCAGGTGTTAGAATGGCCAAGTCAAAGTCCAGACCTGGATCCAATCGAGAATCTGTGGAAAGAACTGAAAACTGCTGTTCACAAATGCTCTCCATCCAACCTCACTGAGCTCGAGCTGTTTTGCAAGGAGGAATGGGAAAAAATGTCAGTCTCTCGATGTGCAAAACTGATAGAGACATACCCCAAGCGACTTACAGCTGTAATCGCAGCAAAAGGTGGCGCTACAAAGTATTAACTTAAGGGGGCTGAATAATTTTGCACGCCATATTTTTCAGTTTTTGATTTGTTAAAAAAGTTAGAAATATCCAATAAATGTCGTTCCACTTCATGATTGTGCCCCACTTGTTGTTGATTCTTCACAAAAAAATACAGTTTTATATCTTTATGTTTGAAGCCTGAAATGTGGCAAAAGGTCGCAAAGTTCAAGGGGGCCGAATACTTTCGCAAGGCACTGTATGTTTGTTGTTGTTGAACACTGTCGAACGCTGAAACCTGAACTAAAGAACTGTCAGTGTTTTTATATACTTTTATTGTATTTTGAATCATGCGGCTCTGTTGGGCTAAATTGCTGTGAGCGCTGCTATCTGTCCAGGGATCCTGCCAGATTCCGTATAGGAGAGACGTGAAAGCCCAGCTAGCCTTAAGCTAGTCTCAAGAAGAGGCTGCTATTGAACGTTTCCAACATTGCAGGAGCTGCGTTTACTTTGCTTTGTTCCGGGACAATGTGGACCGCGTTGATTTTCAATGTAGCAACTGCTTGCTTGCAGAGGACTACAGGAGCGAAGTAGCTACTCTTAGCAAGCAAGTAGCAAACCTACATAAGCTACAGGGGAGCCCACGCCCACCTACTTTTGATTTTTTCTCCACCCCAGCAGCCGGATGCCGCTCTGGTCTGGTGGAAGTTTCGCCGCAGTGTTGACTCTCCACAGCCGACTGGCCGGTGCTAGGCAGGGGTTCCATCCCCAAAGGGGTCTCCTCCTTCCCTGGAGAACAAAGCTGATCTCGACTCAACCAACCAGCCATGGAGGTACATCACTCGCCGTGAAAATCAAAGAAGACGTCCTCTGGAAATGGAAGTCTCCATGGAGATGTTGAGCCCGGAAATGACACAGACCAGAAACAGCTTTGCCACCCTGGTTCCAGAGGTTCCACCACCTTCGTCCATGGTGGCTTCTGAATCAAGATCGGATCCGGAGGTACCTGAGTCTTAGTCCTCGGCTCTGTCTCGCTCTCCGGTGGCTTCTACCTCGGGTTCAGATCCTCGGAGCTCCCAGCCTCACCAGACCGTGAGGCTGCCTGAGAGACCCATTCAGGCCCATTCAACATCATCAGCTGTCATCATAGGCAGCTCAATGGTGAGAAACATCTCAGTCCCCAAGGCAAAAAACCCAGTGCTACCCAGGAGCACAAGTACAGGACATAACAAGGTTGCTTCCGACTGCTCTACAATAGATGCTGGGAGATGACACTGTCGTAGTCCATGTGGGGTCAAATGATATAAGGAGGGCTAGCTCGGAACATTTGAAAATTGATTTTAAAGAACTGATTTTAGCATTAAAAGGCTCCAGAAAAACGGCCAATCATTTCAGGTCCAGTACCATTGTTGGGCCACGGGTATGAAAGATTTAGCCAGATGTGTAATGCCAGCAGTCTGCTGAAAGACTACTGTAGCTCTGCTGGAGTCACTTTTATTGATAACTTTGACAACTTCTGGAAACAGAAGATACTCTACAGGAATGACGGAGTCCATCTAAATCATCTTGGCTCCTGGACTCTGTCCCCGCATTTCAAGGCCGCATTGAAACAATGACTGGTAAATGATCCAAGACCAGCTAAGTTAATCCCTACCATTGTGACAATGAGTCGTCATAATGCTGCATCAAATGTACATGATCTTAGGGGCATTGGCAAACACAATGTAAGTCATTTAAGTTATGTACCCCTAAATGCATCGAATACATCTGTTTATCCTACAGCTATTGTAAGCAGTAATCATGATTACACTGTTACACTGTTAGCACTGAGCCGGTGTGCAATAGTGGGAAGACTACTTTATGCAGCTCACTGTGCACTATCAGCTCCAATGTATTGTATTGTACTCCAATGTACTGGGATTCTCTGCCTCTAACCCTATTACAGGGGCTGAGTCACTGGCTTTACTGGGGCTCTCTCATGCCGTCCCTGGAGGAGGTGCGTCACCTGAGTGGGTTGAGTCACTGATGTGGTCATCCTGTCTGGGTTGGCGCCCCCCCCCCCCCCCTTAAGTTGTGCCGTGGCGGAGGTCTTTGTGGGCTATACTCAGCCTTGTCTCAGGATGGTAAGTTGGTGGTTGAAGATATCCCTCTAGTGGTGTGGGGGCTGTGCTTTGGCAAAGTGGGTGGGGTTATATCCTTCCTGTTTGGCCCTGTCCGGGGGTGTCCTCGGAGTGGGCCACAGTGTCTCCTGACCCCTCCTGTCTCAGCCTCCAGTATTTATGCTGCAGTAGTTTATGTGTCGGGGGGCTAGGGTCAGTTTGTTATATCTGGAGTACTTCTCCTGTCCTATTCGGTGTCCTGTGTGAATCTAAGTGTGCGTTCTCTAATTCTCTCCTTCTCTCTTTCTCTCTCTCGGAGGACCTGAGCCCTAGGACCATGCCCCAGGACTACCTGACATGATGACTCCTTGCTGTCCCCAGTCCACCTGGCTGTGCTGCTGCTCCAGTTTCAACTGTTCTGCCTTATTATTATTCGACCATGCTGATCATTTATGAACATTTGAACATCTTGGCCATGTTCTGTTATAATCTCCACCCGGCACAGCCAGAAGAGGACTGACCATCCCACATATGCTCTCTCTAATTCTCTCTTTCTTTCTCTCTCTCGGAGGACCTGAGCCCTAGGACCATGCCCCAGGAATACCTGACATGATGACTCCTTGCTGTCCCCAGTCCACCTGACTGTGCTGCTGCTCCAGTTTCAACTATTCTGCCTTATTATTATTCGACCATGCTGGTCATTTATGAACATTTGAACATCTTGACCATGTTTTGTTATAATCTCCACCCGGCACAGCCAGAAGAGGACTGGCCACCCCACATAGCCTGGTTCCTCTCTAGGTTTCTTCCTAGGTTTTGGCCTTTCTAGGGAGTTTTTCCTAGCCACCGTGCTTCTTCACCTGCATTGCTTGCTGTTTGGGGTTTTAGGCTGGGTTTCTGTACAGCACTTTGAGATATCAGCTGATGTACGAAGGGCTATATAAAATAAATTTGATTGATTGATTGAATTTGAAGAAACAAGATCCATGAAGTAAATAACTTGCTTGTAACAGAGAAAATTCATATTCTGACTATTTCTGAAACTCTTTGATGATATTTGATGATACAGTGGTAGTAATGCATGGTTATAACATCTACCTTAAAAGACATAAATGCCAACGGAGGCGGTGTTGCTGTCTATATTCAGAACCACATTCCTGTAAACTTAGAGACGATCTAATGTTAAATACTGTTGAAGTAATATGGCTACGGGTTCATTTGCCTCACCTAAAGCCCATTCTTGTGGGAAGCTGTAATAGACCACCAGGTGCTAACAGTCAGTATCTGGAAAATACGTGTGAAATGCTTGATAATGTATGTGATATTTTCTGGGTGATTTAAATATTGACTTGCTATCATGAAGCTGCACACTCAGGAAAAAACTTCAAACTGTAACCAGTGCTTGCAACCTGGATCAGGTTGTGAGTTAACCTACCAGGGTAGTTACAAACAGCACAGGAATTAAATCATCAACATGTATTGATCACATTTTTACTAATGCTGCAGATATTTTCTTTAAAGCAGTATCCAAATCCATAGGATGTAGTGATCACAATATAATAGCCATATCTAGGAAAGCCAAAGTTCCAAAGGCTGGGCCTTATATAGTGTGTAAGAGGTCACACCATAACTTTTGTATTGATTTATATGTTGATGATGTAAAGAATATTTACTGGTCTGTGTTGAATAATGAGGAGCAACCAGATGCTGCACTTGACGCAATTATGAAGCTACTTATTCCAGTTACTAATAAGCACACACCCACTAAGAAAATGACTGTAAAAACTGTTAAATCCCCTTGGATTGATGAGGAATTGAAAAATTGTATGGTTGAGTTGGATGGCAAAAGGTATGGCAATTAAGTCTGGCAGCCCAACTGATGGCAAACGTACTGCAAATTAAGAATCATGTGACTAAACTAAATAAAAAGGAACTTCACTATGAATCAAATATAAATTATATAGAATGATTGTAAAAAGCTTTGGGGCACCTAAAATTAAATTCTTGGGGGAAAAAAAGCCAACTCGGCTCCTTCATTTATTGAATCACAAAGCCCACTGATTTTGCAAACTACTTTAATTAATGACTTTTCCATTGGCAAGAAAAGTACCCTTAGGGAAGACATGCCATCAACAAACGCTGTCACTAAACATCCAAGTATATGGGACCAAATTATGAAAGTCAAGAATTGTACTTTTGAATTCCGTAAAGTCAGTGTGGAAGAGGTGAAATAAATATTGTTGTCTATCAACAATGACAAGCCACCAGGGTCTGACAATCTAGATGGAAAATGACTGAGGATACAGACGGAATTCCACTCCTATTTGCCACATCTTCAATTTAAGCCAACTATTTGCCAAGAATAGTAAAGCCCCCTTTACTGGCTCAAATAACGGACCAATCAACCTGTTATCACCCCTTCGTAAACTTCTGAGAAAAAATGTGTTTGACCAGATACAATGTTATTTTACAGTAAACTAATTGACAACAGAATTTCAGCATGCTTATAGGGAAGGACACTCAACAAGCACTTACACAAATGAATGTTGATTGGCTGAGAGAAATTAATGATGATTTTAATGAAAAGTATTGTGGGGGCTGTCTTGTTAAACTTCAGTGCAACTTTTGACATTATTGTTCATAGTCTACTGCTGGAAAAACGTATGTGTTATTGATTTACACAACTTGCTATAATGTGGATAAAGAGTTACTTGTCTAACAGAACACAGAGGGTGTTCTTTCATTGAAGCCTATCAAATATAATCCAGTTAGAATCAGGAATTCACCAGAGTAGCTGTTTAGGCCCCTTGCTTTTTTCAATTTTTACTAACGACATGCCACTGATTTTGAGTAAAGCCAGCGTTTCTATGTATGCTGATGACTCAACACCATATACGTCAGCTAATACAGCGACTGAAATGACTGCAGTACTCAACAACGAGCTGCAGTTAGTTTCAGGGTGGGTGGCAAGGAATTAGTTAGCCCTAAATATTTCTAAAATAAAAAGCATTGTATTTGGAACAAAACACTCATTAAACCCTAAACCTCAACTAAATCTTGTAATAAATCATGTGGAAATTGAGCAAGTTGAGATGACTAACCTGCTTGGAGCAGATTGTAAACTGTCATATTCAAAAGATATTGATGCAGTAGTACCTAAGATGGGGAGAAGTCTGTCTATAATAAAGCGATGCTCTGCCTTCTTAACAACACTATCAACAAGGCAGGTCCTACAGGCCCTAGTTTTGTCGCACCTTGACTACTGTTCAGTCGTGTGGTCAGGTGCCACAAAAAAGGACTGCAATTGGCTCAGAACAGGGCAGCACGGCTGGCCCTTGGATGTACACAGAGAGCTAATATTAATAATATACATGTTAATCTCTCCTGGCTGAAAGTGTATGAGAGATTGACTTCATCACTACTTTTTTTAGGAGTGGAATTGACATGTTGAATGCACTGAGCTGTCTGTCTAAACTACTGGCACACAGCTCAGACACCAATTTATACTCCACAAGACTGGCTATTCTTTAAAAGTGCCTTCCTCACCATCTTAAAACCTCTTGGAACTCTGGGGGCGGTATTTCATTTTTGGATAAAAAACGTTTCCATTTTAAACAAGATATTTTGTCACGACAAGATGCTCGACTATGCATATAATTGACAGCTTTGGATAGAAAACACTGTGACGTTTCCAAAACTGCAAAGATATTGTCTGTGAGTGCAACAGAACTGATGTTACAGGCGAAACCCAGATAAAAATCCAATCAGGAAGTGCCCCATATTTTGAAAGCGCTGCATGCCAATGACTCCTTATATGGCTGTGAATGGGCTACGAATGAGCTTACGTTTTCTACGTATTCCCCAAGGTGTCTACAGCATTGTGGCGTCTTTTTACGCATTTATGTTGAAGAATAGCCGTAAGGGACCACATTGAGCAAGTGGTCACATGATGGCTCCCGCAGAAAATCTTGCGTAAGGTACTGAGGTAGCCATTATTCCAATCGCTTCTAATGAGAAACCAATTGTCCCGACGGATATATTATCGAATAGATATGTGAAAAACACCTTGAGGATTGGTTCTAACCAACGTTTGCCATGTTTCTGTCGATATTATGGAGCATTTAGTGACCGCATTTTCTGGTCGATTTCTCAGCCAAACGTGAAGAACAAACGGGAGCTATTTCGCCTACAAAAATAATATTTTTGGAAAAAAGGAACATTTGCTATCTAACTGGTAGTCTCCTGAGTGAACACATCTGAAGTTCTTCAAAGGTATATTAAAGGTATATTATTTCATTTGATTGCTTTTCTTATTTTCGTGAAAATGTTGCCTGCTGCTAGCCGGGCATAATGCTATGCAAGCCTATGATAAATTTACACAAATGCTTGTCTAGCGTTGGCTGTAAAGCATATTTTGAAAATCTGAGATGACAGTGTGATTAACAAAAGGCTAAGCTCTGTCTCAATATATTTCATTTGTGATTTTCATGAATAGCAAGATTTTCTAGGGATATTTATGTCCGCTGCGTTATGCTAATTAGTTTGAGGCGATGATTACGCTCCCAGATCCGGGTTTGAGAGTCGCAAGAAGTTAAATAAGCATGCCCCTCTCAAAAAAATTTGAACTAGGAATAGATATAGTCCTTGGTTCACTCCAGACCTGTCTGCCCTTGACCAGCACAAAAACATCCTGTGGCGTTCTGCATTAGCATCGAATAGCCCCTGTGATATGCAACTTTTCAGGGAAGTTAGGAACAAATATACACAGGCAGTTAGAAAAGCTAAGGCAAGCTTTTTCAAACAGAAATTTGCATCCTGTAGTACTAACTCAAAAAAGTTCTGGGACACTGTAAAGTCCATGGAGAATAAGAGCACCTCATCCCAGCTGCCCACTGCTCTGAGGCTAGGAAACACTGTCACCACCGATAAATCCACTATAATTGAGAATTTCAATAAGTATTTCTCTACAGCTGGCCATGCTTTCCACTTGGCTACCCCTACCCCGGTCAACTGCCCGGCACCCTCCACAGCAACCCACCAAAGCCCCCACCATTTCTTCTTTACCCAAATCCAGATAGCTGATGTTCTGAAAGAGCTGCAAAATCTGGACTCCTACAAATCAGCTGGGCTAGACAATCTGGACCCTCTCTTTCTAAGGATATCTGCCGAAATTGTTGCAACCCCTATTACTAGTCTGTTCAACCTCTCTTTCGTATCGTCTGAGATTCCCAAAGATTGGAAAGCTGCCGCGGTCATCCTCCTCTTCAAAGGGGGTGACACTCTAGACCCAAACTGCTACATACCTATATCTATCCTACCCTGTCTTTCTAAGGTCTTCGAAAGCCAAGTTAACAAACAGATTACTGACCATTTCGAATCCCACCATACCTTCTCCGCTATGCAATCTGGTTTCAGAGCTGGTCATGGGTGCACCTCAGCCACGCTCCAGGTTCTAAACGACATCATAACCGCCATCTATAAGAGACATTACTGTGCAGCCGTATTCATCGACCTGGCCAAGGCTTTTGACTCTGTCAATCACAACATTCTTATTGGCAGACTCGACAGCCTTGGTTTCTCAAATGATTGCCTCGCCTGGTTTACCAACTACTTCTCTGATAGAGTTCAGTGTGTCAAATCGGAGGGACTGTTGTCCGGTCCTCTGACAGTCTCTATGGGTGTGCCACAGGGTTCAATTCTCAGGCCGACTCTCTTTTCTGTATACATCAATGATGTTGCTCTTGCTGTTGGTGATTCTCTGATCCACCTCTATGCAGACAACACCATTCTGTATACATCTGGCCCCTCCTTGGACACTAACCTCCAGATGAGCTTCAATGCCATACAACTCTCCTTCCGTGGCCTCCAACTGCTCTTAAACGCAAATAAAACTAAATGCATGCTATTCAATCGATCACTGCCCGCACCTGCCCGCTCGCCCGTCCAGCATCACTACTCTGGACGGCTCTGACTTAGAATACGTGGACAACTACAAATACCTGGGTGTCTGGTTAGACTGTAAACTCTCCTTCCAGACTCACATTAAGCATCTCCGATCCAAAATTAAATCTAGAATCGGCTTCCTATATCGCAACAAAGCATCCTTCACTCATGCTGCCAAACATACCCTCGCAAAACTGACCATCCTACCGATCCTCGACTTCGGTGATCATCTATAAAATAGCCTCCAACACTCTACTCAACAAACTGGATGCAGTCTATCAAAGTTCCATACACCACCCACCATTGCGACCTGTACGCTCTCGCTTCATACTCGTCGCCAAATCCACTGGCTACAGGTTATCTACAAGTCTCTGCTAGGAAAAGCCCCGCCTTATCTCAGCTCACTGGTCACCATAGCAGCACCCACTCGTAGCACGCGCTCCAGCAGATATATCTCACTGGTCACCCCCAAAGCCAATTCCTCCTTTGGTCGTCTTTCCTTCCAGTTCTCTGCTGCCCATGACTGGAACAAATTGCAAACATCTCTGAAGCCGGAGACTCACATCTCCCTCACTAGCTTTAAGCACCAGCTGTCAGAGCAGATTACAGATCACTGCACCTGTACATAGCCCATCTGTAAACAGCCCATCTATCTACCTATCTCATCCCTATACTGGTATTTATTTTTTTAGCTCCTTTGCACCCCAGTATTTCTACCTGCACATTCATCTTCTGCCAATCTACCATTCCAGTGTTTAATTGCCAATCTACCATTCCAGTGTTTAATTGCTATATATATTACTTCGCCACCATGGCCTATTTATTTCCTTACCTCATTTGCACTCACTGTATATAGACTTTTTGTTTTCTTTTGTTCTACTGTATTATTGACTGTATGTTTTGTTTATTCCATGTGTAACTCTGTGTTGTTGTATGTGTCAAATTGCTACAATTTATCTTGGCCAGGTCGCAGTTGCAAATGAGAACTTGTTCTCAACTAGCCTACCTGGTTAAATAAAGGTGAAAACATGCCACAAGAGGTCTCTTCACAGTCCCCAAGTCCGGAACAGACTATGGGAGGCATGCAGTACTACATAGAGCCATGACTACATGGAACTCTATTCCACATCAAGTAACTAACGCAAGCAGTAAAATTAGATAAAAAAAAATGATTAGAAAACACCTTATGGAACAGCGGGGACTGGGAAGCCACACAAACATTGGCACAGACATAGGCATACACACACACACACATATACGATAACATACGCACTATACATACACATGGATTTAGTAATGTATATATGTGGTAGTGGTGGAGTAGGGGCCTGAGGGCACACAGTGTGTTGTTAAATCTGTGAATGTATTGTTTTAAAATTGTACAAACTGTCATAATTTTGCTGGACCCCTGCTTTGGCAGCAGCTAATGGGGATCCATAAGAAATGCAAATACCTCAACCCCACCAAAGTCCACATTGTGTATCAGCCTAGATAAGGACATTTCTGGGTAGAGTCGACCCCCTGCAGACGTGGAGCCCCGTAATGCTCCAAATTAGGCCTCTCCCTGGGCCTCATCCTGCACATCTGCATCCATCAAAAACAATCTGCCGCAGCTCAGACCCAGTCAGCCCAGCAGCTCGGACCCTGATCTCCAGTGAGGTAATGCTCTGGCCTGGCCAGACGTCAGATGTGCGACGCGTAGTGAACGAGTTGGCAGGCTCCTCCATCGCAGTGCTGCACGATGATGCTGATCCGATACATATTTTTCCATCCAGATAATCAGAAACAGACTCTCATTGGCCCCCCTGCTCCTTCAGCTGCGCAGCTGCTGTTTATATGCAGATGTAAACAGCCAGAATAGAGATATTACTTTACTCCAATAAAGGCTCAGCGCTTGCATGTTTTCCCATCATTAAAGATCACAATAATCTAGGTTCTCTTCAGCAATATTATACTCTGGTCCTTTGTTTACATCTCTAATAAGCAGTGGTTTCAGTGTTAGTAATGTTTTGTTTTCATAAGTGTCAATCTCCATTGACCATGACATCATAATGCTTTCTCTCTCTCCCCCCTGGCCCCTCGCTTCCTCCCTCAGTACCTGAGCCAGCTGCAGGAGATGTCTCTGGGCCAGTTGTAGCTGATCTCCTGCTCTCCCCCACAGATAGACAGGCCCAGGATGGGGAAGAGGGGCTATAGTTGAATAGTACACCAGAAGGTCCTTACCTCTCAACAGGGAAGCTAGGTGCTGTACTAAGGTCTCTGCAGCATTCTGAATTGGTGTCTACTTCATAGCATTACTACAGAATGGCCTGTAGGTCACAGTCACTACCGGTAGTGACCAACATCAGGTTCAGCTTTAGGACAGGACACTCATAGTTCTGGCTACGACCTCAGGCCCAACATGGAAAAAGTCATATGAAATGATCCAGATGATGGGTGAGCAGCCTACTATCAGGACATTTGCCTTGGCGAACCAGATAAGGTTCGTAGTGTGGTGTAATGTCATGTAAGCAGATTCCAAGACACATGCATGTGATTTGGTGTCCCTCTGATTTGCGACCCGGGACTGAGGTTCAGCCTTGTTACTGTGAGGAATTGGGTCAGTTCCCATAGCATCCACGTGTTGCTATAAATCACTGAAGGTGATAAACCAAATGGAAACAATTATCTGATGATTGTGTCATGTAGAAAGGATGAACTGTATAGAAAAAAGCTAAGAGGCCCAGAACTGAAGTTGCATCCACTCAAGCAATTCTAACGTTCTGGTATTGAGGAAAACACAATACAATCGATTCTCGTTGTGGTTTTGACATTATACTATCATACAGATCCAATGTCTTCCATATGGTAGTGAGACTGCACCATATTTCAGAATGTACAGTACCAGTCAAAAGTTTGGATATTCCAGGGTTTATTCTTTCTATTTTCTACATTGTAGAATAATAGTGAAGACATCAAAACTATGAAATAACGCATATGGAATCATAAAGTAACCGAAAAAGTGTTAAACAAATCTAAATATATTTAATATTTGAGATTCTTCAAAGTAGCCACCCTTTGACCTTGATGACAGCTGGGCACACTTGGCATTCTCTCAACCAACTTTATGAGGTCGTCACCTGGAATGCGTTTCAATTAACAGGTGTGCCTTGTTAAAAGTTCATTTGTGAAATTTCTTTCCTTCTTAATGGGTTTGAGCCAATCAGTTGTGTGTTGACAAAGTACGGTTGGTATACAGAAGATCGCCCTATTTGGTAAAAGACCAAGTTCGTACTATGGCAAGAACAGTTCAAATAAGCAAAGAGAAATGACAGTCCATCATTACTAATGCAGAAAATTTCAAGAACTTTGAAAGTTTCTTCAAGTGCAATGTCAAAAACCATAAAGCGCTATGATGAAACTGGCTCTCATGAGGGCCACAGGAAAGGAAGACCCAGAGTTACCTCTGCTGCATAGGATAAGTTCATTAGAGTTAACTCCACCTCAGATTGAAGCCTAAATAAATGCTTCAGAAAGTTCAAGTAAAAGACACATCTCAACATCAATTGTTCAGAAGAGACTGCGTGAATCAAGCCTTCATGGTTGAATTGCTGCAAAGAAACCACTACTAAAGGACACCAATAAGAAGAAGAGACTTGCTTGGGCCTACTCTGCATCTTTGTGAGACGCAGAGTAGGTGAACGGATGATAACCGCATGTTTGGTTCCCGCTGTAAAGCATGGAGGAGGAGGTGTGATGGTGTGGGGGTGCTTGCTGGTGACACTGTCAGTGATTTATTTAGAATTCAATGCACATTTATCCAGCATGGCTACCACAGCATTCTGCAGCGATACGGCGATCTGGTTTGCGTTTAGTGGGGCTATCATTTGTTTTTCAACAGGACAATGACACAAAACACACCTCCAGGCTATGTAAAGGGCTATTTGACCAAGAAGGAGAGTGATGGAGTGCTGCATCAGATGTCTTGGCCTCCACAATCACCCGACCTCAACCCAATTGAGATTAGTAGGACCGCAGAGGGGGAAAAAGCAGCCAACAAATGCTCAGCATATGTGGGAACTCCTTCAAGACTGTTGGAAAAGCATGCCAGGTGAAGCTGGTTGAGAAAATGCAAAGTGTGCAAAGCTGTCATCAAGGCAAAGGGTACCTACTTTGAAGAATCTAAAATATATTTTGATTTGTTTAACACTTTTTTGGTTACTACATGATTCCATGTGTGTTATTTCATACTTTTGATGTATTCACTATTATTCTACAATGTAGAAAATAGTAAAACAAAATAAAGAAAAACCCTTGAATGAGTAGCTGTGTCCAAGCTTTTGACTGGTCCTGTAGGTCTAGATAGTGTTTTAACCTTTATGTGTTTTAAGTTTTTCCAAATTGTAGGCTACTACCTTTAGCACATTTTATTGTTAAAATATTTTCATTGTTTTTTAAGCACTACCTCACTGCTTTAGCACACGGCCACCTTCACATGTTCCAATGTGAATCCTTTAAGAGATGGGTGGGTCTAAGGCTTTAGAGGGTGTGAAAGATGCTAAAAGGTGCCTAAACAAAGAGCAGCACTGTAGCTGTTCAATGTGAAAGGTTATCTTTATTATACAACAACAGGCAATTTAATACTGTGGATGGCTTGTTTTAAGGGGTACCTTGGTGAGAATATGTTCAGAGAATACATTTTTTCAATTTGGTGAAATTATTCCTTTTCTAGATATACTGATATAATTTTATCCAATGTAAAAAAAAAAAAATAATTAAATGTTGCTACATAAGACTAGAAGGGTCACATATTGTGTTTTGTTACCAGAGACAGTAACATCAGATTAGAATATAGGCTAAGGACTAGTGTATTTTTAATACTACTTTTTTCTACTACTTTCACCACTGTTAGTCTTGAAATCTTTGATTGTCTACCTTACTCTGTTTAAGCACATGGCCACACATGTGAATCCTTAAACAGATGGGTGGTGCTAAGGCTTAAGAAGGTTATAGGTGATATGCTGAATATGCTGAATACAAAGAAGAGCTCTCCAGTAGGTGTACAAAAACGTTTTCTCAAAAGAGGGGTTATGAGACTCGGTCTCATACTTTAAGTCTTTACTGAAGACTCATCTTGTCAGTAGGTACTATGAGAGTGAAGTCTGGCCTAGGGTTGTGAAGATGAGCATCAAGGCACTGGAGTGATGAACCGCCATTGCTGTCTCTGCCTGGCCAGCTCCCCTCTCTCCACTGAGATTCTCTGCCTTTGACCCGATTACGGGGGCCGAGTCACTGGCTTTTTCCCCTCCCAGAGGACCTGAGCCCTAGGACAATGCCTCAGGACTACTTGGACTGATGACTCCTGGCTGTCCCCATCCCCACCCCCAGTCCACCTGGTAGTGCTGCTGATACAGTTTCTGCTATTTTGCCTGTGGCTATGGAACCCTGAACTGTTCACCAGATGTGCTACCTTGTCGTGCCGCTGCTCCAGTTTCAACTGTTCTGACTGCAGCTATGGAGCGCTGACCCATTCACTGGGCGTGCTACCTTCTACCGGACCTACTGTTGTTGACTCTCTCCCTCTCTCTCTACTGCACCTGCTGTCTCAACCTATGAATGCTCATCTATGAAAAGCCAACTGACCTGTTGCACCTGCTATAACCCTGCAGGTCATCTATGAACATCTTGAAAAATGATCTGGCCTTAATGGCCATGTATGTTTAGAATCTCTATACCCAGAAGAGGACTGACCACTCCCCAGAGCCTGGTTCCGCTCTAGGTACCTTCCTAGGTGCCTGCATTCTCTGGAGTTTTTCCTAGCCACCATGCTTCTACATCTGCATTGCTTGATTTCTGGGGTTTTAGGCTCAGTTTCTGTATAAGCACTTTGTGACAACTGCTGATGTAAAAGGTCTTTATTAAATAACCATTTTCAGGTCTTGATTTCAATAAAAACTGTAAGTCAGCCACCCAGGAACATTCATTGTCTTCATGGTAAGCAACAGCAGTGTCAATTAGGACTTGTATTTTAGGTTATTGTCCAGCTGAAAATTGAATTCCTCTCCCAGTGTCTGGTGGAAAGCAGACACCAGGTTTTCCTGTAGAATTTTGTCTGTGTTTAGCTCCATTCCATTTATTTTTTATCCTGAAAAATACCACAGTCCTTACAAGCATACACATAACATGATGCAGCCACCACTATGCTTGAACCTATGGAGATTGTACTCAGTAATCTATTATATTAGATTTGCCCCAAACACTTTCTTTCAGGACAAAAAGTGAATTGCTTTGCCACAATTTCAGCAGTATTACTTTATTGTCTTGCAAACAGGATGCATGTTTTCGAATAGTTTTATTTTGTGCAGACTTCTTTCTTTTAACTCTGTCAATTAGGTTAGTATTGTGGAGTAACTACAATGTTGTTGATCCATCCTCAGTTTTCTCCAATCACAGCAATTAAACTCTGTAACTGTTTTAAAGTCCACATTGGCCTCATGGTGAAATCCCTGAGTAGTATCCTTCCTCACCGGCAACTGAGTTAGGATGAATGCCTGTATCTTTGTAGTGACTGGGTGCCCAAAGGGATATTCAATGTCTGCTTTTTTATTTTTACCCATCTACCAATAGGTGTCCTTCTTTGCGAGGCATTGGAAAACCTCCCTGGTCTTTGTGGTTGAATCTGTGTTTGAAATTCACTGTTCAACTGAGGAAACTTACAGAAAATGTATGGGGTACAGAGAAAAAAAATAATTGTCAGTACTATTAGTCATTAAATAATCATGTTAAACAATATTATCCATACAATTTATCATGTGACTTGTTAAGCAAATGTTTTACTCCTGCCATAAACAAAGAGGTTGAATACTTATTAACTCAAGACATTTCAGATTTACATTTTTTATTAATTAGTAAAACAATTGAAAAACATAATTCCACTCTGATATTATGGGGTATTGTGTGTAGGCCAGTGACCAAAACAATCAATTTAATCGATTTTAAATTCAGGCTGTAAAACAAAATGTGGAAAAAGTCAAGGGGTTTGAATACATTCTGAAGGCACTGTATGTTGAGTATGAAGAGTTGAGGGTACCAATTTATTTTACTTTTCCATGATTTTAGTGAGTATAGATTGTATTTTCTTATCACCATAGAAGGAGAAGAATAATGGTACCTGTGTGGTTACTGCTGATTCATCCAAACAATCATATTTTTTTTAAAGAAATAGCTCAAAAAGTAGGTCACTTTGTTCTAACAAACAAAAAAATGTCTGGCTCCCTTCCATCAACAAACTATCTTTTTCCTCTGGCAGTATTAGGATGGAGAATTTTCTACTGTCAAACAGGTTGCTACAACAGTGAGCAAAGTGTCTGTATATACTTTCTGTCTAACTTGTCAAGGCTCCTGGATTTTATGTTCTTACACCTTCTCGTGTAGCCTGGTTAAACCAGACTGAACGTTATGAATGCATTGAACAAGGCTTCCATTTGCAGAAAACACGTTCCCCAGTAACAATTTTCAGTTGGATGATTTGAATGAGTTTAGACCCAAAACAGACACCTAAGTTCATCACACACTACCTTCTCAGACTGTTAGCAAATATATTCCATTGTTTTGTGTTAGCTAAGGTTAGCCTGAACACTGTGAACGCCAGACTGAAGCCAAGGTTAAACCAGACGGAACATTGTGAGCGCAATGTTCACTCTGCTTTAACCAGGCTTCCTCATCAGATCAATGATTAGGTTACAGGATATAATTCCATTGAGGACAATGCTATAGCTGTGGTATATTATTAGGTAAGATACCGCAATGCATATGATATCCTAATAAAGGCTATTGATGAAACAGATAAGGTAATGTGCTTTAGACAGACTCATAAAGACACGATAAGAGGACGTCATATCAAGACATTCCTTATCTTAGAGATGAATGTTGTTGCTTCTCTCCATCATGAAAAGACACTTTAAACTGAAAATAAACTATTACATTATAGTTTAATACAGATCATGTCTACAGAATTAGTTCATGTCTTTGGGGATTTTTTTTCCAGCTAGGACCGGTGTGATGAGATAACTGGGACTGTGGAACAAGATGGTACAAGTGCTAATTGCAAAGAGCGCCTGTAAACCACGCCCAAGTGGGCAGATCTACAGTAGGCATGTTGCACTGGGACACATTTTAATATGGAGATTGACCTCTCACTTCACAATGGGTCCACGGTGGTTCTGTGTAGTTATGCTAATATATTTGAGACAAGTTTGCAGTTAATTTTGTCTGACTTATTAATAAGTAAAATATCTTTGGGTAGGGTAACAGGGTTGGTTATGTTTCCTCTTGCCTCTAAAGAAATGTGTATTTAATATTCATGTATTTTTAATGGTTGGTTCAATTCCGATGACAATAAGGCGTGTTATTGGCACCGCTTGCATATAGTGGGAGATCGCGAACGTAAGGTCTCCCCAGTATGAAAATGTGATGCATGGGGTAGGTCACGTTCTGAATTACTGTATTATTTTTTATATATTTTACAATGTGTACAAGTTTGCTGTACAATCCTGATTTATACATGTGTGGGTATATGGTACCTGTTAGGGATTGAGGGGCTTTTTGGGATGTGCTTTGTTATATGATAGCTGTATATGAGTGTTAGCTAGCATGCACCGATGTAACGGTCACATAAGCTCACTGCTAACACAGTTGTTTACATGGAACAGATTTTACCATCGACAGCCATCAACATGTGAAGCAGCACAAATATTGGCACAGACACATGCATATACACACACACACACGATAACATACGCACTATACATACACATGGATTTAGTACTGTAGATATGTGGTAGTGGTGGAGTAGGGGCCTGAGGGCACACAGTGTGTTCTGAAATCTGTGAATGTATTGTAATGTTTCAAAATTGTATAAACTGACTTAATTTTGCTGGACCCCAGGAAGAGTAGCTGCTGCTTTGGCAGCAGTTAATGGGGATCCATAATAAATACAAATACAAACAGCATTAAGCCCTGCACAACTAACGTGCTGTTTCCTATTTAACTACAGGTATTTACTCATGTTACATTTTGAATATGCCCAGTATGAAAATGTGATGCAAGGGATTTTACCATCGACAGCCATCAACATCATTAAGCCCTGCACAACTAACGTGCTGTTTCCTATTTAGCTACAGATAATAATAATGCTCAACTGCGACCACTGGCTGGGGTGATTTCTTTGAACAAAAGTATGATTAACATCTGTTACACGATAGCAAACAGTGAAACAATGAGATCCAGACAGTTCATGCTAGAACATTTTCTGGGTGAGGAGGGTGTTGTTTACTACCTCAATTATTTGGATAATCTGGTTACCACCAGTGTTTGGAATAAATTGTGCTCGTTGATAAAAACAGACCTGGGGTGCCTTTTCACACAGATATGTATTTGACAAAGGTCCACAGTGGGTCTGTGTATGCAGTTTTATATTGGAGACATGTTTATAATTGCAGTGAATGTTATCTATTAATTTACTGTTAGGCTATAGTATTTCTGAGTAGGAATCATTGGTAGCAGCTAGGGAAACAACAACTTGTTCTCACTTTAGAGGATAGAACATTCCAATTTATCTGCATGACTGGCGCACTTTACCTGAATTTTTTGGATCATCTTCACAACACTACTTATTTTGCTTGACTAGAGGTTGAAATAAATGGTGTTTCTTTGAAAAAAAAATTGGCCTGGCTGAGAATAGAACAACCAGACAGAACAGTCTTGTTCCACAGCCCGAGTTATCTCATCACACCGGTCGCAGAGATAGCTTATTTGTATATGCATCCATTTTCCTGTCAAATTAAAGTGAAATTCTTACCACAACAGTGAAATCACTTTTCTGGCACTGTCTCTTACTGTATGTAACAAGTGATATAGTGGTAAAAAAAAATTAGGTGGGTAAAATCTGATCGCCGGTTGTGGGTTGAAAAAAGTAATGCTTCATACAAAGGTAGGTAAACTTTTTGGCAAAAGAAAAAAGGTGGGGTAAACTTTGTTTACTTGCATTTACCCTCCACTACTCCATTGACTGTAACATGCACTTACTCATACTGTCATCTGACGTTTGCCACTGTTGCCAGGAAACTATCCACGTACCTTGGAGCCGAGTGCAGAGAGAGAGAGCCAGGCAGGAAGCTACTGTGGCTGTCTCCTAAGAGAGTTTGTAAAGGTGAGAAGGATTAAATGTCCTGGTGACGAAGTCTCTCCCTCAAAACCCTTTTCTTTCCTCACTACGATATCTCAAACATAGATGATGTTGATATGATGATGACACCCGGTTATGTTCAGCCCAAATCAAACTGAGGTCATTGTCAACTGCTGACGTCTTCAATCTGACATGATTATACTACGAGTAATTCTATTATGATTTATAGGAATCAACATCAGACTTCTAAAGGGACCATTGTATTGTATCAACACAGTAGCCTGGTTCCAGATCTGTTTGAGCTGTGTTGCCAACTATTATCGTCTTTGGCATGACAATGACCATGGGAGTTGGTTGACAAGACAGCACAAACACATCTGGGACCAGGCTATCAAACAGTGTCTCCTCAGGTCAAAATCTCCTGGCTGCTTTGGCTGTGTTTTTATGAAAAGTAACATACATTTGTGTAATAGACTTTTAACCTGATATACTGGATCCAATTGAGTATTTCTCCAACATTTCATAAACTACAGTATAATTTCATAACACCTATCAAGGTTTCAAATGGATTTCAACAGATGTTAGATAATAAACATTTGGATCACATATCATGCTTGATTTATAGGGAGCTACTTTTGTGGGCTTCAAGCTCAACTGGCACAATGTCTTTTCCATTGTCACAGAGCAGCGGTGTGATTTTTCATGAGGACAATTGTCCTTTATTTCGCTTGACAAGGATTAAGTATCTCATAACTGTGTCCTAATGTTGCTAATAGGCCAAGCCCTGTGAAATAAGTGATAGGTTATATATATATTTTGTTGTATGTTCCATTCTTTCATGGGTAGTATGCTCAGAGATTTTTTCCATTGCTGTTTTCCATTGTACATTTGTTGTGTGATATGATCATTTGCGACGATCTGACACAAATGACAACATCACACAATAACAGTGATATTTTCCAACAGATATGAATTTGTAACTGGGGGTGTGGTTGGTGTTAAATCTAGAGAGCTGCCCTTCTAATCAAGGTGAGCTGCTGTCAACACGTGAAACATTGGACATAGAGAGGACAATACAGGCAATTACAGTGCCACCCCTTGACTTTTTCCACATTTTGTGTTACAAAGTTGGATTAAAATATATTTAATTGTCATAGAATTATTATTTTTTAAATACTAATATATATTCATTACATACGTATTCAACCATTGGCAGTGATTGCAGCTGTGAGTATTTCTGGATAAGTCTCTAAGAGCTTTGCACACCTGGATTGTACAATATTTGCACATTATTCTTTTAAAAAGTCTTCAAGCTTTGTCAAGTTGGCTGTTGATCATTACTAGACAGCCATTTTGAAGTCTTGCCACAGATTTTCGAGACGATTTAAGTCAAAACTCTAACTAGGCCACTCAGGAACATTCAATGTTGTCTTGGTAAGCAACTCCAGTGTATATTTGGCCTTGTGTTTTTGGTTATCGTCCTGCTGAAAGGTGAAATTGTCTCCAAGAGTCTGTTGGAAAGCAGACAGAACCAGGTTTTCCTCTAGGATTTTGTCTGTGCTTAGCTCTATTCTGTTTATTTGTATATATATATTTTTTATTTATCTCTAAATTACAAGCATACCCATAACATGATGCAGCCACCACCATGATTGAAAATATAAAGAGTTGTACTCAGTGATGTGTTGGATTTGCCCCAAACATAACGCTTTGTATTCAGGACATGGAGTTTATTTCTTTGCCACATTTCTTGCAGTTTACTATAGTGCCTTATTGCAAACAGGATGCATGTTTTGGAATATTTTTATCCTGTATAGGTTTCCTTCTTTTCACTCTGTCATTTTGGTTAGTATTATGGAGTAACTACAATGTAACTACAATGTTGTTGATTCATCCTCAGTTTTCTCCTATCACAGCCATTAAATTCTAACTGTTTTAAAGTCACCATTTGCCTTATGGTAAAATCCCTGAGAGATTTCCTTCCTTTCCGGCAACTGAGATAGGTAGGACGTGTGTATCTTTGTGGTGACTGGGTGTATTGATACACATAATTAATAACTTAACCATGCTCAAAGGGATATTCAATGTCTTCTTTTAATATACAGTAGGGCAAAAAAGTATTTAGTCAGCCACCAATTCTGCAAGTTCTCCCACTTAAAAAGATGAAAGAGGCCTGTAATTTTCATCACTTCAACTATGACAGACAAAATGAGGGAAAAAAAATCCAGAAAATCACATTGTAGGATTTTTAATGAATTTATTTGCAAATTATGGTGGAAAATAAGTATTTGGTCAATAACAAAAGTTTATCTCAATACTTTGTTATATACCCTTTGTTGGCAATGACAGAGGTCAAACGTTTTCACAAGATTTTCACACACTGTTGCTGGTATTTTGGCCCATTCCTCCATACAGATCTCCTCTAGAGCAGTGATGGTTTGGGGCTGTTGCTGGGCAACACAGACTTTCAACTCCCTCCAAAGATTTTCTATGGGGTTGAGATCTGGAGATCTTACGAAGCCACTCCTTCGTTGCCCGGGCGGTGTGTATGGGATCATTGTCATGCTGAAAGACCCAGCCACGTTTCATCTTCAATGCCCTTGCTGATGGAAGGAGGTTTTCACTCAAAATCTCAGGATACATGGCCCCATTCATTCATTCCTTTACACGGATCAGTCGTCCTGGTCCCTTTGCAGAAAAACAGCCCCAAAGCATGATGTTTCCACCCCCATGCTTCACAGTAGGTATGGTGTTCTTTGGATGCAACTCAGCATTATTTGTCCTCCAAACACAACGAGTTTAGTTTTTACCAAAAAGTTATATTTTGGTTTGTTCTGACCACATAACATTCTCCCAATCTTCTTCTGGATCATCCAAATGCTCTATAGCAAACTTCAGACGGGCCTGTACTGGCTTAAGCAGGGGGACACGTCTGGCACTGCAGGATTTGAGTCCCTGGCGGCGTAGTGTGTTACTGATGGTAGACTTTGTTACTTTGGTCCCAGCTCTCTGCAGGTCATTCACTAGGTCCCCCCGTGTGGTTCTGGGATTTTTGCTCACCGTTCTTGTGATCATTTTGACCCCACGGGGTGAGATCTTGCGTGGAGCCCCAGATCGAGGGAGATTATCAGTGGTCTTGTATGTCTTCCATTTCCTAGTAATTGCTCCCACAGTTGATTTCTTCAAACCAAGCTGCTTACCTATTGCACGTTCAGTCTTCCCAGCCTGGTGCAGGTCTACAATTTTGTTTCTGGTGTCCTTTGACAGCTCTTTGATCTTGGCCATAGTGGAGTTTGGAGTGTGACTGTTTTGAGGTTGTGAACAGGTGTCTTTTAGACTGATAACAAGTTCAAACAGGTGCCATTAATACAGGTAACGAGTGGAGGACAGAGGAGCCTCTTAAAGAAGAAGTTACAGGTCTGTGAGAGCCATAAATCTTGCTTGTTTGTAGGTGACCAAATACTTGTTTTCCACCATAGTTTGCAAATAAAATCATAAAAAATCCTACAATGTGATTTTTTGGATTTTTCCCCCTCATTTTGTCTGTCATAATTGAAGTGTACCTATGATGAAAATTACAGGCCTCTCTCATCTTTTTAATTGGGAGAACTTGCACAATTGGTGGCTGACTAAATACTTTTTTGCCCCACTGTATATACCAATAGGATCCCTTATTTGTGAGGCCTTGGAAAACCTCCCCAATCTTTATGGTTGAATCCATGTTTCAAATGTCCAGCTAGACTGAGGGACCTTACAGATAATTGTATACAGAGATGAGGTAGGACATGCAAAAATCATGTTAAATACTATTATTGCATGCAACTTATGTGACTTAAGCTCATTTTTACTCCCGAACGTATGTAGGCTTGCCATAACAACTGTACTTATTTAACTCAAGACTCTTTCAAATTATTTTTTTATTAATTTGGAGAAGAAGAAAAAAGCAGCAGAGGGTCTGTCTCTCACGGTCCCTGCTCTCTCCTTTCCTCTGGTGAGACTGACCAGAGAGAGGGAACACGTCTCTCACGGGCCCTGCTCTCTCCTTTCCTCTGGTGAGACTGACCAGAGAGAGGGAACACGTCTCTCACGGGCCCTGCTCTCTCCTTTCCTCTGGTGAGACTGACCAGAGAGAGGGAACACGTCTCTCACGGTCCCTGCGCTCTCCTTTCCTCTGGTGAGACTGACCAGAGAGATGGAACACGTCTCTCACGGTCCCTGCTCTCTCCTTTCCTCTGGTGAGACTGACCAGAGAGAGGGAACACGTCTCTCACGGTCCCTGCTCTCTCCTTTCCTCTGGTGAGACTGACCAGAGAGAGGGAACACGTCTCTCACGGTCCCTGCTCTCTCCTTTCCTCTGGTGAGACTGAGCAGATAGAGGGAACACGTCTCTCACGGGCCCTGCTTTCTCCTTTCCTCTGGTGAGACTGACCAGAGAGATGGAACACATCTCTCACGGTCCCTGCTCTCTCCTTTCCTCTGGTGAGACTGACCAGAGAGAGGGAACACGTCTCTCACGGTCCCTGCTCTCTCCTTTCCTCTGGTGAGACTGAGCAGATAGAGGGAACACGTCTCTCACGGGCCCTGCTCTCTCCTTTCCTCTGGTGAGACTGACCAGAGAGATGGAACACGTCTCTCACGGTCCCTGCTCTCTCCTTTCCTCTGGTGAGACTGACCAGAGAGAGGGAACACGTCTCTCACGGTCCCTGCTCTCTCCTTTCCTCTGGTGAGACTGACCAGAGAGAGGGAACACGTCTTTCACTTGATAGCGAAACTCGAGTAGCACACATTACTTCTGCTTCTTGCACAAATTCATGTTGTTCCTATGACCAAAGAAAGTTAAATATTCCTCGATATTAAAATAAAAACGATGAGCTGCGAATTTTAAAAAAAGCAAGCCTATCGATACACTTGGCTTCTCATTAATTGCAGATGCAGAGCTGGTTGTAGCACGAGTGGCAGTAGGTAGAAGTGCATTTTATGTTTTGTAAAAGTGCTGAATAAAAACTTAAACGTGAACTCACTCATAAAAACAGGAGCTCTTTGCTGTATTCTTTCATGATTTTAAAAGTTCTGAAACATCACTAAGGCTAGTATCAAACTTTGCTGTTGGGTCATGGAAACTGTAGGAATGGTGATTTGAGCTATCCGATTGGCCTGCACAGTAGGCACACTTGATTTAGCTCTCCTGGTTCACCGGGTAGGCAGAGTTAGTCCCATCAGACAAATTAAATGGTTAAAAATGGGAACACTTTGCATACCCGGCATGCAGGCCTTCTGAATAAAGTGCACCTACCGCCAACTGTGCAAGACAAATTCCAAAGGCTTTATCGTTGGCTTTTCTACAGAAATGTTTGGTGATTGACTAGGAATGCCTTGAAGATCGATCTGTCGATCGATTGACCGGTTGGTGACCACTGTCCTAAAGATGCAATCATAACCACTAGACGAAATAGGGCTCAGTTTCTAATGTTGTGGGGACTTCCATGTAACTTTCATGTCACCAACTTCCTTGACAACTTCCTTGACATCTTCCTTCTCTACCAGCAACCCCAGCAGATGATAGACGAGAATGTATAAAAGGATACCCATTAAAACCTATCACTTATTTTTTGCTCTGAAAATAACTGGAAATGCCAAACCCCCAAAAAGTCTGTCTGACTATTAAATGTTGAGGGGGGGATTTTTTTTTTACAGAAAATGTAAATATCCCTATTGTTCTCTTTTTAAAGAGACAAATACTTTGTTCCATCAAAGGGGCAAACTTCCAACAGTTGACCTGAATATAAGAGTCAATATTTGAAGAAAAATAAAGGTGTTGTAGGAACAGGTGCACTGCACCCAGTAGCGGTGCGTAGGTAAAAATCACTGGGGAAGCCAGGAAAAAAAGCTATATTACAACCTGTGTGATAATTGCATTGTTGTTCCCTCTATCTCTGCCCGCAGGTTCATAACATTTTTAATCTATCACTCAACTTCTTCAACACCATCCCCCAGCTAATTTTCACCCCCCAATAAACACTACCTGATCCTGTCACATAAATACACTATAACCTAGACAGGGGCCAACATAATCCTTACTCAGACAGGGGTAATGCAAAGATGGACCTTGTCGTGTGTGTCCTTGTCTTACACCCAAAATAATAGCACAAGACCAGTAGCGTAGTGAAGGGTATATGCAGGTATACGCCGCATACACACTTCTTTTTCAGTGGGCATTGTGTATACTGACTTCTTAATCCCAACGATATGTATCAAAGTAATCAATTAATAATGCAGATGTAACAAATCAGAATGTTTAGCTTAAAATGTTAATAAACTATTATTTCTTCACATTTTAAGTGCAGAAATGTGCACACGGCAGTAGGCCTACAAGCAAATGTTCCAAAATGCAATTTGTAGGAAAACACCGTTCTAAAATGTGCACTACACATGCAAGCAGTTTCATGGACAGAGATGGAACAACTATCATGGGTTACTAATATGACTAGGATAATGGCTTTGCCTGCTAGACAATGAAAGAAAGTTGATTTGAAAACCAATAGAACAGGAGAGCGCATAGGAGGAAGTCTTTATCAAATGATTGCCTCCATGTTTCTATGGTGGGATTTTGGCTAGGCTACATTGAATCGAAGATATTCCTCATAGTAAAACGTCCAGGTTTCAAACAAATAAGGAACAGGAAAAATATAGTGAGGCTAATGATAGGCCTAACCGTCTTCTGGTAGATGGAAAGCCTTTCCCAAAAACATTCTCAATTAAATGTTAACTGGCTACAAAGTAGCCTATGCTTACCTGGCAGAATAATATCATGATTAGTAACATTGACGGGGACAGAAGTGGAGCGGGTCAAGAGTTGAGTTCCTTGGTGTCCACATCACCAAGAAACTATCATGGTCCAAACACACCAACACAGAGGGCACAACACATTTTCCCACTCAGGAGACTGAAAAGATTTGGCATGGGTCCCCAGATCCTCAAAAGGTTCTACAGCTACACCATCCTGACTGGTTGCATCACCGCTTGGTATGGCAACTGTACGGCGCTACAGAGGGTAGTGCCAGTACATCACTGGGGCCAAGCCTCCTGACATCCAGGACCTACTGTATATATTAGGCGGTGTCAGAGGAAGGCCCAAAAAATTGTCAAAGACTCCAGTCACCCAAGTCATAGACTGTTCTCTCTGCTACCGCACAGCAAGAGGTACCAGAGTGCCAAGTATAGGACCAAAAGTCTCCTTAACAGCTTCTACCCCAAGCCATAAGCCTGCTCAACAACTAAACTCATCAAAAGGCCACCCAGACTATTTACATTGACCCTCCCCCCCCCCCCCCCCTGTTACGGTTTGATTTATTAGATTTTTGTTTATTAGATATATTTTTTTACTTTAGTTTATTTAGTAAATATTTTCTTAACTCTATTTCTTGAACTGCATTGTTGGTTAAGGGCTTGTAAGTAAGCATTTCACGGTAAGGTCTACTACACCTGTTATATTACATGCATGTGACAAATACAATTTCATTTGATTTTGATCTCAAGTGCACAACAGAAATATCGCTAACCAAACAACAGTGCACAGTTGAATTAAGTACACTCAAAACTCTAAATATCTTAGATTGTTTTCCAGGCCTCAAAAGTGATCTTCTAATGTGTTTTAAGCATGGTTGTAGAATTGTTGTAGAACAAACAATTTTGTTGTGTTCTATTAATAAAGTGTGACTTGCAAAAATAATAAAAAATCAGAACCCTTCTCCCCCAATTGCTCAGTTTGGCCAGGCGGCCAGCTCTAGGAAGAGTCTTGGTGGTTCCAAACTTCTTCCATTTAAGAATGATGGAGGCCACTGTGTTCTAGGGGACCTTCAATGCTGCAGAAATGTTTTGGTACCCTTCCCCAGGTCTGTGTCTGAACACAATCCTGTCTCGGACAATTCCTTTAACCGCATGGCTTGGTTTTTGCTATGACATGCACTGTGGGACCTTGTCTAGACAGGTGTGTGCCTTTCCAAATCATATCCAATCAATGTAATTTACCACAGGTGGACTCCAATCAAGTAGAAACATCTCAAGGATGATCAATGGAAACAGGATGCATCTGAGCTCAATTTCGAGTCTCATAGCAAAGGGTCTGAATACTTATGTAAATTCTAAAAACCTGTTTTGGCTTAGTCATTATGGTGTATTGTGTGAAGATTGGTCAGGGGAAATTTTTTTAAACTCCATTTTTGAGTAAGGCTGTAACGTAACAACATTTGGAAAAAGTCAAGTGGTCTGAATACTTTCCAAATGCACTGTGTGTCATAATTTATCACACGGGGTGCCTTTCCTTCTCTGGGCAGACAGTAAGGCAAAATGTTTGTATACCCACTTCTCCAGGCACCACTACACCGCTGGACAAGACCAATCATGGCAAGGAATTTAGGTCATGAGTCTTTTTTAAAAACCTTTATTTAACTAGGCAAGTCAGTTAAGAACAAATAATTTTTTATATTGACGGCCTACCTTGAATGACCAGACACAACTGGGAGAAGTTCTCCAAAAGCACTGCCTTAGTAGCCGAGCCACTGCAGCAGCAGAAAATAGCCAAGTTCTGTCTCTGATCTGATAAAAGAATGTCACCATGCAGCACGATCCAAAGTCTTGGACATAAAAAGCCCTAGCATTTCTCCAGCCTCTGGCTTCCAAGGAAATGTTTGTTACCATGGCAGCTGCTCTGGGACAGACAGAGAGACAGATGGTGGAGAGGAGAGCATCATCCCATAATTTCCTGGCTGAGTGGGCAGAGCAGAGGAAGATTCCAGTCAGCAGCTTTTTTCCCTTCTTATTACATTTTCTAAGTGTTTGGATACAGATGCAGCTTAGAAATGTATGACATGAGTGGCATATAGCACAGAACATGTGCACACACACAAACAGCCACCATCTCCCCTCCGCAGTGTGGCTGCATGAGGCTGGTGTTGGTGGGCTAGGCAGTGGGAAGAACAATTCACTCCCCTGTCCTCTCAATGAGCCTAATATCCTCCAAATCAGCCCTTCCAGTCTCCCCGTCAGTCTGTCCGAGTATAGACATATAAAAATGGCTGTCTGTATAAACTGAGGGCGTTCCTTCCCAGGGTTCACTGACTGTTAAATTTTTCTGCTGCAGTCAGGTAGAAAGAACACAGAGTCCAAGGCCTCAGAGTGACAGTCATATGCAGACCAGGTCAGTCCAGTTACCTTTTATTGGAAGGCTTTTATACAGCCTCAAGGTATTTGAACATTATTTCTAATGACAGTAAATAGGAGACAGATGGCAACTGAAGCCATATCAAAGAGCTAGATAGTCATTACTTTGGTTCGTCTCAGTATATCTTAACCACATATTTATGGCATTTTAACAGAGGCTGAAGTTGGAACACCCGTACAATAACGTTGCATAAAAACCCTAGTAGAGTGATTTTACACACATGCACGATTAACAGGGGTCAATATGTGGGTCAGATTTGCCCACATACTTTTTCTCTTTACAGACAAACATTTATGACCATAATGTCCAGTTTTTTAAAATTGGGTCCTCCACTCATCCCATTTCAATCTCTCAGAGGACCCACTCGCCCCAAGTAGACACCCAACAGCCACTATACTTTAATTGATAAGGTAATACAAACCAACCACAGTACTTAAGTGGCAGTCATTCTTCAAATGTATGTACAATGTATGTATTCAAATTTTTTGGGGTACTTAAGAAGTCGGCACTAAAATGTCCTAATAAGGCATAGCACCTCCAGTACAAAAAGGTAATTTTCTTTGTTTTTTGTTAAATGTCTGCTCAGCCCACGTGCTGAATATGTCATGTATACAGTAACTATGTATTTATACTACGAACCTCCCATTCTATGGAATGCCCACCACCCTCATATGTCATGTCTGCTAAAATGTTTTCCTTGGTTCTTCAATGATAAGGTTAACTTTGATTCTATACAAGTAAAGACCAACAAAATCCAATGTATCACATGGAATGTGCACTGGCTCCATGATGAGAAAAAAAGCATATGGTTCACTAACACTTAGAGATTGTCAGCAGAGGTGGCTTTCTTGCAAGAGTTACATTAAAAAAAGGAGAAATGTAACATTTAAAGAGGAGCTGTGTTGGAGAGGCCCATGCTAGTGTAACGGATGTGAAATGGCTAGCCAGTTAGCGGTGGTGCGCGCTATTAGCGTTTCAATCGTTGACGTCACTTGCTCTGAGACCTTGAAGTAGTGGTTCCCCTTGCTCTGCAAGGGCTGCGGCTTTTGTGGAGCAATGGGTAATGATGCTTCGTGGGTGTCAGTTGTTGATGTGTGCAGAGGGTCCCTGGTTCGAGCCCGGGTATGGGCGAGGGGACGGACTAAAGTAATACTGTTACACTACCACCTACTGTAGTAACAGCATAAGTGTAGGCATCCTGATAAATAAGAATACAACATTTCCCCATATATCCCAGCACCGGGACCAAGGAGGCCATTTTCTAATTTTGAATTGAACATGGTGAAAAATACACATTGATTTCATTGTATATCCAAGAGAAAATAGTTTTTAGATTGAATTTGACATCTCTTGGGGATGTCATTCAAAAACATAATGTTAACTTTCACTGCTATGCGGATGACACACAGCTGTACATTTCAATGAAACATGGTGAAGCCCCAAAATTGCCCTCGCTAGAAGCATGTGTTTCAGACATAAGGAAGTGGATGGCTGCAAACTTTCTACTTTTAAACTCGGACAAAACAGAGATGCTTGTTCTAGGTCCCAAGAAACAAAGAGATCTTCTGTTGAATCTGACAATTAATCTTAATGGTTGTACAGTCGTCTCAAATAAAACTGTGAAGGACCTCGGCGTTACTCTGGACCCTGATCTCTCTTTTGAAGAACATATCAAGACTGTTTCAAGGACAGCTTTTTTCCATCTACGTAACATTGCAAAAATCAGAAACTTTCTGTCCAAAAATGATGCAGAAAAAGTAATCCATGCTTTTATCACTTCTAGGTTAGACTACTGCAATGCTCTACTTTCCGGCTACCTGGATAAAGCACTAAATAAACTTCAGTTAGTGCTAAATCCTGACTAGAACCCAAAAATGTTATCATATTACTCCAGTGCTAGCCTCCCTACACTGGCTTCCTGTCAAGGCAAGGGCTGATTTCAAGGTTTTACTGCTAACCTACAAAGCATTACATGGGCTTGCTCCTACCTATCTCTCTGATTTGGTCCTGCCGTACATACCTACACGTACGCTCCGGTCACAAGACACAGGCCTCCTAATTGTCCCTAGAATTTCTAAGCAAACAGCTGGAGGCAGGGCTTTCTCCTATAGAGCTCCATTTTTATGGAATGGTCTGCCTACCCATGTGAGAGACGCAAACTCGGTCTCAACCTTTAAGTCTTTACTGAAGACTCATCTCTTCAGTGGGTCATATGATTGAGTGTAGTCTGGCCCAGGAGTGTGAAGGTGAACGGAAAGGCTCTGGAGCAACGAACTGCCCTTGCTGTCTCTGCCTGGCCGGTTCCCCTCTTTCCACTGGGATTCTCTGCCTCTAACCCTATTACAGGGGCTGAGTCACTGGCTTACTAGGGCTCTTTCATACCGTCCCTAGGAGGGGTGTGTCACTTGAGTGGGTTGAGTCACTGATGTGATCTTCCTGTCTGGGTTGGCGCCCCCCCCCCCCCCCCTTGGGTTGTGCCGTGGCGGAGATCTTTGTGGGCTATACTCAGCCTTGTCTCAGGATGGTAAGTTGGTGGTTGAAGATATCCCTCTAGTGGTGTGGGGGCTGTGCTTTGGCAAAGTGGGTGGGGTTATATCCTTCCTGTTTGGCCCTGTCCGGGGGTGTCATCGGACGGGGCCACAGTGTCTCCTGACCCCTCCTGTCTCAGCCTCCAGTATTTATGCTGCAGTAGTTTGTGTGTCGGGGGGCTAGGGTCAGTTTGTTATATCTGGAGTACTTCTCATATCCTATCCGGTGTCCTGTGTGAATTTAAGTATGCTCTCTCTAATTCTCTCTCTCTTTCTTTCTCTCTCTCGGAGGACCTGAGCTCTAGGACCATGCCTCAGGACTACCTGGCCTGATGAATCCTTGCTGTACCCAGTCCACCTGGCCGTGCTGCTGCTCCAGTTTCAACAGTTCTGCCTGTGGCTATGGAACCCTGACCTCTTCACCGGACATGCAACCAGTCCCAGACCTGCTGTTTTCAACTCTCTAGAGACAGTAGGAGCAGTAGAGATACTCTGAATGATCGGCTTTGAAAAGCCAACTGACATTTACTCCTGAGGTGCTGACCTGTTGCACCCTCTACAACCACTGTGATTATTATTATTTGGCCCTGATTGTCATCTATGAACATTTGAACATCTTGGCCATGTTCTGTTATAATCTACACCTGGCACAGCCGAAGAGTACTGGCCACCCCTCATAGCCTGCTTCCTCTCTAGGTTTATTCCTAGATTCTGGCCTTTCTAGGGAGTTTTTCCTAGCCACTGTGCTTCTACACCTGCATTGCTTGCTGCTTGGGGTTTTAGGCTGGGTTTCTGTACAGCACTTTGTGACATCAGCTGATGTAAGAAGGGCTTTATAAATACATTTGATTGATTATCCCGGAAGCTTATCGTACTACACCAGCTCTGACACTCTTCGGATGTGGCAGGGCTTGAAAACTATTACAGACTACAAAAAGGGAAGCAGCCAAGAGCTGGCCAGTAACACAAGCCTACCAGACGGGCTAAATAAATTATATGCTCGCTTTGAGGCAGGTTACACTGAAACATGCATGAGAGCATCAGCTGTTCCGGACAAATATGTGAGCATGCTCTCTGCAGTCGATGTGAGTAAGATCTTCAAACAGGTGAAGGGTTTTTATCAAATATGACTAAATAATGTATACATTGGTCGTAGAGTTATAATATGATTCACAGAGTGGTCTGTCTGTCGTCTGTTAAAATAATATGTTGGTACATAGGCCAAGTGGTAGGGTCAACAGACAACTCGTGATCACAGTGAAACTAACAACAGGAAATATGTCTGGTCCTTAACCAGGGAGGGGAGAAACCGTTGGGCTGCAGTAGATTGTGCAACATATGGTAGCAGAAGATAAGCAATGTGTATGTGTTGGAATTTAATTGAAAAGCAGCTTTGTCATTGTCTGAGAGGAGGAGGGACATTTATGACGAAATGAGAGGTATATAAACCAATGTACAGGAAATGATAGGCAGAGCTCTCGAGGATAAACGTCACTGACTATTTTTGGCTGGTCTCCGTCTGTTTCATTTCCCCCAGAACCTTACAAAAACTGGGTACAGACTGAGTATTTTAATTGAATTGGTTAATGAATACATAATAATTAAATTCATCTAACAACAGGTCAACATTCACAAGGCCGCAGGGCCCGACGGATTACCGGGACGTGTGCGCCGAGTATGTGCTGACCAACTGGCAAGTGTCTTCACTGACATTTTCAACCTCTCCCTGTCCGAGTCTGTAATACCAACATGTTTCAAGCAGACTACCATAGTGCCTGTGCCCAAAAACACTAAAGATAACCTGCCTAAATGACTACCGACCTGTAGCACTTCACGTCTGTAGCCATGAAATGTTTTGAAAGGCTGGTCATGGCTCACATCAACACCATTACCCCAAAAACCCTAGACCCACTCCAATTTGCATACCGCACCAACAGATCCACAGATGATGCAATCTCTATTGCACTCCACACTGCCCTTTTACACCTGGACAAAAGGAACAAAAGGATGTGAGTATGCTATTTATTGACGACAGCTCACCGTTCAACACCATAGTGCCCTCAAAGCTCATCACTAAGCTAAGGACCCTGGGAATAAACACCTCCCTCTGCAACTGGTCCTGGACTTCCTGACGGGCTGCCCACAGGTGGTGAGGGTAGGTAACAACACATCCTCCACGCTGATCCTCAACACGAGGGCCCCTCAGGGGTGTGTGCTCAGTCTCCTGACTCCCTATTCACTCATGTTCACTCACTCACGACTCCAACACCATCATTAAGTTTGCTGATGACAAGAGTGGTAGGCCTGATCACTGACAACGATGAGACAACCTATAGGGAGGTCAGAGACCTGACCGTGTGGTGCAAGGACAACAACCTATCCCTCAACGTAACCAAGACTAAGGAGATGATTGTGTACTACAGGACAAGGAAGACCAAAAGTGCCCCGATTCTAATCAACGGGCTGTAGTGGAGCAGGTTGAGAGCTTCAATTTCCTTGGCGTCTACATCACCAACAAACTAACATGGTCCAAGCACACCAAGACAGTCGTGAAGAGGGCATGACAAAACCTATTCCCCCTCAAGAGACTCCGATTTGGCATCGGTTCTCAGATCCTCAAAAGGTTTTGGGATTTAACCTTTACTTAACTAGGCAAGTCAGTTAAGAACAAATTATTCTTTACAATGGCGGCCTACTGGGTTAACTGCCTTGTTCAGGGGCAGAATGACAGATATTTACCTTGCAAGCTCAAGGATTCAATCCAGCAACTTTTCGGTTACTGGCCCAACGCTCTAACCACTAGGCTACCTGTCACCCCAAAGCTGCACCATCGAGAGAATCCTGATGGCTTGCATCACTGCATGGTATGGCAACTGCTTGGCCTCCGACCGCAAGGCACTACAGAGGATAGTGCGTACGGCCCAGTACATCACCGGGGCCAAACTTCCTGCCATCCAGGACATCTATAACCAGGCGGTGTCAGAGGAAGGCCCTAAAAATTGTCAATGACCCCAGCCACCCTTGTCATAGACTGTTCTCTGCTACCGCACGGCAAGAGGTTTCTAAACAGCTTCTAACCCCAAGCCATAAGACTCCTAAACAGCTAATCAAATGGCTACCCAGAATATTTGCATTGCCCCCCCCCCCCTCATACACTGCTGCTACTCTGTTATTATCTATGCATAGTCACTTTACTAAGTCTACCTGCATGTACATATTACCTCAATTACCTCGACACCGGTGCCCCCACACATCGACTCTTTACCGGTACCCCTTGTATCTAGCCCCGCTATTGTTATTTACTGCTGCTCTTTAATTATTTGTTATTCTTATGGAATTGGAATTGGAGTGGGTCTAGGGTATCCGGGATAATGGTGTTGATGTGAGCCATGACCAGCCTTTTCTAAGCACTTCATGGCTACCAACGTGAGTGCTACCGGCGGTAATCATTTAGGCAGGTTACCTTCGCTTCCTTGGGCACAAGGACTATGGTGGTCTGCTTGAAACATGTAGGCATTACAGACTCGGTCAGGGAGAGGTTGAAAATGTCAGTGAAGACACTTGCCAGTTGGTCCGCGCATGCTTTGAGTACATGTCCTGGTAATCAGTCTGGCCCTGCGGCTTTGTGAATGCTGACATGTTTAAATGTCTTGCTCACATTGGCTACCAAGAGCGTTATCACACAGTCGTCCGGAACAGCTGGTGCTCTCATGCATGCTTCAGTGTTGCTTGCCTCTAGGCGAGCATAAAAAAGGCATTTAGCTTTCCCTCTGTAGTCCATAATAGTTTTCAATCCCTGCCATATCCGACGAGTGTCAGAGCTGGTGTAGGATTCAATCTTAATCCTGTATTGACGCTTTCCCTTTTTGATGGTTAGACTGAGGGCGTAGAGGGATATCTTATAAGCTTCTGGATTAGTGTCCCACTCCTTGAAAGCGGCAGCTCTAGCCTTTAGCTCGATTCGGATGTTGCCTGTAATCCATGGCTTCTGGTTGGAATATGTACGCACGGTCACTGTGGGGATAACGTCGTCGATGCACTTATTGATGAAGCCGATTACTTAGGTGGAATGCTATTGGATGAATCCCGGAACATATTCCAGTCTGTGCTAGCAAAACAGTCCTCCGCAGCCGCGTCATCTGACCACTTCCGTATTGAGCGAGTCACTGGTACTTCCTGCTTTAGTTTTTGCTTGCACACAGGAATCAGCAGTATAGAATTATGGTCAGATTTGCCAAATGGAGTGCCAGTGACAGATTTGTATGCGTCTCTGTGTGTGGAGTAAAGGTGGCCTATAGTTTTTTTCATCTGGTTGCACATGTGACATGCTAGTAGAAATGAGGAAAAACAGATTTAAGTTTGCCTGGGGATTTGGGCCCATTCCCGAGAAAGCAGTATATCCCTTGAGTCAGACTCATTATAGAAAGTGAGTAATCGATGTTCTGATGTCCAGAAGATATTTTTGGTCATAGGAGACGGTAGCAGCAATATTATGTACATAATAACTTTAAAAACGCGGGAAAATGGCAGCCTGTAAAATGGCAGCCATCCCCTCCGACGCCATTCTAAGACAGTAATGAAATTACTGTTCACAAAAATGTACGCTTAATCCAGTACAAACTGTTGCATATAATATATTATACAAAAAATGTATTATACAAAATTCGCAAATTCTACAGGACAACACTAGAGTCAGATGTCTTAAGTGGGACGCTAGCATCCCACCTTGCCAACAGCCAGTGAAATTGCAGGGTGCCAAATTCAAAACCACACAAATCTCATAATTAAAATTCCTCAGACATACAAGTATTAAACACCATTTTAAAGATAATCTTCTTGTTAATCCAGCCACAGTGTCTGATTTCAAAAAGGCTTTACGGCGAAAGCACACCTTGCGATTATGTTAGGTCAGTGCCTGGCCACAGAAAACCATACATTAATTTTCCAAAGAAGGAGAGGTTTCACAAAAGACAGAAATAGCGTTAAAATTTATCACTAACCTTTGATGATCTTCACCGGATGGCACACCCAGGACTCCATGTTAGACAATAAATGTGTGTTTTGTTCGATAAAGTACATCTTTATGTCCAAAAACCTCGTTTGAAATTGGTGCGTTATGTTCAGAAATACATTGTCTCAAACAAACATCCGGTAAAAGTGCAGAGAGCCACATCAAATTACAGAAATACTCATCATAAACATTGATAAAAGATACAAGTGTTAAACATACAATTAAAGATAAACTTATCCTTAATGCAACCGCTGTGTCAGATTTTACGTTTTACGTAAAAGCACACCATGCAATTATGTTAGGTCAGCGCCTAGCCACAGAAAACCATACAGCCATTTTCCAACCAAGGAGAGGTGTCACAAAACTCAGAAATAGCATTATAAATATTCACTTACCTTACCGATCTTCATCGGAATGCACTCCCAGGAATCCCAGTTCCACAATAAATGTTTGTTTTGTTCGATAAAGTCCATCATTTATGTCCAAATACCTCATTTTTGTTTGTGCGTTTAGTCCAGTAATCCAAATGCACAATGCGCGGGCATTGAACACAGCTCGCGCTCACAGCCGCGCACGTGACTTAGCTCATGGCATTCTGCCAGACCCCTGATTCTAACAGCTCTTATTCGCTCCCCCTTCATAGTAGAAGCCTGAAACAATGTTTTAAAGACTGTTGACATCTAGTGGACATCTTAGGAAGTGCAATATGACCCCATAGACACTGTATATCACTTGAAAAACTACAAACCTCAGATTTCCCAATTCCTGGTTGGATTTTTTTCTCAGGTTTTTGCCTGCCATATGAGTTATGTTATACTCAAAGACATCATTCAAACAGTTTTAGAAACTTCAGAGTGTTTTCTATCCAAATCTACTAATTATATACATATTCTAGCTTTTTGGCCGAAGTAGCAGGCAGTTTACTCTGGGCACCTTGTTCATCCAAGCTACTCAATACTGCCCCCCAGTCCCAAAGAAGTTCAAACTAACAGTGATTCAATAATCAATGCTTTCTGGGAATGCTACAAAGTCCAAAAGTTATGGGCGGCGCTAGATATTTGGCTGTCAGAAGTATTGCAATGTAAAGTTCCTTTTAATTCGTCTGTCTGCATATTTCAAGACATGGCATGAGCTGGACGATTCTCTTCTCATCACTCATCTTGAAAAAAAATGTATATTAAAAAAATGGACATCAATTAATCCGCCATCATTAACAAAATGTAAAAATCGAATGATTAATTATTAAAATAGCATGGGGGCGACCGAGAAAAACGAATTGGTACAATTTAAAGCCATGTGGCAAACAATAATGCAGGCACTAGTGATGGAGGTGTAAGCATTTTTTCACCTTTATTTAACCAGGTAGGCCAGTTGAGAACAATTTCTCATTTACAACTGCGACCTGGCCAAGATAAAGCAAAGCAGTGCGACAACAACAACATCACAGAGTTACACATTGGATAAACAAACGTGCAGTCAATGACACAATAAAAAAAACATATATTTACAGTGAGGTGCAGAACTGGGCAGAGGAGATGTAGTAGTTGGTTATGTGCGTCTGTAAATTGTTGTTTGTACGTGTGTGATTGTATTTGGTGTGGAAAAAATAAGACAAATAAATTAAAATAAAGAAATCGGCCGAGTCGAATGACAAAAGCGGGCCGGGCATGGGGAGACAATGATAGAACGTAGGTTCTTGTTATCTGTGAAAGCTATTGTAAGGGATTTAAAGAGACTTGGATTTAAAGAGACTTGGAGAGAGAGAGAGAGAGAGAGAGTGCAGTCCACAGATGGTAGTGTCATCAGGTTTAGCTAGCTCCTGGTCACTGAGTTGGAGTCCAGAGCCCAGTAAGGCAGCTAACACTTATGCTTATTTATGATGGGAAGGAAAGGACCAGACTTGACTACTCCTGGCTTGGTTCTCTCCTCCAGGAACCCAGCGCCATGGCTGACCTCTCAGTCACTTCCTCATGCTGTGACGTTCGTCTGTTGGTCCCCTGGATGTTTATTAATGATTGCTATCCCAGAAACAACGGAAGCAGTTATCACAGAACCTCGAAAGTGAACAATGTATACTGCACAATACCTAACACCAACATTCATTGACAATACAGGACTGTTTTGCCAATTTCTTTTGAAATAATAATTGGTGACTTTGGGGGTGAAAATGGGGAATGGGAGGAAAGAGGAGATCAAGGATCAGAGGAGGAAGAGGAAAGATGATGGCGTAGAGAGAGAATAAAATCAGAAGAATGGAGTGAATTTACAGCTTGTTGTTATGAGAGGATGTTGAGGTTAACCCTAAGCCTAAGAGATGAGGTGATGGAGGCTGACGGTGCAGGTTGAGGTCATGGTTGACTCCTGATTGTAACTCCAGACTGTGTGTGTGTGTGTTCATGCGTGCCTGTGTGCGTCATCTAGACACAATGGATGAGACAGACAGAGCCTCATCTCCCAGGCTCCACCACCATATCCTCTCTCGTATGGTCAACATATCCCAGGCAGTTTCCTGGAAAGCAACAGGATTCTGGATGCAGAGAATATGTCGTGAGCAACATGCATGGGGCTCATTCAAAAGTTCCATAAGCAAAGGCTGTGCTCAGGTATTTCAGAAGACTATTGGATTTTGGCATGTGGCCTCCTGGTTTGGATATCAAACTGTGTGGCTTGTGGCTTGGTCTTGTGGCTCCCTGTTTAACCATCTGAGACAGTCAGACAGATTTAGCCTACTGTAAGCAAGGGGAATACTGACACCTAGTGAAGGTAAAATAGAACTAGAGGGATATTTTACAGTTCTCCATTACCTTGTACAGTAAGTATATCAACAACTTGGGTGTTACACTGGTTTTAACGCAGAATGTCAACAGTGAGACATAGGTTGACTGAAATTAAAGCTCCTTAACCCGATGTTTATTTATCTTGCCCTGTCACCCTACCTCATCTCTCAGATCCAAAGGCCCATGAGTGATCCCATGACATTATTTATACTTAGGATTTATAAATAGGATGACACAACTGTATGAATGAAACAGCATAGCAACGGAGTGTGTACTGATCAGATCACCCACACAGCGGTAAACAGACAGATAAATGTAATGTTATTGTAAGCAGTATTGACTCCTCAACTGTTGGGTGTGGTCACTAAGCGAACATAATACCACTACAGGTGAGGTGACAGTTGCCTCTGACATCATCCCCAAGTGAGGAAACACAGGTAACTAACAGTAACACACCTTTGGGAAAAGGTGATGCTACAGTATTCTCAGTTGTATGACGACACCTATCTACCTGTTTTGGATAAACAGGTAGGTTGTTAGGCATTATTGTATTCTGTCAGGATCTGCCCTTAGCTTGGCTCCCCAACACAGCATCATGGAAGGATAGCAACAAGTTGCCATCTGACTATAAAAACTTGGCAAATGAGTGATTGCCTTTAGGGGCAGAGTTTCCTGAACAAATCCGTCAATAAACATAATCAGCAGATGTCATCTACTGTATGTACCTGTATGTGCTCTATCACTGTCTTTACATCATAGAAATTAGTCAACCAACAGACAGTAATGACGATTTTCTAATAATGTATCTTGCTCTAAATTAATGAATTAATGAGTGAACGAACAACTCGTAAATCGTCAAATAAAATGAAATGTTATTTGTCACTTGCGCCGAATAAAAAGGGTGTAGACTTTACCGGGAAATGCTTGCTTACGAACTGTTCAACGATGCAGAGTTAAAAAATAATAATAAAATGAAAAATATAGTAACACAAGGGGAATAAAATGCACAAGAATGGAGCCATTTACAGGGAGAACCAGTACCAAATCAATGTGCAGGGGCACGAGGTATGAGGTAGATACACTACATGAACAAAAGTATGTGGACACCTGCTTGTCGAAAAACATGGGCATTAATATGGTGTTGCCACTGCCCCTTTGCTGCTATAACAGCCTCCAGTCCTCTGGGAAGGCTTTCCACTAGTCTTTGAAAAGTTGCTGTGGAGACTTCCTTCCATTCAGCCACAAGAGTATTACTGAGGTCGGGCACTGACATTGGGCGATTAGGCCTGGCTCTCAAACGGCATTACAATTCATCCCAAAGGCGTTCGATGGGGTTGAGGTCAGGGGTCTGTGCAGGCCAGTCAAGTTCTTCCACACTGATCTCTACAAACCATTTCTGTATGGGCCTCGCTTTGTGCAAGGGGGCATTGTCATGATGAACAGGAAAGGGCCTTCCCCAAACTGTTGCCACAAAGTTGGAAGCTTAGAATATCATTGTTGCTGAAAGGTTAAGATCTATCCTTCACTGGAACTAAGGGGCCTAGCCCGAATGATAAAAAAGCCCCAGACCATTATGCCTCCTCCACCAAACTTTACAGTTGGCAATATGCATCTGGGCAGGTAGCGTTCTCCTGGCATCCGCCAAACCCAGATTAGTCCATCTGACTGTCAGATCGTGAAGCGTGACTCTTTACTCCAGAGAAGGCGTTTCCACTGCTCCAGAGTCCAATGGCGGCAAGCTTTACACCACTCAGCTGACGCTTAGCATTGTGCATGGTGATCTTAGGCTTGTGTGCGGCTGTTCGGCCATGGAAACCTATTTCATAAAGCTCCCAACAAACAGTTATTGTGCTGACATTGCTTCCAGAGGCAGTTTGGAACTCGGTAGTAAGTGTATCAAACGAAGGCAGATGATTTTTACACGCTTCAGCACTCGCATTCTGTGAGAGTATGTGGCCTACCACTTTGTGGCTGAGCCGTTGTTGCTCCTAGATGTTTCCACTTCACAATAACAGTACTTACAGTTGACTGGGCAACTTTAGCAGGGCAGAAATTTGACGAACTGACTTGTTGGAAAGGTGGTATCCTATGACGATGCCACATTGAAAGTCACTGAGTTCTTCAGTACGGGCCATTCTACTGCCAATGTTTGTCTATGAGTGAGAGTGTCAGTGTAGTGTGTGTGAGTGAGTGTCTATATACTGTGTATATATATATATAGGAGTGTGAGTGTGCATAGAGTCAGTGGAAGATAGTCCGGGTAACCATTTAATGAACAATTTAGCAGTCTTATGGCTTGGGGGTAGAAGCTGTCTCGGAGCCAGTTGGTCAAAGAGCTGATGTTTCATAAATACAGCCGTCTAACCTGCTGGTTTGTTGATTTTGACTAATATATCTCCATGGTCATCTAGTTTAGTGGTGATATACTGTAGGTCGAATAAGAATGCCTTAGTATATTGAATCCTGAGCAGTGATTGGCCCATTGCCAGGAAGGAGAGAACAGTGATTCACCCGTAGCCAGGAAGGAGTCAGGATGGGATTTCCTGTTGGCTCCTTTGTAGTGTCAGACAGATACAGGGCCCAGTGTGCCTCAGGTGTCAGTCCTGCAGTGTCTACAGTACCCCACCTGCTATAAGACCAAGGCCAGACAGTAGCCTGCACTATAGGCCAGACAGTACTCTCAGTACCCTCCACTGATTAAAAGAGACTAGAGAAGAGATGGCACTGACATTGACTGAGAATATCCTTTTGTAGGTCTATTGAGGCTGTTTTTTAATCAGGGATCCATTGATGTGGGCTTTAGAAGTAATAAGGGTCCTTTGTTTCTGAAATTAGTTTTTTTCATGTGGTTTTTATGATAAAAAAATAGGCTAAAGACACAGATACTTTACATCCTGTGGATTGACTATCAGAGGATGTCTCGTTCTGATATGTGAATGAGTGTCAGATGCCTGTGCTGTTGTGGCCTTAATTAAAGATGGATGCTGCAATGTTAGGGACTTTTTGGTCAGTTTTCCAAAATGATTAACTGGTCTGTCTCCATTCCTTCTCTCATTCTATGCTCTAGGATGCTCTTTGATCTCTCCTCTGGTTGTTTGTATCTTTACGATGTCAGTCACAACCATCCCTCTCTCTCTCTCTCCCTCTGATGACATCCCTCTTTTGAAGAAGGGAAAATGTTTGAAGCCACTGCTACTCCTTGATAAGAAGTTGAAATTCCACTGCAACAAGAAAAGGTCCTAAAACACAAAAAGCTACATTTTCTCTCTGCCATCAACACTCTCTCACACCTGAGCTAAGCCCACATCACAACACAAATCACCACTCTCCTCAAGACTTCAAAGTCCATTTTGAAGTCAAAGACCACGGCCAGGTGAGAAAGGAATCAATTCATTATTCATCTTTTGAAACCATTTAGTTTAAACCCATGTCATTTTGTGCCCCAAAGACAAACTACAAAGCCATGATCAAATTAACTATAAAGAGAGTTTGATGTCACAGGTTCATCTGTTGTGTTCTGCTGCCAGCCAGCCTCTCTTAAACCTCAAAGACTGCCCGGCCTGTCGTAGGTGTAGACCATGTCACACTGCCTCCGCTCCCTCTGCCCACTTCCTCCTCGCTCCGATAGCCATCGACACACAGAGCCTGCGGGCCTAGTTAGTGCTCCTTCCTGTATTTAATTAAGAGTGCTGACAGGTCAGGAGCGTGAACGTCCTCATGCGCCTCCTCCTGCCGTCCTCCTCCTCTCAGCTGCCCGGGACGCGGGTGGCTGCGTGTCAAAGTCCACTTTGTTCACCCACCATATTGGATCTGCCATGAAGCATCCTGAGCCAATGCCTGTCCCTACTGACCTGAGAAAATGTCTATTGAATAAAGTCAATGAAGACCAAGTCCTGCAATGACTGTTGCTTGTGCCTACATGTGTCTCTCTGTCTGTCTGCCTGCCATGGAAAGAACTGGAGCAAAGATGAGGTCAAGTTGTGCTATTAAAAATGTACTGTTATTTTGAACAAGATGATATCTCTGATCGACGACTCCCACCTAACTGTCTGAACGCAACTGCACTTGTTGATGTACCACTCAGACAATAACGAACACCCAGTGCCTGAGGCTGTACTCCACTCTGTCAGGCCATCTCTAACCCACAGGCCTCTACCCCCCACATCAACCATGACCCAATTACATTGGGTACAAAACATGTATCATATTAACAAACATGCACAAGTTTGAGGTGCCCAGGCTCCATTGATATTGAGTCTGTTCAATGTTTGCTTCTTCTGCAAACCAGCAGACAGTGGCCACTGGCCTTTGTAGCTCTGTGTTGCCAGAGAGAGATAAAGAGGGCACTGCGTTATCAAACTGTACACACAGAGCATGGGCAGGGGGTTTCTCTCTAGGAGAGGGTGGAGTTAGTTAGCCTGATTATAATGTTCCCATGAAAACAGAAATGCAGCTTGAAACTATAATGATTCACTAAGCCTGGCCATTTCCATGGAAAGAGATGGTGCTTTCTACATAGGCTCTCCTGCAGGGGGTTACAAAAGCGGTTAGTCGGGCGGAAGGTAATTTAGTGGTTAGAGTGTTGGGCCAATAACCGAAAAGTTGTTGGATCGAATCCCCGAGCTGACAAGTTAAAAATCTGTAATTTGGCCCCTGAGCAAGGCAGTTAACCCACTGTTCCCCGGGCGCCGAAGATGTGGATGTCGATTATGGCAGCCCCTGACACCTCTCTGATTCAAAGGGGTTGGGTTAAATGCGGAAGACACATTTCAGTTGAAGGCATTCAGTTCTACAACTGACTAGGTATTCCCCTTTCCCATTTAACCCCTCCAAAATAACTACCCTTTCCTGTTTAACACCCCTGTGTCATATACTGTAATTCACTACTACTGTACATGACCCACTGACATGCCTTACCAATCAATGTCAACAAATTCCAAAATATCTTACTAAATCCTAGAAAATAAATGTACGGTAATAATAATGATAAAATATATGCATTTTGGGCCTCCCGGGTGGCGCAGTGGTTAAGGGCGCTGTACTGCAGTGCCAGCTGTGCCACCAGAGACTCTGGGTTTGCGCCCAGGCTCTGTCGCAACCGGCCGCGACCGGGAGGTCCGTGGGGCGATGTACAATTGGCCTAGCGTCGTCCGGGTTAGGGAGGGCTTGGCCGGTAGGGATATCCTTGTCTCATCGCGCACCAGCGACTCCTGTGGTGGGCCGGGCGCAGTGCACACTAACCAAAGTTGCCAGGTGCACGGTGTTTCCTCCGACACATTGATGCGGCTGGCTTCCGTGTTGGATGCGCGCTGTGTTAAGAAGCAGTGTGGCTTGGTTGGGTTGTGCATGACTTTCAACCTTTGTCTCTCCCGAACCCGTACAGGAGTTGTAGCGATGAGACAAGATAGTAGCTACTAAACAATTGGATACCACGAAAAAGGGGTAAAAAATAAAAAATAAAAAAATAAAATATATATGCATTTTAGACTTTTACCAGAGATTCATATTGGACACCTGTTTAATCCCCTACCCAGTGTGGGGTCATCAGGTCTACCTACATACAGCCGTTTGAGTCCTGGGAAAACCCCCTCTACTAGAACAAGTTGGCTTTGTGAGATATACTGTAGCTTGACAGGTGAACAAGCTGAAAGCTTAAAAAAAAAGAAAAATGATGTTGTAGTATTCATCATCAAAAGTTGTTGCCCTCCTCTTTCTCTTACCGATCTCATCTTCTTCCTCATCATCAACACCATCATCTCCACCATCACCAAAACAATTCCCAAAACACATCCCCCTGCATCAGTACGATGGGAAAGCTAGGTTCTCTCTGTCTAATCTGGAATAATGATGCAAATTATTTTTTTTTAAACGTCCAGCCAATAATTTGCATTTACACAAAGCAAAAAGACTGCCTCAGAGGCACTTCAATGACTGGGTTATCACATCTGAACTTCTATAGGACTGGCACAGAGTTAGATTGTAAGGGGCTGAAGTTTGGTATCATGAACACTGTTCACTTCAACTCCTGGATACATTAAGAGAATACCCTTTAAGATCCTTGTGTGGATAACTAGGCCTACACGATGGAAGCAGGTACGCTCATGGAGGGTACGGTACAGTATATTTTCTCATGTTTCATCTCAACATGGAAAGGCCTTTGTGCAAAACATTTTCAAACAATAATTGTTTATGTTTAGTGGCCGTATAAAAGAGCGTGGCTAAGTCCTTATTATAGATTTAATTGACGTTGAAGCCATGTTAGGTTACAACTGAGGAAAAACAACATGTATGTTTTGTGTTCTGATGGATTAGCCTATGGCATTTGTTCAATGCCTTAAAATATTTTGCTTAAGGTTTAGCATATTATATTACTGGTATCTGGTAACTTTGAAGTTTAAGCCACTAGGGCTCACCGTTAGCCAACTGAATAAATCTAAATGACATTTTCCATGTCAATATTTAATTTATTTCTCAATTTCTTCCCCATAACACTTTTTTATGGATCTGTAACATTTCTGAGTAGCAAGAAATAGCCTACCATTTCTTAGAATGACTGCTGACATCACTGTTATATCATTGATGTACGGCCTAGTATATCACTGGGGCCAAGCTTCCTGCCATCCAGGACCGATATACTAGACTGTGTCAGAGGAAAGCCCCAAAAATTGTCAAAGACTCCCAAGTCATAGACTGTTCTCTCTGCTACCGCACGACATTCGGTACCGGAGCGCCAAATCTAGGACCAACAGGCTCCTTAACAGCTTCTACCCTCAGTTATAAGACTGCTGAACAATTAATCAAATGGCCACCTGAACTATTTACATTGACCCCCCCCATTTGTTTTTATACTGCTGCTCCTCGCTGTTTATTATCTATGCATAGTCACTTCACCCCTACCTACCTCGACTAACCTGTACCCCCGCACATAGACTCGGTACAAGTACCCCCTGTAATCTAGCTTTGTTATTAATATTTAATTGTGTTACTTTTATTATTATTTCATTTGGTAAATATTTTCTTAACTCTTTCTTGAACTGCACTGTTGGTTAAGGATTTGTAAGTAAGCACTTCACAGTAAGGTTGTATTCGGCGCATCTGACAAATAAAGTTTGATTTGATTTTGTTTAGGCGTATCTTGCATCTCCTAGACTGTATTATCTAAAATGATTTTATCTGAAATTAAATCATATGACAGGGTGGGTTCCATCTAACTTCTCCCATGATCTCATGGTATGGAAACTAGAACATCACAAGGGATGAAAGAAATCAGATTGGACAATGCCAATGCACGTTGTAGCCATTGTTAATATAATATCTCAAATAGGGACTTTCTGTATCATATCTTTTCTTTTGACAGTCCTGAGGAAAATATGCTGCCAAAAAAGTATTATTTTGTCCCGCAGCTCTTGCATAATATTCATGTTGTCTCATTTGAAACCCTGATGAAAAAATTATTACATTTGGAGCTACTAGACTGAGCAGATTTTCCTTTTCATTTGATTGTACAATGTGTCTAGAGAGAGAGAGAGAGAGAGAGAATATCCTGCCTGTAGGCTACTAATATATTGACCAATACATACAGGTCAAATGTTTAATAACATTATCATAACAATGATCACTATTTATATTCTCTGGATAAACAGGTTATGACTCTCCCGTGGTTTCTTTGCAGAATACTCCAAAAGAGTGTACCAGGGTGTCAGGGTCAAACACACTGTCAAAGACCTTCTGGCAGAGAAGAGGCAGAGACAGACAAGTGTTCCCAGGTTCAACGTGAGTTTACTTTTCAGGCTTGTCCTCTTTTGCTCCCATCCATTTTCTCTGTTTCGGTCTTTCGCTCCCTAGTCGCCTCTCAGATTATTTACATTCTGTATCGTCTTTCTTTCAATTAAACAATCAACGCGACCACCACCGACCACACAAAGGAAATACCCATGGAGAGAGTGTGTGAGAGAGTGAAAGTGTGTGCTCCCAAGAGGCTTCGGTTGACAGTAGGCTACATCCCTGCTGGGCTTTCTGTGGTAGCACTAGCAGGTCACCTATCAGAATCCTGAAATCAGACACACCTGCCAATGCTACTAGCCTTCTCCCCAGCAGATCATTTCAGACAAGCAAGCCATTGTTGGGCCCCAGGCAGTTAAGCTGAGGTTAGGCCATCTCTAAACCCAGGCCTAGATCAAACAGGGAAAGACAACAAGCTCCTTTCATCAGTCACCACCAAATCATAAAATGGCTGCTCGTTTTCAGTTGGGGACAGGTCAGTCTGATGACCGATCACAAAGAGCTCGACTCTTTTTCATTAACTCTCAATGGGAATGGGGACTGTTTAAATAAACTGATGTATTGTCAATTGACATATATTTGTATTCTCATAGATATGGTTGGTCATTGTTGGCTGGCTGAAAAGCTTGGTTCACGCACCTCTATGAAAATAGAATGCAGATACATGGTTGGTCATTGTTGGCTGCCTGAAAAGCTTGGTTCACATGTGCGTCTTATGACAGTTTATGTGAAACCATTTCAAATGGTTCATGCAGCAGAGCATGAGGGAATTTACCTAGTTCTGCTATTACCCTGTAATCATACCGTCCAAACAGTTGAGAAGAATAACAAAACCTGTGTGAAGGAGAATTTTGGTGGTGATTTGAATAAAATGGACTAACTGGAAGGACAATTGATTTATTCTAAACGGAATGATAGACTGGGGTCATTTTGCCCGTGCATTGCTACTCAGAGTAATTGGAAAATACAAGTCCATTTAACACTCATATATTTTTCACTAGTCAAGTGTTTAGATAGGTATGGTATAATTAAATAAACCAGTCCAACTCTGCAGGTGTGATGTCTTCTCAGTCAGTATTGGCTCTGTATTCTGTCTGTGCTGTAGTATACTAGTTTGTGTATCAAACACATTTATTTATAAAGCCATTTTTACATCAGCAGATGTCACAAATGGTTTATACAGAAACCAAGCCTAAAACCCCAAAGAGCAAGCAACGTGTACTCACTAGGGAAATGGCACTTGGAGGGGGTAGGGCACATCCCAATGGCGAATTGGCAAATTACATTCAAATTTTTACCCACAACATTTGCCTGCCTGCCCTCCATTCCGCCTCCTTCCCTCCCCCTCGGTCTCACTCAGTCTCTCCCATTCTCTCTCATGCTCATTGCTTACTTCCTCTCACTCTGTCTCACCGGAATTGTGCTTGATCCAAGTTCAGTGCATTGTTTTGCATAATGCGCGCACACACACACACACACAAGTGGTGCCAGTGTGGTAGGTAGTACTCATCAGTCTCTGTCTCACCAGCAGGCTGGGACAAGTAATTCCCAGGCAGCCTTTGTGCAGATGCCAGGTGAGTCTATTGTTGGAGCCTATTGTAATAATCACTATGGCTGAAGCTTTTTACCACAGCATACAGTATGTGGGGTTCATATGTAAATATACCTGCTCCTATTTAGCTCAATTGGTAAGAACATGGCGCTAGCAACGCCAGGGTCATGGGTTCAAGTCTGGCTGGGATCACATATACTAAAATGTATGGACACACAGTAATTTAAGTCTCTTTGGATAAAAGTATCTTCTAAATGGTATATATTATGGGGGGGGGGGGTTCCACTGTTACACTGGAAGCTTCACCTCTAGACTCTTTCTACAGGATCCCATATGCTTCCTGGTTACTATAGCATGAGGAGGCCCCCCTACCTGACTGACTCAGACTTCAGCCCGTCCACTAAACAGTACTCCTCAGATCCCTACAGCTCAGCCCTGGGGGCAAAGGCCCTCTCCTTCGACCACACCTCCACTTACCCTGCCTATATTGACAGCTACTATACACCCGAGTCATTTGGGGACTACCGTGGTGCCACAGCCTTCTCTACCAGCGGAGGATCCCTCTTCCCCACCTCGTCTCTACCTCATCTGCTACCACCTCTCCCTGGGGAATCATCAAATCTCCTCTTGGTACAAACACATTTCACCTTAACTGCTATGGAGACAGTTTCAAAAATAATATAGAGACAGAGAGACTTCCTTTAGTGTGTCACAGTGCATTTGAGCTGCTGTCTTATAAAACGTAAAGGTCTCCCTTTACGGTCAAGTCAAGTGTAAGACCTTTAAGTTTTAAAAGACACCAGTCAGTCCTCAAATGCTTCTCCATTACTTTCATATTTGTTTTATCATCACAACCTCTGAGTATTATGTGAATACAGTAGATCTGTGTTGCTCTCTTAACCTTCCCCTCACTGTTCTCATATGTCTTCCCTCAAAAGAGAGACTCTTGGGAGCAGTCTGACGGACACTCAATGAGCCAGGATGAGGTCCCAGTGCCCACCACAGCCACCTCTGGCCTGGCTTCACCTGACACTGACAGCCCCTCCCTCTATCGGCTGATACCTGGCCGTAGTGGAGGATCCACCCTGTCCGGCTCCCAGCCCTACTCTCTACACCCCCTGGAAGAGGTGCACTACCCTGGTGCCTCGTACAGCCCCTCATCCAGCTACCCCTCCAGTTACACATATTTGACATCCCCGGGGGAGACTTCAGGGGTCAAGGTATCACCTGTGCCCTCAGAGGACCCTGGCAGTGTAGCCGTCACCCTCAGTGATGCCTCGTGGGCCAAGGATGACGGGACTGGCTCTTGGTTGCCATATGAACCCAGGAAGGCCTATTGATACGCATGGACACTGACTGAGACACGAACTGACATGTTGTTGTGGACATTAATGGATAGCTACAGTACAGTTAACTTCAGAGTCACTACCACAGAGAATGTGGATGTGGGTTTGTTATACAATATAATGATATACTTTGTATTCCGTTTGACCTGTATATAAACATTTAATTGTGCAAATGATAAAATACAGATATAAATCTTTGATTGGGACATATGTGTCTGTGTTTTATAACTCTCTGTCTGTCTGTCTGTCTCTGTGTGTGTGTGTGTTTATAACCATTTAAAAACATTATTCAAGAAGCTAGTATGAAAATGCACCATTAGGCCTACCTCTTTTGGGAGCATTGTAACAACATGGATGAGACAATAGAGGTCGCCTTAGACCAGGAAAAAACGCTTCTCTTTTTGAGATGCATATTTGAATATTCAAATACATACCCCACAATCATTGTTAATCGTTATGACGACAAGGTTGTACACTGTGTATATATATGCATCACAAAACGCAGAAGTAAATACAGAATAAATACAACGGACCTGTATTTCTGGTTCACGTCTTAGCCACGTTTGGAGGTCCTACCTCGTGTTTCGTTTGTTTCAATTGAGTGAGTTGATCCAGCACCTTGCCGCTGTCCACTGACTGAATCCTCTACCTGATCAGCTTTGCACTGCATTCTTCTCAGTTTTGTGTCTCCAAGCAAAATGTCGGGTGGTGAGTTATTTTATATTTTGATAACTGTGTATTGGTTGGCTGAAAAAGCATCAGCAAGTAAGTAAGTGAAATGAAATAAAATAAGTTGAGGACGTTGTTATTCTCATGCTCAAACTCATTTAAATGGATCATTGGCAGGAAATTAAGTGTAGCCTAATGTTAAGATTCGGTCGACAATAAGGCTGGCGGCATATTCACCAATTACGGATTTAAGTGCGCTAAAAAATTTAAGTGCGCAAAAAAAGAAACTACGCACATTGCGTAAAATGGATAGGCTATCAAACTTCAGCACCTGCGTAAATGCATTAGTGAGAAGGCCGCGGGAAAAGCAATTTTCCTATGTATAAATATACTCATTTCCTTGACACAGAAAAGCCAAAGGTCTACGAAGGTGTTCGGGTGAAGATCACGGTAAAGGAATTGCTGGAAAAGCGCAGAGCTCGTCAAATGAAATTGTCATCGGTAAGCTGAGATCCTTCGTTCCAAAACCAGAGAAAGAACACACATGCTCGCTCTCGCCATCATCATCATTTCCACTTTAAATAACTTTGCAAAAAAGTAACGTGCAGTAAAATATGATAAGATAAACTTCACAACGCACCTTTACTATGTGGTATATTAAACATACGATTTTGTGTAAAATAACACATTTTTGATATCTTACAGGAATGTGCAAACTCTTGGTATCAAGATGCTGTTGCCACACCTTCCTTAAGTCTGGTGCCAGAGCCAAGTGCACAACCCTGGCCCTGTGAGGACAACCCCAGTGACTATGGGACAGAGTGTCTCTCATTATACAGTGATAACTTCAGCTCGGCTCAACAGACTGAACCTGCAGCATACAGTGAACCCTGCAACTACACTCATCAACAGCCCTGGTCCCTTGGACATATATTGCACAGGGACTATAGGGAAGGACAGGTACGCATAATGGCCATTCACACAGTGATATCCTTTAGCTTCCTCCCCTGTTTTTTTTCCCCTTCTTAAATGCTTATGTGGTGGATCTAGCGCTAATTCCCTCTGTTCTAGCTGTAGGCTAATTGATTATCTTCCTAGATGTCTAGGACTGTTAAATAGCCTCTTTGAATGTTCCCAAGTCTTGAATATCTCTTTCAGAATGTGGCGCCTTGAAAGCGCCTTGGCTAAGGCATATTTGGTTGTCTGAAAGGACACACTACGACTTTTTAAATGCCGCAGCGAAGACTTCTCTGGAAATAGTGTAGTTTCGAAGCGCCACCGAACAGGGGTGTAACGTGTCTGGGAAGGAATGATGCTTCTGAAGGGGTTCTTAACGTCCATCAAGGCATCCAGCACTGTCAATCAAATTATCTTGAGCTGTCTGCATGTTGCCTGCGTGCAGACCACTAGATCCTAAGATAATTACTTTGAAGTCGTTAAATACAATGACTTTCCAATACATTTAGTAAGAAAGAAAACACATATCTACCCTACCATTAAAAAAACAGAAAGGCAACACAACAGCACATCAATATGTAAGGTTTATTGTTGTCGTGGATACAATCCCGAACATTCTACAGTGCCTTGCGAAAGTAATCGGCCCGCTTGAACTTTGCGACCTTTTGCCACATTTCAGGCTTCAAACATAAAGATATAAAACTGTAATTGTTTGTGAAGAATCAACAACAAGTGGGACACAATCATGAAGTGGAACGACATTTATTGGATATTTCAAACTTTTTTAACAAATCAAAAACTGAAAAATTGGGCGTGCAAAATTATTCAGCCCCTTTACTTTCAGTGCAGCAAACTCTCTCCAGAAGTTCAGTGAGGATCTCTGAATGATCCAATGTTGACCTAAATGACTAATGATGATAAATACAATCCACCTGTGTGTAATCAAGTCTCCGTATAAATGCACCTGCACTGTGATAGTCTCAGAGGTCCGTTAAAAGCGCAGAGAGCATCATGAAGAACAAGGAACACACCAGGCAGGTCCGAGATACTGTTGTGAAGAAGTTTAAAGCCGGATTTGGTTACAAAAAGATTTCCCAAGCTTTAAACATCCCAAGAAGCACTGTGCAAGCGATAATATTGAAATGGAAGGAGTATCAGACCACTCCAAATCTACCAAGACCTGGCCGTCCCTCTAAACTTTCAGCTCATACAAGGAGAAGACTGATCAGAGATGCAGCCAAGAGGCCCATGATCACTCTGGATGAACTGCAGAGATCTACAGCTGAGGTGGGAGACTCTGTCCATAGGACAACAATCAGTTGTATATTGCACAAATCTGGCCTTTATGGAAGAGTGGCAAGAAGAAAGCCATTTCTTAAAGATATCCATAAAAAGTGTCGTTTAAAGTTTGCCACAAGCCACCTGGGAGACACACCAAACATGTGGAAGAAGGTGCTCTGGTCAGATGGCAACAACAAGACTTTTTGGCAACAATGCAAAACGTTATGTTTGACGTAAAAGCAACACAGCTGAACACACCATCCCCACTGTCAAACATGGTGGTGGCAGCATCATGGTTTGGGCCTGCTTTTCTTCAGCAGGGACAGGGAAGATGGTTAAAATTGATGGGAAGATGGATGGAGCCAAATACAGGACCATTCTGGAAGAAAACCTGATGGAGTCTGCAAAAGACCTGAGACTGGGACGGAGATTTGTCTTCCAACAAGACAATGATCCGAAACATAAAGCAAAATCTACAATGGAATGGTTCAAAAATAAACATATCCAGGTGTTAGAATGGCCAAGTCAAAGTCCAGACCTGAATCCAATCGAGAATCTGTGGAAAGAACTAAAAACTGCTGTTCACAAATGCTCTCCATCCAACCTCACTGAGCTCGAGCTGTTTTGCAAGGAGGAATGGGAAAAAATTTCAGTCTCTCGATGTGCAAAACTGATAGAGACATACCCCAAGCGACTTACAGCTGTAATCGCAGCAAAAGGTGGCGCTACAAAGTATTAACTTAAGGGGGCTGAATAATTTTGCACGCCCAATTTTTCAGTTTTTGATTTGTTAAAAAAGTTTGAAATATCCAATAAATGTCGTTCCACTTCATGATTGTGTCCCACTTGTTGTTGATTCTTCACAAAAAAATACAGTTTTATATCTTTATGTTTGAAGCCTGAAATGTGGCAAAAGGTCGCAAAGTTCAAGGGGGCCGAATACTTTCGCAAGGCACTGTATGAGGAGCAGAATTCTACAGTCTAAAAAGGTACAGAGGCTTCTGATGCGGCCCTTTTTGTAATTTATCCATTTTCTCGATTGACCGTGTCTTGTGCATGAAAAGGGTACAATTAGATGCATATTTTCTTGAACATCATCTTTTCATGTTTTGCAGGCCTCCTGGTCCTCATTAGAGACTTGGACTCCGGCCTGCACACCAGAGAAAATTAATCCTTTGGACACCCATCATCTCCCCTCCTCACTACAAGAATACTCAGACCCTGTGGATCCCACTTACATATCGCTTAATACAAATGTCACTCAATATGATACCTCTGTGTACTCAAACCCTACTGAATCGACCTCTACAATACAGTGGATGCCCTGACTTAAGTAGCACAGGTTATTATGGGTCAACTTTGGACAACTGTTATTATAAATGGCAAATGTCAAGCATGAGTCATGTTTAAATACAGAGTTTCTGGAGGGTGACGGGGAGATGGTGGCTGGCTGGGCGCACTCTGTTCTGTGCCCCATCTGGAGACCAACCTGAGGTTTAGGGCTGGCAGGGTCTACCAGCTGTGTGTGTGAGTGTATGAGAGAGAGAAAGTGAGATAAGGAACTTTTTTTATAGATTGCCATAATTATTTTTCAAGTCAATAAAATGAAACTGAAAAAAGGTTGTCGTTTTTGATCATCCAGAGCTGTAGTTTATCCAAATATGGTTTAGTATGGTTTAAAAACTCGTTTATCTATCTTTTTCCACATCCATCTATTCATTATATTTATATGGCCCAACTCCACTGACAGCATCGGTTACTGAGACGCAAAATCGGTTGTTAGGCTAAGGACCCATGTTAAATTTGCTGTCTTCTCAGTAGCCTGCCTCGAATATGTATTACGGTTTAATACAAACCATTCAAAGTAACGTAATGAAGTATTTTACCAATAATTATAATTTGTTATGAAATAATTCATGCGATGTAGTAATAATCATTAGTATTGTCCCTATGCTTCTTTGTGAGACTGTTTTTAAAACGGCGCTTTCTTTAGACGCAACAGGTGGTCAAGCGCTCTTTGTTTTCTTCCTCTGCACGTTGGTTAGCACTTCATTGCAGAAAAATAACAAATATTCATATATTTTATACTCATGGAGCAAATTTAATATATGTTAAGGTCCTTCAAATAACTAGTTTCTGCGACTCACTTCACCTCTCTATCATTTTTCGAGGGATAACGTGGATGTTACAGTTTTGCTAGCGAACGTTAACGTCGTTAAGCGAGCTAGCTAAGTTCTCAAACACTCTTCAGCATGGACTTGTATCACGTTTTGGAGATGATAGGAGAGGGCTCGTTTGGACGAGTGTATAAAGGACGTAAAAAGTTCAGTGGCCAAGTGAGTATATGGTATATTGGGAAAATATAAAGTTACACACTGACCTTTCTGCTGTACGTTAACATCAACTTGGTCTGTCATTAATAGCTTGTAGTGCTCCCTTTCATTGCGCATCCATTTTGTTTTGGTCCGTTGTAGGTCGTGGCACTAAAGTTTATCCCCAAGGTGGGCCGTTCTGAGAAGGAGCTGCGCAATCTCAAAAGGGAAATTGACATCATGAGGGGACTTGAACATCCGAACATTGTCCTGCTCTTAGACAGCTTTGAGACCGAAAGAGAGGTATGTAAAAGCTGTTGTCTTCACCTTCATATAATGTCATCACTTATACGTTACATTATTACTTAGTATGGAAGATACATGCCTACAATACATTTTAATTTCATTAATAACATGATGATAATGCTGTATATTCATGGCAGGTTGTTGTTGTGACAGAGTATGCAGAGGGAGAGTTGTTCCAGATCCTTGAAGATGATGGTAACTTACCAGAGAGCCAGGTAAAGCCATTGACTCATGATGTAGTAGGTTATTTCTCAACGTACTACAATAAGAACGACAAAGTACTGTAAAATGAAACCTATTATCAATCAAACAGCAGATATTCATGCATGTATTTTTCATCCTATGCAAAGGTCCGCGATATTGCCTGCCAGCTGGTCTCTGCCTTGTATTATTTGCATTCCCATCGGATTCTCCACCGTGACATGAAACCACAGAACATTCTGCTGGGTAAAGGAGGGGTGGTGAAGCTGTGTGATTTTGGGTGAGTATATTTGGTGCTGAAAGGACAGCCTTTGTGTTGAAGGAGAACTTTGTGGTGTTGAAAGCTGTGACATTCAATCTGTTAAGAAAAGCTCTGGCGAGGCCAAAAGGCCAAAACGTAAGCTTGAATAAAAATAGTGATAGCTGTTAGCAAGAACAGTGTGCGGGTTTCTCTTTTCTTTCAAGTATTCTCATTGTTACCATGCACCTGCAACAGACAGCTCAGATGTGCGAGTGCTTTTTTGAATTTTGATTCAATCAGTTATAGAAATCTCACTGATGAGGGTACACTCTTCATTAAATGTATGAGAAGAGGAAACTAGAGGAAACTCAAGTGGAGAATGATGCCTAATTATACCCTATAGCGAGTCTGTCTGTCTGCCTGCCTTTAACTGTACCTGTGTGTGTCCTATCCTCCAGATTTGCTAGAGCAATGAGTGTGTCCACCCTGGTCCTGACTTCCATCAAGGGGACGCCCCTCTACATGTCCCCAGAACTGGTAGAGGAGAAGCCCTACGACCACACAGCCGACCTCTGGTCTCTGGGCTGCATCCTCTATGAGCTACACACGGGGGCGCCACCCTTCTACACCAACTCCATCTTTCAGCTGGTCCAGCTCATAGTCAGAGACCCGGTCAAGTGGCCGGACACCATGAGTCAGACCTGCATGGTACTACAGAGTCCATGTTAACTCTGAATTAATCCAGTGTTTTACCTTGAAATACAAACTGAATCAGGCTACATTTCACAGTGACACTATAGTAAAACTAATAGTGAAACATTTAGTTTGTGTAATTCAATTTGGAATTGAAACTATTGATTTTAAGCTCATGTATATTAATTAAGATAGCATCCCATCACCACATGGCTTGTCTATAATCTTTCCATGCCAGACTTTCCTGAAAGGTTTGTTGACCAAAGACCCACAGAAGAGGTTGTCGTGGCCACACCTCCTAAAACACCCATTTGTTGCTGATGGAGTTCTAGGTAAGACCCTTTTTTTATTCTATATTTTACTTTTTATGATAGACCTTTTTAAATAACAGGCTTCTATAGTAGACATAGAGACCTCGTCTATTCCTTGTGTTGTTGTTGTCTGTAGTTCTCTCAGACCCCGTTGTGTCCAGCCCGCTGACAGTGGCCGCCAGCCCAGACCTGCAGGTGCTGAAACTCCAGCAGGCAGTACAGAAAGCAGCGCCACATGGTGGAGAGGGGAGGTTACTGCGCAAGGCCAGGGAACAGAGGGACAAGAGGAACAGACAGGTAGGTAGACTGGGCAAGGGCCCTCACTAGCTTTAAGCACCAGCTGTCAGAGCAGCGCACAGATCTCTGCACCAGTACATAACCCATCTGTAAATAGCCCATCCAACTACCTCATCCCCATACTGTATTTATTTATTTGTCTTGCTCCTTTGCACCACAGTATCTGAGGCGGCAGCGTAGCTTAGTGGTTTAGAGCGTTGGACTAGTAACCGAAAGGTTGCAAGATCGAATCCCCGAGCTGACAAGTCTGTCGTTCTGCCCACTGTTCCTAGGCCCTCATTGAAATTAAGAATTTGTTCTTAACTGACTTGCCTAGTTAAATAAAGCTAAAATAAAAAATCTCTATTTGCACATTCATCTTCTGCACATCTAACACTCCAGTTTATTAATTGGTATATTGTAATTACTTTGGCCTATTTATTGCCTCCCTTATCTTACCTCATTTGCACACACTGTATATAGACTTTTTCTACTGTATGTTTGTTTATTCCATGTGTAACTGTTATTGTATGTGTCGAACTGCTTTGCTTTATCTTGGCCAGTTTATAAATGAGAACTTGTTCTCAACTAGCCTACCTGGTTAAATAAAGGTGAAATAAATTAAATAAAATGAACACTTGCTCGGGACAAGTAAAAAATAAAAAATAAAAAAAATAGCAGACTAAAGATTTAAGTAAAAAAGTAAAGTAAAAAAAAAAGTAAAAAAAATTACACAAATCTCTATCTTAAACAATATATTACTCTGATCAGAATGTCATCCGGATGCAATGATTTGCGCACTATTCTCCCAATTTCAGCAGAGCGCATCGGAGTACAATTGTTTTGCAATGACAGGAACGAGCAGTCTTTTTCAATCACCAATCACTGGTTGCACCAGCCCTTCTATGAGTTACAAATGGCGCAAATTCAACGACTAGTGGGGGGAGCAGGCGTATGGTGTTAAATTGGGACTACATCATGATAGGCAAAGAAAATATTAGCACTCTTTTTTTTTTAAGTGTCTCGGGTTCATATTGCACACACACTCTGCAGGCTTTTGGAGTTGCATATGCGTGAGGTTATTTAAGGTTACATTAGCAAGCTAAATGTTTCTTATCAGTGATAGATGAGACAACAAATAGATGAGCTATCACCTCCACTTATTTGCCCAGCTAGAGATGAATTAACCAAATACACAGACCGATTCAGTTAGGCTAATCAATCAATGTGGTTTTGTTTATCAGACATGTCATGGGTTTTTGGTTGGGAGTGAAGAGAAAAATAATCCACTTGTTGAGATGAGCAAACTAGACTAAGGATGATCATAAGCACTCACCTCAATTAAGCTAAAATTTTCCTGACCTAATTGCAACCAAATATCCAAATGGGGATTCAGTGAAAACTCAAGTCTGATATTGATTGATTTATCAAGACATGTCCCCCAAACTTGTCTCAAAGCATCACGATGGCGCTGTCCCAATCAAAACAGTGCTGAAATTATAATATCTTCCTATATTGCTTTAATTTATTAACAGTTGGTGGCTTTGGGAGTTTCAGAATATTTTATCCTTACAAGGTTATAGATAAACATATCTTCGTTACCTTGCTTTGAAGTAGCCTACCTTAGCCATTTGATCCCTGATTAATTGAATGAGGGAATTATTTTATAAAGACATAAAGTAATAGTTTTAATTGTAGTGTAGCAATATTTTATAGGCTACTTAAGGCACCCGAATGCTTCAGTTCGGCTGGTGCTTAGCCTAACCGAATGAGTGTGCGTGCATATTCCCTTAAAAGATCTTTGCTTGAAAAACTAGAACAAAAACTGCAATAGTAGTCTTTGTCCGTTTTGAGACGAAGTAGCCAGTATGCACTTCCTCAAAAGAGTCCAAATGAATTTAAGATAACTCAAGAAATCTGTCATTAATTTCAAACAGATGTTTGGTGCAGTATTTTTCTATTAAAAAATGTGCATGAAAACAAATTGTCTCTCATTGAACGACAACACTTTATTGAAGAATCTCTACTGTTGACCAATCACTGACGAAGGGGCATAGACTTTTTGTGTGCCTGATAAGCCAAGAAAACCCTTAAGTCCAAAACAAACAAAAATGTCACAAAATGTCATCATAATAAATTCACGAACTCCACTAAACTGGGAAGCATGTGGACGCCTTTAGGGTGGCCAACCAAGGGAGCCTTGTTGTATTTTGATAGGTAGAATGTAGGCTAAAAAAACAGATTTTCTATGGTAATAATAATAATGATAATGCATTTTATTTTGTAAAGTGGTTCCTTGCATCATACAATGATGTAAAAATTGTGTTTCAAAAATCTGTCCTACTTGTCTGAAGGTTAATGTCAAACACTGTGTGCACAAAGTGACAGACAGAGCTGTTGAATCAACACACAGTATCAGGCCAGAAATGTTGTAAAAGTAAAGTATCATGTGTATCATAATTGTGTGTGTCGTAATCATGAACGTACATAGAAATGGAAAGGAAGGACAAGCTGTTCTATTCACTGTAACTTTAACACTCATACACTCTATGCTCAGGTGGGAAACGGAAAGACTGAATCATCTAGTCGGGCACTTTCAAGGACAGCACCTGTAGTGAAGCCCCTGTCCAAAGACAGCCTGGTGGCTCCCTCAGATGGTTTGGATCAAGATCTGTCACAATTAACCGCCAATCTGAGCCTTACCCCAAAACAGTCTGCCATTGAGATTTCCACTAACAGGTAAAATGTGGTGAGCCTTTAAAACTCCAGACAGTCTACTCCCCACAGACAGGTGTGTTCTATGAAAATGATCAATGGAAAGCACTCACACATCTGAGGGTTGCTTCTCCAGGTGCATCGTAAATGTTCAAAGCTTTGACAAAGGATGTCAACCTGAAACGTTACTAATTTATAAAAGTTGTTTATGTAAATGTAAAGGGGTTTCCCCCGTGTCCCTAGCAGGGGTCAGATTAGCCGGGACTACGAACAGGAGTTCCCCTCTGTGGAGGTTGGGCCCCGACAGGCCCTGAGGCGACCTGAGACTCAGGAGCGGGGTCAGGCCAGGACCAGCCTGAGTGCTGTGCGGCTCCACAGCCAGGTTAGTGTCACTGCTGCTGGAGAGAAGTGCTCTTTGAGTGACGAAGACACAGTCTAGGATAGGGTTTTGGGTTTCATGAGTTTTTCTTGGTTTGTAATTCATTGTTGGTTCTTTACTACTTTTTGTTAGGATGTTGACAGTGATGAGGAGTGGGAGAGGTTGATCCAGCAGACCTCCGTTTCCAGCGGCCAAACCATTCAAATCATACCTCGATTGAAAGAGAAGTTGCTGACATCCAAAACCCTGGTAACTACTACTTACAGGCAACTACAGTAGAATCAAGTTAGTTGAATTCAAGTTGGATAGAAAAAAATGTATTTGGTGTGATTTTAATTCAATGACACCGTAAAGTGTGGGATGTCTTCTATGCTGGTGACAAATCCAATCTCCCCTCTAAGGATCAATAACGTTTATTCACATGTTTTCTTTGACATAAACCCTGTGGTTCTGTGTTCTTGGTCAGCTATTGGATGGTATCCTGGAGGGGGCATGTCAGATCCGTCAGCCACTGAAGGTCCTGTCCAACCTGATCTTGACCTCCGACTCAGAGGACTCCCATCGACTTAGACAGGAAGTTGGACTACCTCATTTCCTGTTCAACCTAGTCCAGGATATTGTGGAGAATCCAGTGGTCGTTAAGGTTAATTTGGTGATATTAACCAGTATTATTATTTTACCTTTATTTCAACAAGGAACACAGACTGAGACCAAGGTCTCTTTTACAGCTGGGCCCTGGGTATACATGTTATATTTTCATAGATCAGGACTTGGTCTTCAATAATCCAATGAGATTGTGAGAACTATTTGATGGCTGTTTCATTCAAGTAAATATGTGCCAGTAAGGACTGCAATGTTAATTTCGGTGGATATCCCCTCAACTGCTAACTCGCTTTTTCTGTCTCTCTCATCATGTTAATAATCTCCATCAGCAACCATGGAGTGTGACAGTACTGGGGGAAGTTATTGTTCTACTCTTGAACTATTGGGAGAAGCACCGTGACTGGCAACAAGCAGAGAACAGGTTTGTTTCTTTATTTCTTCTCCCCTCTTAGTGGTTTAACATTTTTGTATTTAGCACGTTTACATAGTTAGAGGTCATAGTTTAAAATGACAATGTTTAACAATATTTCAATGTCATATGACACAAAACCTTTTCTCACTGTAGACTGGAAGATTACGCCATGCCCTTTTTCAAGATTCTTCTTCGGCCTGACCCTAACCCATTGGCAGTAAGTATGAAACCACTCAAAGAAATGCAGTAGGCTAGTCGTGTTGAATTGGCTCTGGACAGACTCCTTTTCTCCATCTCTCATCTAGCCTCTGGCTGCAGCCATTCTGGCCATATTCAGCCAGTGTGGAGTCTCTGTGGTTGTTAGCATGGACAGGATCACTGCCCAGCTCAACAAGCTTCTCTCAGACTCCGATGAGGTAGGCTATGACTTGCATAGCTAATGATTGTGTATGATTGAATGGTGTTATCTTTGTGTGTAAATATTTATACAAATTATTTGTATGACAGCTTTTTACTTCTAGAAATAGTTTTGCAATGAAAAAATCTACATGATTTGTTGTGTCTGACTAGACTGTTCCCTGAAATGTTCTCTCTCCCAGCCACGCGTCCCGTTACCATCAGGCTGGGGGTTCTGTGATGGCTTCTTGTCATTGGTTCTCCACACCCTAACTGAGGTTAATTGTGCCTGCATACAGATTTGTCAATAACAAAAAATATTTTGATCCATTTAAAAAAAGATCCCCTTTTATTCTCTGAATAGCATGAAAGTCCTCCGCACTCTGCTTCTTTGGATCCAAGCATTCTGCGCCTCCTGTGGGTGAAAGTTGGTACTTCACTGGAGAAAACATCAGCCAGAACAAAGTTCTGCTCCTCAAATGGTATAAACTACACTACCTGATGATGTTGGTCTCTCACCAACGTTGAACACAATGAAGAAGGCTAAAACCGAAACGTCTGTCTAATCTGTTTCCCTGCCTACTTAAAAAAGACATTGAACAACAAACAATTATTTTCTGGAATTCTGTCTTATTGTTATTATTATTACCCTTCATTTTTTTTGACAAGTTTTAGGTTGAGCTCTCACCAATCCAATATAAATGGTTTCCATCTCCTCTCCCATCAGGACTGTATGTGTTCCTGTCCCTCGGCCTTTTTGTCCTTACCAGGGACCCGTACTGCTGTGTTCCCCTGTTCTCAGACAGCGACACAAACTGCATACTCACCCTGGGCCACCTGCTCACCACTAAATGGTTAGTGACCTCTCCATCTCTTTCTCGCTCTCTCTCAGTCTAGCTGTCTTCTTGCATAACACATCTTCTTATTCACTTGTGATTGTCCTAATAATACTTATAGCATATCAACAGTCAATCAATACCATACTGTTACGGTGGTGATATGTGGAGAGTGCCTCTTTTCCAGTGTTTCCAGGCCGTCTGACGAGACTCACGGCCAGCTTTGGGGTTGTGACTCCAGTGTGAACAGCCTATCAGTGTTGAGCTGCCACCTGCTGTGTTTCCCCTTTGCCCTGGACCTGTCCTCAGAGACCATGGACAGACTACTCCAGCTGTACCACAGCGCTGGCATTGTCTCTGGCCTGCTGCAGGTCAGGCTCTCCCCTTACTGCACCCTTACAAGAACATTGTTAAGCCTTTGGATGTATGAGTATATATTGACAATGTGCAAAGACCCCACTCTTAATTAATCTCCCTCTGTTGATATGTCTGTCTGACATACCGAGTGACTGATGCAATTTAAGACACCGCTTGCTCTAGTCACACATCCCACAACTGCTACTCCACCACACTGCTGTCTTGACACCATTGGGAGAACATTGTGTTGTTCAATGTCTGGTGTCTTTGATGGTTGAACTGGATTGTGTGTGTTTGTTTTTTTCTGTTCTGGATCAGGTTATCCAGTCCGTTCCTCCGTCTCTCCTGGAACTGCCTCTCTCTCTGCTATGTCGCCTACTGCTGTGTGACCCCGGCCGCTCTGTCCCCTGCTTCACAGCCGCCGCCAGGGCCCAAGGCTTCTTCTCTCCACCCAGCAGTGACCCCAAGGAGGATAGAAGAGACCAGGCCCCAGCCTCCAGGGTCAGGGACCAGGCTGGGCACCCAGTGTCTGTATCTAGGACTGCCAGCTCCCTTCTCTCTGACCTGCTAAAGCCTGAAAGTGAAGCCCTGTGGGGGTCGGCCGTGGAGCTCTTCACCCTACTATCCCAGGTTGCCCGCTGCTCCCCCAGGTCCCGACCCTCCACCCCTCATCTCTATCTGGAGCCTGCTCCCCTGCACCAGGCCCTGGCTCACCCAGACGACAGGGTCAGAGCTGCTGCCTGTAGCCTGCTAGGTAACCTGGACCCGTTTGCACCTCATACTCCTCCCTCCACCAGTGACCCACAATGGACCCGGCTGCAACCCGCCATCCTCAGAGACATAATTGGCTGTCTCCACGACCCCTCCACGTCCGTACGGAGGATGGCCTGCAAGGCTGTGGGCAATTGGCTGGGGCTTATTGGAAAGGCAGAGTTTAGAACACGGAGAGCCAATGAGAGAGAGAACAGTAGTGCCCCTATTACAGCCCGGGACAGGAAGAAGGGCAAGCCAGACAAAACTGTGTCCTCCCAGTCCCTGGTAGGAGACGGAGGAGACTCATCCACAACACTCAAACAGCAAGTAGCAGACCAGGGGGATGGAAGTGGATGGATGGCGGAAGCCAATTGGGCAACAACTGAGCTACTCTCCCTCATAGCGGACCCTGATGCCCTGACGCGCCGCCACTGCTGCGCTGCCCTGGGCAACATGGCTGCTGTGGAAGGGGGTGTGGCCTCACTGCTGGAGGGAGACGTGCCCCTTCTCCTCCTACAGGCCGCATGTACCGACTCCCAGCATACAGTCCAACAAGCGGCTGTTGCTACCCTGAGCTTATACAGCCAACAGGATGCACTACGACAGGTAATAGAGGGTGATATTACCAAGGGGTAGACATTGAAATAAATATAAGCACCATAGAATAGTTTAGTCACAGTGGATCAAACTTAATTTTGTTTAAAGAAAAATGGGTTCATATCCTCCATGAGATCTAACACACATTTTAAAATAAAATAAAAAAATAACTGGCTTGTTATCTAATTTAGAATGCAAATAATACTACTCTTTGAAGTGTTTATGTAGTTATTAGACTTTCTACATTTCTAAAACTGTTTTCAGTGTGTTGAGGCCAGGCTGTTGTAGAATGTTATCCCCTCCGAACCCATTGCTTACACAAAAAGTTTTTATTTAGTCTTTCTATTATATAATTTATTGAGTTTCTTAAATGTTGCCATATCTCATGTCATGATCAAACACCAAAACTTTCTTTACTCACCATTGCCTTTAGTAATTTAACTCTGGATGCAACACTGCATGTCTGCTCACACACACACATTCACTCTCTTATCACTCTCATGCTTACACAGATACACATACTCTCTCACACAAACATACTCTCACACACACACATTCTCGCTCTCTCTAACACATACACAAACTCTGTCTCTACTAAGACCATATTCCAACCTCTTTCATCTGTGCCTTAAGGCTCTGCTGTCCCTTGATGCACGTGAGAAACTTCGTCAGGCTTCACAGCATGTCGCACCTCCACAGTGTGACTACTGTCAGATCATCAAGCTGCTATGAAGTCCAATGCAGCGAGTGAGAGAATAGTGTGTATATTTGGTAAGATCAGACTTGTGGATCAGCACGTCTGCCTTTGCCTTAATACCGGGATTCAATGTATAAGCTGGATGCCGGATGTTATATCCCCTACCCATAACTCATCTGTGCTGGTTGATAAAATTATTGCCATCAATATTTTATGTCTTTGTTTTAGAAGATAAAAGTACATTTCATTACATTGAGGGATTGTCATTTGTAATTTGGGATAGCTTGTTAACATGTTTTACTCTCTTGAATTGAAAGGTGCGTAATTGATTTGTTTAGTTTGGGCAATGTGGTCTGGACTTGTACGGTGTAAGTCAAGTTTTTTAAGTGTAATGTAATTTGTAATGCTTTGAATTTGAATAAAGTATGTAGTGTAAGCCTATCATAAATTGATAGATTTTGTTTAACTATGTAAAAAGGTAGTTTTCAAGTAATTCTTGACGAAGACTTTTGATTTGTTATGCACTGGTATTAATAAACCCTCCTGTGTGTAATGACAAGGGTTACATTTGTGATAGTTTGGCTCAAAAGCAGGTAAAACAATTTTAATAATTAGATAAAAATGACATGCACACACTATCAATGCATTCATTCAAATCATAATTTAACGAAGTATAATAACTCAATTGTAAAACAAAAAAACTACAGGTGGCCAAGTGAGCAAGTTTTCAGAACAAAATAATATTCTAAAAATCTGTTTATTTTGATTGCATTATTAAGATGTTGTCAACATTTAAATTAGCCCATTTTATGAGACGGAATATCATTCATGTATGAATATAAAGGGATTTAGAACATTGGCATTGCACATGTTGGTTGTACAACTTTCTTGCCAAAGTGCAGTTTGCGGCAATTACCAGGAAGAGAGAGATCATGTTGTGGATTTCCTTGTGGCACAAATATGCTTCGTATGATCCAATTCCATTTTAGATGGGCATAAGGTCCCTTGTGAAAATGTCTCAAATTAGTATTTGTCAAAGTAAATGTTTTTCCCCCAGAGTATATAAATCAATATTTGAGTGTAATGCATCCCCTTAAAACATAATTTTTGAGGAGATAAAATATATTTCAAATACTGTTGAACATTATATGCTTGATAACATTTGGTCCTAGGCTGTGTGATATAATGTGACTGATAGAGTCGATACACACCTTCAATGATAATTTAATATGTGTTTTTGAGTAGGCTAGTGCCTGATTTCGTGCTGAATAGGGCCTATATGACAGTTTAATATGTATGTAGTAACACTATTTTATATGTAAAATGACATGTTGGGATTTTTAGCATGTCATTTTTTTTTTTATATGTAGGTCTACACCACTTAACTTGTCTTCTTTACACAGAAAATGACACCCTCGAGTGAATACTGGGTCCATCTCACATGGAATGACTGGTTGCACTTGTTTGAAAAAATGTATAAATATATATGCTACAGGTATGTATGTCAAAGAAAATCCTGTCTTGTATAAAATTTGCTTGCCCTCCATAACAAAAATATAGAGACGGGTGTTTTTGGCCTTACCCTCCGAGGAGCAGATTGATAAAGCAATAGAACGTTAAATATATTTGAAATCGAGCCAGATTCTGTACAACAGTCCATGTAATCCACGCTGTGTAAAAGACAACAACATAGCCTAAGCATCCAAAAAAAAAAAATACTTTTAATGCCTCATTTCGAAACAGTTCCAAGAAGTATCCTAATCTATCCGTTATTTCATTTATGTGGGCTAAATCTCCCCTGGCTTTTCACCAGAAATTACCCATGCATAACGGAGATGAGCTCAAAACAAGAATAAACTGTTAGGCTACTGTGTAGACAACAAATCACTTTATTTGAATAAAACGAGTGACATGTAACACAAAGGAAATATATTGAGAGGAAACATTGGAATTATTTCCAAATTACTAAATGGTTGGTTATTTTATCAGGTGTAACTTATTGGTCGTAATCGTGTTGCTGAAATGCGTGAGGCTTAATATTGAAAGTAATAGAATCTCAATATCACAAAATAACATTAATACACATTGCATTAAAAGCTGTATTTCAGAAACATGATTGTATATCGCCAAGATAACAGACCATATTTGAAAAAGATGCAGTGTCCTACTCATTCATCCAAAAGATTGATAACAGATAATTAGATAATTACATTATATTAAGATCTTAACTATTCGTTAGGACATTTAAGAGTTATTGCATTTCAACTTAAATTCATTAAAAAAGCAACAGCAATTCAATTGGATTAATTCACTAAAGATCCAATTAGATTTTCAAATTTAAAGATGATATATTGTTACATTTGCTTAAAGCAGATTGACCGTTTTTAGAAAAATTGAGAATTGTACCTAATTATAAAATAAAGGTTTATACTAAATTAATTGACACTGCATCCTCGTAGACAAAAGCGGGAAACGACATGAAAAGCTATCACAAACATTCTAGTGAAAAATAGTTTTTTTGTTCTTTTTTAGAAAAACGCAAAGGCTAACTACCTACCTACCATCTCTCCTTCAAGACACAATTGAAAAAGTCTTTATAAATCAGACGAGCATACCCGCCATATAAAATCACAAACCCTGATTTGCTTTTACAGCAAGTAAAGAGACAGAGGGTCCCACATTGATTTCTGAAATCCTATACCATCTAATCCAGTGAAGAGAAACAACTAGGAAAGAGCTAGAGACAAGTGAATTTGCTGAGAGAGAGCATGGAATGTGAGGCTGCTATGGAATCAGTGCACAGTAGCTATACAGCATCATATAGACAGACAGAACTCGTTAATTTTAGTAGCCATGAATGTCTTTGCCATGCAAAAAAATCTTCAGTCAAGAATTACCAACTTACATACTTCTAGAACTTTGGGCATGAATTGCATAACCTGAGCTATAAAACTGATTGTATCATATTGCAATTAGCATTTAAGGGGACAACACTTTCAACAAAATCTTAAGTCTTCCCTAAAGGCTGTTTTTGCATTCATATTTATATTAGTTTGTTTTCAATTATTGGAATAATAATTTGGGAAAATATACAAATAGTGCAAAGCTCCCACAAATAAACAAAGATTGTCTTTTGATAAAAAGCTAATGAGTATATTGAACCAGTAGCTAAGTTATTGACATCAAGACCAGTGTAAGGCCTTAGTTGAATCACATTAGTCTAACCAGTATATAAAAAACACCAATGGTGGAAATCAAACCCATCGCCATTCAACAGGAAACCCATTCAGAAATTGATTGTCAGCTGAGACATTACAGCATCACAGTGCAGGCTTGCTTGGTTAGTGCCGATTGCCGAAACAGTGGAAGTATAAAGTAGTTGTTTGACTCGTAAAAATAAAAAAAATCACGTCATCAAAACATGCAATTGAACCCCTTTGTTGCCCCCCACCCTGACCCTCCCAAAGAAAAAGAAAAAATGTAATATTCCATTTCAAAACATTGAAAAACTAACATTTCCCTGTCATTTTTTCTTCAAATCTACTTGCAGAAAGTCTTCGTCATCTTATCTTCATCATCAGGCGTCGGTGTCCGATTGCTTGAGCCGCTGACTGCGGGCTTTGTACACCTCGATCAGTAGGTCTTTAACATACTGGATCTCCCTCTCCACTGACTCTGCTTTGTCCCGAAGTTCCCGGTTATGCCCCTCCAGACCGTGCAGCTGCTCCTCAAGGCAGTCCAGCTCTGCCCTTTTACGTTGGCGATACCTGGTAGGGTGGGGTCAAACGGGAGAAGATAGGATTAATCTGAGTGAAATCAAAGTAAAAGTCAAATGCCAGTGGCAATGTTCTATTTAGTTATGTTATCAACAAATCAGACAACAACATTTGGATAACCACAAACCTGTCAATTTAGAGTTGAGAGAAGGACACACAACTCAGGCTTTCGCTAAAATAATTTATTGATGTCAATGGGAGACTTGTGTAGAAATTGTGCGCAGATCTCAAATTTGAACACCACCTTAAGTTTTCAGCGCTTGGTTGAATCATCATACCTATGAGCGGCAGTCTTGTTTTGGTCTCTCTTCTTCTGCTTGCGCTCTGGTGGGTGGTGGACCTCCCCTGGCATTGTTTCGTCCAGCTCAGGCTTCGCGAGGGGACAGGGGTCCTCCTTCAACCCCAACACCACCTGCCTGTCAAGAGCCTCCCTATCCATTGCCAGACACTCAGAGCCCTGCTGGTCCTCTAGGAACCCACCACAGTGGAAGTCATGATGTTGACGGCCCATATCTAAACCCTCTGCCTTGACCTGCTCGCTGACCGTCCCTTGGAAGCCGTGGTGGTAGGAGGCCTCTGATTGGGACGGTGCCTGAAGATAACAACCCTCACTAGTCTCTGTCTTCCAAGGAATAGTGGACATCTTGGAAGACAACTCACCGACTACGCCAACTTTGACATTACTACTCAACAATTCTATCCCACTGCTACTAGCACATCCTCCACCACCACAACTGACATGCACTTCTCTCATGCCATACATCAACAGCTCCTCTTTCTTGTGTGGGATATCCAGCGGCCCGCCAAAGCCACCATACCCACTGCCAACGGCTATGACCTCTTCCGCGAACTGACAATTTTTCTCTTCCTTGGGTAAAAAAGGGCATCTTCGAATCTCAACTCCGCTGCCTAGACAGTAACCTTTCCCGACTACCCGCTCGTCCTCTACACAGCTGTAACTGCCACTTAGAGTCACTGATGGGTTACTTCCTTTGGAACTCCATATGCTATTCTCGTAGACCTCGCCCACCCTCACCCCATCTGAAACTCTTTTGCGACTACACCCATTGGGGCGATTGCTACAACTGTAAGGGGTGTGTCTAGGCAATTTTGATCGCCCAATGGGCCCACCTCCGCAAAAGCTCAGCAGGTCTAGTTCCCCAGTTGCCAGGGTAACAAGTAGAGGGCTGTGTTCCGATTGGTTGGAGGTGGAGTATGATGACGCATGAAAGGGCAACTGGTAGTATGACTGGTGGGGACCCACTGGCGGTGGACCCTTGTCGCATTTTCCCAGTTTTGGTCCTTTCTCCGGCAGTGGTTCAGACAGGAAGTAGTCCTCCAGTTGAGCGAGTTCCTCTTGCAGCAGAGAAGTCATGACCTCCAAGTCAGAGGGCACCTGGATGTCATGCTGGAGGGGTGAGGGAGGAAGGGAGGAATTGGGGGAGGGAGAGGGGTGAGGGTTTGGGAGGTACGAGGAGAAATCCACTTCTTCCGTCATCCAGTCCGTGAGACCATCACCTATTGAGAGAAGAAAAATACAAAATGTCATAAATGCAACAAACATCATCGTTAATTGATTGTAATTAATTAAAACTACATAGCAATGGTAATGAAATCTTAAACGTCGATAATGGAAAAACAAATAATGTGTTTGTATTTTAAAGCTTGAACATGAAAATGAGTGAAAACAACTTCAATCATTTAGTATAAAGTAGCTACATTTCAACAGGAAAAAACTTCAGACGTTAACTACTTTATTACTCACTGTTCGAAGGAGAACGAATGTGCTGCAGTGCGGTGCCCACCTGAAATGTGGAAAAATAAAAAAGCGTACTCTGCAACTCACCAATTAAGTGCTGGCTCTCCTCTGGCACCTCCCCCCTGCACTCCTGTGATTGGCTGAGGTTAGCCTGTGGGTGAGAGAGAGCGAGGGGGTCTGCCGGGCAGACGCGAAGAGTCTTCCAGAGAGGAGCTGCTGACGTTGCCATCATTTTGTCTATTGGTCTTTTGATTCAATCCGATTAGTCCGATCGTACAATATGAGTTGGTGGGGTCTGAGAGTTGAGCCACAGTGAGCAGGGCTGGGTGAGCATAATGACACCTATAGGAGATAAAGAATGAGTAGGGAGGTGTTAAAAGCAAATCATTAAAAACTATACACTGACACTGGGTTGCTGATCATCATCACAAAAACAGTGGCTGAAACATTTCTTAAAACAGTATGGGTCACTCATCATACAAAAAGAATAGATGTCCCACTTAACAAAGGAACAAGAAGAAAACATATTGGGTTGAACCCATTCAGTCTCTAGGTGGCTAGGTAGGTAATGACCTCAACAGGTTTGCAAGCCCAACACTTACAACATTATGTAAAAAAAAAGGTGCTTTTGACTAGCAGGCAATCGCAATAAATAGAAATATAACCCAATGTTGCACTATTACCATGTTATCATATTGTTATTAGTGCAAGTAACACATGTCCTCAAGGTCCCACTCCCAACTGAGGTTATTGGGTTTTTGAACTATCTGACCTTACAAAATCTTAAAGGTTCAGATCATAAAGGTGAGATAACAGCCCAAGCCAAACCCACAATACAGACAGCAACATTCACACATTATGTTCACTTACATACAGTAAAAAAAATATATAAAAAATATATATAATCGTCAGAAATAAAAGATCTCTCAAAAGTCAGAATAACTTCACAGGATCTGAGAGTCCGTGGGTGTGCTGTCATAATGACCACACCACAAATGTTATGTTGATGCACTTGATGCATTCAAAACACGTGGGCTGAAGCAAATGACAATGCACACCTGTTTATGTTCTAGGATAACCCAGACTCATCTGGAGCACCGTTACTTCCTCAATATGGTTAACTATCTAATTGGCCTACTCTAAACAATCAGCCTTCACATGCACCATTTTAAGACGTCATTGATAATAGAGAAACACCTTAGCCTAATGGTTGTCTAACTATAACAACAGCTTAATTAATGGATACTCAGACAAAGTGAATACATTTTTTTTAAACAAACCTATTCCCACATGACAACACCTTTTGCCAAGGCAGACTCAAATATACTGAGCCAATAAAGTTTACAGTATTGGCCATACTGTACATTTATCACAAAAATAGTGTGTTCAAAATTTTTAACAGCAATAACATAGCATACTGTTATTTTTTGCCTTTGTCATTATCATTTATGGGCTGCCTATTTCTATTGTAGTGGTGTGATTACTGTTGTTGTTGACAAAGTTTTCAGCAGTCATCACAACGCTGTAGCTATTATAAGCACTAAAAACGTTCGGTTAAACATACCACCCGTAGATTACATTATTGAGTTAAATGTATCTCAAACAGATACAATGTAATATGCACAACAGTTCAGGTGAGTGCGCTGGCAACAAAGTTTCGAACGCTTCAGAAAGGATACAATGTAACAAGTTTCACTTACTCCATTCTTGCTGAAAATTCTTGTGAGTTTGGGGTGCGTTGCAAGAGCAAAGCACGGCGTCTTTCGGGGGTCCGAGTTCTTCTCTAATTTAACAAGCCATGGCTCCCTTGGAAAATCCGGGACAGAAGTGAAGTCTTGTTGTTGCTTCTTTGTTGTGATGAACTTGATGACTGAGAGACGATTTATTGAGTGAGAGCATCAGTTCATTCACACCTAGCAACCGGCTGCGTCACGATGGGCAGGCAAACCATGCTGTAGATTCCTCCGCCCTCTCTCTCCAACCTCTTGTTTTCGAGACATCCACGCACGTTCCAGTTTTTAGACTTGAAGAATATCTATTCAATATATTTGCTATTGGTGGAGATGTCTTTACAATTATATTGAAAATCGATGTTTAGGTGGGAGGAGGAGGAGGTAGGCTACAGCTGGTTCCCTATCAGAACAGGTGCACAGGAAATGTAAACATGCCTGATGCCAAAAATGTGACTTATTATTGATGCCACGAGGCGTAAACACACTTATGCGCCTCATTGTTTACATGGGGACTATTTAATTTTATGCTGCGAGGAAGGACACCATATGCTATACAGGGGATGCTTGGTTGCTATTGCAACTCAGTTGCATCAGCGCTTCAGGCAGAGCGCAGATTCGCTGGATGCACCGAACCTGTCGCTCCGCTATTGGCTGTGGAAGGAGAGATATGTTGCCCGATTGGCTACCCGGTGCTATGGATTCATCCCGGTGGTTTTTCAGTTTACCGCTCTGTGTGCACATGCTCCAGGTAAACAACATCCCGAGTGTAAACGGAGGAAGAAGGAACGTTTCCAAAGAGGCGGCTGCGGCACATCATCTATGTTTTGAAAAGGGTTAGCATGTTGTATTGGGATTCCACTATAAACTACGTTGTAGCCCAAGCATTACTCATGTAAAGTGGATTATACCTGGTTTGTAACATTGTCATAAAGATGTGCTACAAAGAACGTGTGAGAAATGTAGGCTATGGGAAATTATTCATGCGGCCCAAAATCCACGTTGAAAAAGATAACACGGTTACACCGATTAAACACCTATTAAGCTTGTATTCAATTTCAAGTGTCTTATCTAGGCTATAGACAACTGCTTGGTGAGTAAATTAACAACAGACGAAGAAAAACAACCACTCCAATCACCCCATCCCTTGTTCGTGCGTAGCCTAATGTTGTATCATATGTAGACCAATTTACAATTTAGACCAATATCACCCACGGGGTGATGTGGAAAGTGTAGCTACCTACTGTGATTAAACGATAGCAAGTGGAAACGACTCATTTAATCGCATCTTCAGCACATTTTATTTAGCCTGTAGGGGGTTGGCTTGAAGGAATCTTCCGCTTCGCACCCCCTACTCCTCTCTGCCTGTTGCTGCCTTGGCACACCTGACACGCGCGCTCCTGTAACTGGATGATAGGTTGTGATGTAAACAAACCGCACTGGATAAGTGTTAGGCTAAATTCTTTGTTTTGGTAGTATCCTAATTCACTTGAAAATGGCATGCATCTCATGGGGGTTAAGTTTAGGCATAGGTTTATGTCTGTACTTAGAAGCCTAAAGGCTTGCCCTGGGAGACACAGCTGGTCTAATCAAATTAATACACTGATACATTAAATCCAGCTAATGACGATTATGAAAAGAATAATGCCTTGTTTTTCGCCCCTTTCAGCAAATCCAAAAGCTGATTGAAGGAGCGGTGTCTTCCTGTTGCTATAGTAATAGCGAACACTGCCCCCTATTTTAGACGTGTTTTCTGGTTGCTGTTGCCATGGGATTTGCAGTGCTTGCTCTCTTTCCTTTCCTCTCTCCTCTTGTCTCGAGCTCGAACCATGTTTCCCCTCTACCAGCTCACACCTGCTGAGTTGCATCTCCGAAAAAAGTTTTAATGTTTGCAGTATTATTTTGCCACATTCATAAGGACAAACTGCTTATGTCTGTGTACAATGTCTAAGGCTCTTGAGTCCTTGTTTTTTTGGATGTCTAACTAAAAACATAAAAAATAACAACATATGGATAACGTGGACCTCACCTTTTGTAATCTATTCAGGGAAATAGTTTTAAGCATCACCACATTATGTTGGGTCGCATAGCCTACTTATATTGTTGTCTAGAAGTAATGTTTTCAGGTGATCATTTTTTAACTTGTCATCTATAAGCTTCCCGATAACCAGCAGACCTACCCAGAGAGTTAGAGTAGCCTAACTCAAAAGAGAGTATTTACTAAAGGTCAATGGGGTTTAATCTGCATGGGAAACACCCTGTTTCATTGAGACAAGTAGCCTAATTACAGCCAAAGGATGGAGACAACCTCTCTACACCTGCCGTCCCAAATAACACTAAACCTTCGAGTATCATAGCACATCCTTTGAAGTTGTAACACTGTACTAACGCACATGACGGTTCACAGTTGAGTTGTAGAAGAGCGACCTGATGCAATCTAGATAAGCGCGATCGTAACGGAGACGAGAGTGAGATATAATAATGGTTGTTAAAGTGAGTATGTCTCACAGGAAAGCGCTGACTCCTCTCGCGGGCCGTGTTAATTGGTCCACGGAGAGCACTACTGTTTGCGCAGTGTGAGAGGTATCCAGTGTACCGCACATGGCCTTATGCTGGATTTGTTCCCAAGTCTCCACTCCACTAAACCTAGATTTAATTCCCTCTGTCAATATTTTTTATCTCCATTCTCCACAAGTGTATACAAGTGCAGCAAATATTGAAGCTTTAAAAAAAAAAGAAACGCAAGGTAGGCCTACTTAAAGTAGCCTAGTCTACAAGGGGAAAATAACTGTGGATTTTCTTATTTGGCCTTCAATTTGAAAACACAACGACTACAGCTGGTTAAAGAATGTTGTTGCAAATCGATAGGTCTACCAATCAATCTATTCTCAATGTATAGTTTCTGTCAATTAACTAAGCAACCGTATGCCCACATCGCACATGTCATCCATCCAAACCAGCTTCAGGTGAAATTAGAAAATTATAACCTAATTAATGTCATCAACATTGCTCCCGTCGCTATTTGAAATAGTCAAAGCCAGATATAATGCCTTGTCGCTATTTGAAATAGTCAAAGCCAGATATAATGCCTTGTCTGCGAGTTATTTGATTTATTTGTGAGTCTAAAGTGAACATACAGCACATGAAGTAAGCAAGTCAGAAAGCTAGGAGCACAGCATGCCAAGTGCATGTATGGCACATTAGTACGGGTTTCATCACCATTTCATCACACACCAACCAACTCTCTCTGAATTCATTGTTGTCTACAACTTTTACATCCCCTCATTGAACATACGATCAAAACATTTGAAACTGAAAGAATGAATGACTTGTGAAGGGTATGCATGCATTCCAATAGGGATTTGTGATATTAACATTAAGCTGTGTAGCTTGCATGGTTTTTTTCCATGTTTGCATTAATGAAAATATTAGTCACGATGAACCCAAACAAAATAGGTTTGAAATATGTAATTAAAGCTAAAATCTCCAAATGTGTTTCCATCATGCATGCTTGCGTAAAAATCACCGCAAAGTAAGCTGGACTGGTGTAACCTATATTAAAACCGTGGCACAGCCAGGGAGGTTGATCTGTTTAATATTCCACAAGGAAACCGTGGTAAATGAGAACTGTTTGATTTTGAGGACGAACATTTGTTTTTGTCCTCCTTTGGGATGGCAGGGTGTTAGGAATACGAGAGCGCTTCTTGCATCCCAAATAAAAGGCGCGGCCATAGCGCGACAAGCAGGAGCCCGAAACCACAGTGGAGCCGGGCTCAATAAGGTGCAAAACTTCCAAACTTCGAGATCAGTTGTTCTTTCATCCTCACAACGTATATAATTGGTAAAGAAGGAATATAATGGCCATGAATTAATTATGTATCAAGTACACTAATGACAAACAATTTCACAAGAGGTAGGGGCCCTATGGGCCACAGGTCTATGGCATCTTATTTAACCTTCTGTCAGCTTGAGGCATGACTTACATCTATTCAGTGAAGCAATGTTTCACATTCAAGTGCAATCTTGTCCCATGTGTCCCCTCTGTCATCAACTGCGCTCGTGATTTGTCAGGTTGATATTCACATTCTGAGACCGCGAGAGCCCTTGGACCCGCTCGTCTCTCACCTTTGAGCTCAGGCAGTAGATACGTATATAGGGTATAGGTCTATACATCTCATTCAAAGTAGGGAAATTACTCAAAGTATAATAATTAGAAAATTGTCATTTGTCTTTTTTGTGCATGATCTAGGCCTACATTTGGTACCCCCCCTCCCCTATTTTAAAAAGTAATATAAATAATAATAAATCAAATGTGTTGTCACTCAGGTCTAAAAATGAAGCCTAACAGTAGCCTATAATTGTCGACATATAGGCTATGCCTCCATGATACATGTTCTGTTTCTTTGGTTCAGTCATAGGATTTAAATGATTAATATTCAAATGTAAATCATGCAAGTTAAAATAGTGTAAATACAATCGACATGACACAGATAAATACAAATAAATATAACATACATTCCATTCAACTTTGTGGTAGTCCTGAAAAGTGGTGGTAAATGTGGTGGTAGAAAGACAATGATTAAGTGTTGTGGAAAACTCACTTGGCAACAGTCTTGACTTTCAGTTAGTAATCTTATATGAAACTAGGCTACAGTAGATTGTAAAACAGATACATTGAATGATATTGGACATATGTTGCCCTCTTCTGGCCAAGGTGGGATTTGCACTTTAGGTTGCCTGTGGTTGTTTCAGACCATATGCCAGTGTTTCCCAACTCCAGTCTTCTAGTACCCCCAACAGCACACATTTTTGTTTTAGCTCCTTGACAAAAACAACTGATTCAACTTGTCAAGGGCTTGAAGAGTAGTTGACAAGTAGAATCAGATGTGCTTGTCCATGGCCACAACAAAAATATATAATGTTGGGGGTACTCGAGGATCCGAGTTGGGTAACACTGCCCTATGCTATGGGAAATATTCACCCAGCATGGACATAGTAACTCTTGAATTTTTCAGTTTGGCACACCTATGTATTTTTGTTATGCAGTACTATATTGTTTGAATGCCAAATTCTTAATTTCACCATATTTTCAGGATGTTTTTTAGCCCGCCTTAACATTTTCCATGAATATTGATTGACACCATGCCATCCTATAAGATGCGGCTTTGCTTACTCAGAACCAGACCCTCCTATTAATGCGTCTCTACAGCTCAAGGAGGGACCATGTCAACACGTGCGTGTGAAACTGGAGAGAGATCACTCACTGCTCATCTATATTTCACCCACACTGAACCTGGGTGTCACTCAACACCTGCTCTCCTTGGTAATGAGCGTAGACGGGCCTTTTAAAGATCCTGTTTATTATTCAATATGGCATCCTCACAGGTCTCTGAAGCCTCACAGGTATTACTTCATGTTGGCATGTGGAATTCTCAATGTCAAACAAAGACCCACTATAGGTTCTCAAACAGCTCTTATTGTTATTCACAGAGACATGTAAAAGAGACAGAACCTGTTAATTGTTTTCAGGTAAGGTTAATATGGCTGTTGGAGTGTAGGTTTATAGCGTCACCTGTGCTGAACCGAGGGGACTGTATGTGTGCCATGTACCTGTCTGACTATCACCATCAGAGGAAAGAGCATTAGGGTGTTTTTCAGTTGCACCTCTGCTCCGTTTCTAGATCGCGAGGGAATGACAAATGGACTGGGTTCTTCAGCAGCGCTAAATTCCATCTAATCTACCCCTCAAAATAAAGTATTTTCCTGTTAACCTGCACTAAGTGTGTGCCTTTGATGACCTGTGTCTGTTTCAGCCTTACTAGTCTTTGGGGATCTGTGTTCATACATTAATCATATAGAATGTCACACGCTAGTGTTCGTCTGTCAACAACACCTCTCCTTTAATAACTCTCTCAAATTCAAGCCAGATTTTCCCAAAACTCCCTCTCCTGAAATAATCTACATGAACACAAGAGGTAATACCTGGTTCTAACATGTGTCTGTTTGTCCCGATCTTGTCCACATTTTGATTGTGCCCACATTTGTCGGCAGGTGTAGACAATCAAGACACATTGGGATCTGATTGTGAGATCTTCCTGACCACATCCAGAGGTAGTCGAAGTCGTGTATTGTACAGATAGTCTTGAAGTGTAAATGAATCCTGACAACTAAAGCATATACGTTTGGCCAATGTCACGAAATAACTTGCAAATTGGTTGTAGTTATACAAGTGCCACGTTCAACCAGTTCGCAAGTGGGACATTTCAGAGTTTCCTAGTTCCGACTAGCACGTGATGTGGACAACGCAGTGACTTGCGGTCAGGGTAGGCAGGGTAGGCACACAAATGAATAAAAAAATAACTGTAATAAAAAATAAATATAAATGTTTTCATCTTAGTTTTTTCTGCATGACAAAATCGATTTTCAGTCAGCGGCAGTCCTGTGGGTGAAAACAGCTCGTTGATGTGAGGTCGAAGGAAAATGGCAAGAACCCTGCAAGCTGATAGGCAGGCCACAAACTGTCAAATAAGGCCTCAACGGTTTTTGAGTTATGGCCATTTTTCTGGGATTAAAGGTCCAAAATGGAAATAGAGAAATTATTTTTCCACTTCACGTCAAAGTCAAGGAGCCTCCGGTGTCAATAAAAAAAGAACCAGCCATTAATCTATCGTAATTTAAGAGAAATCGTACAATGACAAATTGGTGATGTTCACAAATAGGCGTTTTTTTTTTTCAACAGTTACAGATCCAGTTGCAGGGTGTTCATACGAATCTTTTTAAAGTGTGCTGCGGAGCTCTGCGAGATTTCTGTGATTTTCTATGATTTTCTGAAATAACACACACTCACTAAACCCTCCGTAAATCACTGTCTGTTTCGAAGGGTTAAAAAAGTCACATCTCTCCAAAACTTCCTATGTGTGACTAGGTAACCCTTCTGAACTGTAAATCAGTCATTTCTCCCAACAGATGTCAAAGAAAAGCTCCCTCACACACACACAGGAAGGATGGAGTGACAAAGTGCGGTGCTTAAAGACACAGAGAGCAGGCAATGGCATTACCATAATCCCTAGGCCGTGCCGAGTTCAACGAGATATCCCGCTTGACCGTAGCTCGCTCGGTCTAAGCGCAGCGACCATTAGAAAAGTAGGCCCAAAATGAAGCCTGCCCCACAGCGTCATTTGATTTTGGGTGACAGTGAGAGAACCGTTAGGGTGAGAAGAAAATTTCCACCACAGGAATGTTCCTAAGGTTCTCCCGATCCGTGCAAGCCTAACCTTGACCGTGTGGCAATAACCCTTAATAGTTAAAAGAAGGTGTTTACATCAAACAGTTTGCATTGACTTCTCTCCCCATAGGAATACATTGCCTGCACTCCTAAATTCAACCTGAAGCCTATATGGGTTATGAATGCCGTATTAACCTGTCTTCGGTACCAGTCCATCAGGCCACTATGAGGTCTACCTGTGTTGATTCTAAGCTTCCTGGACCAACCGGAAGTGGTTAAAATCACCCTAAAAGTGTATACCCATACCCTGCCTGCAGTTTGATAGACATAGTGCATTCAACCCTGTGTAAGTCAGTCAGTTCTTAACGTAAGGACTTAAAACTCAGGATTCTGTAAAAGCATACCCCAATGAGGATTGTGTTGATTTATAGCTTCCTGTGCCAAACGGAAGTGTCATACTTGGTGTCTCAGGGGCTGTTTCGAGGGGTTAAAAAAGTCTGATCTTTCCAAAACTTCATATGTGTGATTAGGCAACCCCCATGAACTGTAAATCAGTCATTTTTCCCATAAAATTTCAAAGGAAAACTAAATCACTCACACACACAGCTTGGAAGGAGGGACCCATTGGGGTGCGTAGAGACATACACTGCCTGCATTAGTTAACCTTGTTGGAACTTTTAAAGAACCGTCAGACCTAGAGTTCCGAAACTTTAGAATCCTGTTCTAGACCTCATGTCGATAGTGTGTGGTGAGTTAGGTGGCTCTAGAAGGTTCTCGGACCGAGAAACAGCCTCGTACATTTGCAATGACTTCAATTCATTTTGACCAATCACAAAAATGACGACATTTAGAAAAGTCTCAGAGACGCAAGACTAGGTGCATTGAAACCGGCTCGGCCCATAGAGACGGACCCCAATGTTTCTGTCCGATAGCTCATTCAAGGACCCCGTAGCAAGTCATGGAAAAAAGTGGATTTTCAGCACCAATTAGGGTTTTTCTCGGACACCAAATGACCTATCGAGCCGAAACTTGGGATTCGGGGTCGCCTCAGCTAGGCCAACACATAACATAAGAAATGGACCCGCAGCTAGAACATAACTACGTGTTTTTTGGTTTTTTTATGGTTTGAACCGAAGGCGTTGTGAATTTTGGGCCAGCTCTGAAGTATGTAATAGTTGGCTACTAAACGAGTTGGAAAAAGTGGGTTTGGTGTCAGTTTGTATCAGTTTGGTGTCAGAATGATATCTAATTGACTGATGGACTCTTGTCCACTTGACTCTTGTCCATTTGCAATATGTTTAAACAGTGAGGTACCATCACCAACGTGACATTCTGAAATCTACCCTAACGAGCGATTGAGATGAACCAGAATCACTGAAAAGCCATCCCGAGTTCATCGGGCCAGTCAATTTCACATTCCTGCAGGATTGTTATAGCATGACAAATTCGTGATGGTACTTGCCCATTGAACCATATTGCAAATGCACAGTGACTTTGCAAAAGTAAGAAAACATAAACAAATTGACATAATGAAATCACCATATTTTTATTTTTGGGTTACCAGTTGCACAACAATGCAAGTGCATTTGCAATATGATTCTATAGTGAAAAAACATCACCAAATGGACATTCTGAAATCAACCCTAACGAGCAATTGAGATGAACCAGAATCACTGCCCAGCCATCCCGAGTTCATCGGGCCAGTCAATTTCACATTCCTGCAGGATTTTTATAGCATGACAAATTCGTGATGGTACCTGCCCATTAAAACATATTGCAAATGCACAGTGACTTTGAAAAAGTAAGAAAACATAAACAAATGGACATGATGAAATCATGAAAACAATGCGTATCCATCAGAATATTTTAAACAGTCCATAAAGCACTCAGGACGGCCCCCACTGATAGAGGGCCGTAGTAGGGTGTTCACATAGCGGGCTATAATAATAGAATGACCGGGTTACCAGATGCACATTTCAGATCACCAGTTGCACGGAGGAAAATCACAATCTGCATCCATCGTCATATTTTAAACTGTCCATAAAAAACTCAGGACGGCCCCCATGGATAGAGGGCCGTAGTAGGGTACTCCCATAGCGGGCATGGACAATAGGAGTCCCGGTAAATGTATTTTAAACAGTATTTTAATTTTTGGGTTACCAGATGCACATTTCAGATCACCAGTTGCACAAAGGAAAATCACAATCTGCATCCATCGTCATATTTTAAACTGTCCATAAAGCACTCAGGACGTCCCCCATGGATAGAGGGCCGTAATAGGGTACTCACATAGCGGGCATGGACAATAGGAGTCCCGGTAAATGTATTTAAAACAGTATTTTCATTTTGGGGTTACCAGATGCACATTTCAGATCACCAGTTGCACAGAGGATAATCACAATCTGCATCCATCGTCATATTTTAAACTGTCCATAAAGCACTCAGGACGGCCCCCATGGATAGAGGGCCGTAGTAGGGTACTCCCATAGCGGGCATGGACAATAGGAGTCCCGGTAAATGTATTTAAAACAGTATTTTAATTTTTGGGTTACCAGATGCACATTTCAGATCACCAGTTGCACGGAGGAAAATCACAATCTGCATCCATCGTCATATTTTAAACTGTCCATAAAGCACTCAGGACGGCCCCCATGGATAGAGGGCCGTAGTAGGGTACTCCCATAGCGGGCATGGACAATAGGAGTCCCGGTAAATGTATTTAAAACAGTATTTTAATTTTTGGGTTACCAGATGCACATTTCAGATCACCAGTTGCACGGAGGAAAATCACAATCTGCATCCATCGTCATATTTTAAAATGTCCATAAAGCACTCAGGATGGCCCCCATGGATAGAGGGCCGTAGTAGGGTACTCCCATAGCGGGCATGGACAATAGGAGTCCCGGTAAATGTATTTAAAACAGTATTTTAATTTTTGGGTTACCAGATGCACATTTCAGATCACCAGTTGCACGGAGGAAAATCACAATCTGCATCCATCGTCATATTTTAAACTGTCCATAAAGCACTCAGGATGGCCCCATGGATAGAGGGCCGTAGTAGGGTACTCCCATAGCGGGCATGGACAATAGGAGTCCCGGTAAATGTATTTAAAACAGTATTTTAATTTTTGGGTTACCAGATGCACATTTCAGATCACCAGTTGCACGGAGGAAAATCACAATCTGCATCCATCGTCATATTTTAAACTGTCCATAAAGCACTCAGGACGGCCCCCGTGGATAGAGGGCCGTAGTAGGGTACTCCCATAGCGGGCATGGACAATAGGAGTCCCGGTAAATGTATTTAAAACAGTATTTTAATTTTTGGGTTACCAGATGCACATTTCAGATCACCAGTTGCACGGAGGAAAATCACAATCTGCATCCATCGTCATATTTTAAACTGTCCATAAAGCACTCAGGACGTCCCCCATGGATAGAGGGCCGTAATAGGGTACTCACATAGCGGGCATGGACAATAGGAGTCCCGGTAAATGTATTTAAAACAGTATTTTCATTTTGGGTTTACCAGATGCACATTTCAGATCACCAGTTGCACAGAGGATAATCACAATCTGCATCCATCGTCATATTTTAAACTGTCCATAAAGCACTCAGGACGGCCCCCATGGATAGAGGGCCGTAGTAGGGTACTCCCATAGCGGGCATGGACAATAGGAGTCCCGGTAAATGTATTTAAAACAGTATTTTAATTTTTGGGTTACCAGATGCACATTTCAGATCACCAGTTGCACGGAGGAAAATCACAATCTGCATCCATCGTCATATTTTAAACTGTCCATAAAGCACTCAGGATGGCCCCCATGGATAGAGGGCCGTAGTAGGGTACTCCCATAGCGGGCATGGACAATAGGAGTCCCGGTAAATGTATTTAAAACAGTATTTTAATTTTTGGGTTACCAGATGCACATTTCAGATCACCAGTTGCACGGAGGAAAATCACAATCTGCATCCATCGTCATATTTTAAACTGTCCATAAAGCACTCAGGACGGCCCCATGGATAGAGGGCCGTAGTAGGGTACTCCCATAGCGGGCATGGACAATAGGAGTCCCGGTAAATGTATTTAAAACAGTATTTTAATTTTTGGGTTACCAGATGCACATTTCAGATCACCAGTTGCACGGAGGAAAATCACAATCTGCATCCATCGTCATATTTTAAACTGTCCATAAAGCACTCAGGACGGCCCCCGTGGATAGAGGGCCGTAGTAGGGTACTCCCATAGCGGGCATGGACAATAGGAGTCCCGGTAAATGTATTTAAAACAGTATTTTAATTTTTGGGTTACCAGATGCACATTTCAGATCACCAGTTGCACGGAGGAAAATCACAATCTGCATCCATCGTCATATTTTAAACTGTCCATAAAGCACTCAGGACGGCCCCATGGATAGAGGGCCGTAGTAGGGTACTCCCATAGCGGGCATGGACAATAGGAGTCCCGGTAAATGTATTTAAAACAGTATTTTAATTTTTGGGTTACCAGATGCACATTTCAGATCACCAGTTGCACGGAGGAAAATCACAATCTGCATCCATCGTCATATTTTAAACTGTCCATAAAGCACTCAGGACGGCCCCATGGATAGAGGGCCGTAGTAGGGTACTCCCATAGCGGGCATGGACAATAGGAGTCCCGGTAAATGCATTTACAACCATATTTTTATTTTTGGGTTACCAGTTGCACAACAATGCACGTGCATTTGCAATATGATTCTATAGTGAAAAAACATCACCAAAGTGACATTCTGAAATCAACCCTAACGAGCGATTGAGATGAACCAGAATCACTGCCCAGCCATCCCGAGTTCTTCGGGCCAGTCAATTTCACATTCCTGCAGGATTTTTATAGCATGACAAATTCGTGATGGTAAATGCCCATTGAAACATATTGCAAATGCACGTGCATTTGCAATATGATTCAATAGTGAAAAAAACATCACCAAATGGACATGATGAAATCAACACAACGAGTGATGGAAATGAACAACTATCACTGCCCGGCCATCCCGAGTTCATCAGTTCAGTCAATTTTGGCCCCCAAAAAAGTGACTTTTGACTTTGACTTTTGACCTCTTATGAAATCATATTGCAAATGGACAAATCATGTTCCTTATGCACAAGTAAAAAAAAAAAAAAGTATGATATTAAAATTTTAGAAAAGTATATTCATACAGTTCTTACACATGATTAATTGACTTAAAATTGAAACAATTTCGAAAAACGGTCCAGAAAGCACTTTTTTAAGGGTGTGTGAAGTTTTTTACAAAATTTTGAACGTTTTTTTAAAAAAGTTTTTTTTTTAAGTTCAGATTTTCGACTTTTGACTTCCTATTAAATCATATTGCAAATGGACAAAACATATGCCTTATGCACAAGTAAAAAAAAAAAAAAAAAATATGATAATAAAATACGACTAAAGTATGTTGATACAGTTCTTATACGTGTGTAATTGACACAAAAATCGAAAGAATTTTGAAAAACGGTCCAGAAAGCACTTTTTTAAGGATGTGTGAAGTTAACAAAATTTTGACATTTTTGACTTTTGACTTTTGACTTCCTATGAAATCATATTGCAAATGGACAAAACATATGCCTTATGCGCATGTAATTAAAAACAAATAATTATGATAACAAAATTGGACAACAGTATATTCATACAGTTCTTACACATGTGTAATTGACTAAAAAATCGAAAGAATTTCGAAAAACGGTCCAGAAAGCACTTTTTTAAGGGGTGCTAAGTTTTTGACAAAAATATCATTTTTTCAACATTTTGCTTTTGGATGTTGACTTGGGTTGCATTTCCAATATGAAAAACCCCGGTGGAGCGCACTCGCCCCCTGTTGGATTTTTGAAGTGTTACAACTGGCAATTTCCATATGGCATTTGCAATCAACTTTGCACGAATCAACGCCACATTGAGTGGTATTGGACATCGTGTATATGGTTTGTCCAATGGCAATGTTTTGCCATTCATTTTTGTCCATTTCAGGGGGGTATTCCCTTACATCTGCTAACCATGTGTATGTGACAAATAAAATTTGATTTGATTTTATTTGAAGTCAGTGGCATGTCGTTAGTAAAAATTGAAAAAGCAAGGGGCCTAAACAGCTACCCTGCAGAATTCCTGATTCTGACTGGATTATATTTTATAAACACACGCTGTCTAGTAGGCTTAAATTGAAGATTTGGCAAATAGGAGTGGCAATATCATCTGCTATTATCCTCAGTAATTTTCCATCTAAATTGTCAGACCCTGGTGGCTTGTCATTGTTGATAGACAACAATGATTTTTTCATCTATTCTACACTGACTTTACGGAATTCAAAAGTACAATTCTTGTCTTTCCTAATTGGGTCCGATATAGTTGGACGCTTTGTGATGAATCTGATTCAATAAATGAAGGAGCCGAGTTGGCTTTTTTTCCCCAAATTTAATTTAAGGTGCCCCAAAGCTTTTTACAATCATTCTTTATATAATTTATCTTTGTTTCATATTGTAGTTTATTTTAATTTTTATTTAGTTTAGTCACATGATTCTTAATTTGCAGTACGTTTGCCAATCAGTTGGGCTTCCAGACTTAATTGCCATACCTTTTGCCATCCCTCTCAACCATACAATTTTTAAATTCCTCATCAATCCAAGGGGATTTAACAGTTTTTACAGTCATTTTCTTAACCTCTTAGAGCTCTAGGGGCGCTATTTCATTTTTGGATAAAAAACGTTCCCGTTTTAAGCGCGATATTTTGTCACGAAAAGATTCTCGACTATGCATATTCTTGACAGTTTTGGAAAGAAAACGCTCTGAAGTTTCAGAATCTGCAAATATTTTGTCTGTAAGTGCCCCAGAACTCATTCTACAGGCGAAACCAAGATGATGCATCACCCAGGAATTAGCAGAATTTCTGAAGCTCTGTTTTCCATTCTCTCCTTATATGGCTGTGATTGCGCAAGGAATGAGCCTACACTTTCTGTCGTTCGCCCAAGGTCTTAGCAGCATTGTGACGTATTTGTAGGCATATCATTGGAAGATTGGCCATAAGAGACTACATTTTCCAGAGGTCCGCCCGGTGTCCTTTGTCTAAATTTGTGCGTAATCTTCAGGTGCAGGCATTTTCTCCTGGGATTCAGGAGAGAAAGCATGTTTCCAAGAACGATGTATCAATGAAGAGATATGTGAAAAACACCTTGAGGATTGATTCTAAACAACGTTTGCCATGTTTTCAGTCGATATTATGGAGTTAATTTGGAAAAAAGTTTGCGTTTTGAGGACTGAATTTATGGATTTTTTTTGGTAGCCAAATGTGATGTATAAAACGGAGCTATTTCTAATACACAAGGAATCTTTTTGGAAAAACTGAGCATCTGCTATCTAACTGAGAGTATCCTCATTGAAAACATCAGAAGTTCTTCAAAGGTAAATGATTTTATTTGAAGGCTTTTATGTTTTTGTTAATGTTGCGTGCTGGATGCTAACGCTAATGCTAACGCTAAATGCTAACGCGAAATGCTAACTCTAGCTAGCTACTTTTACACAAATTATTGTTTTCCTATGGTTGAGAAGCATATTTTGAAAATCTGAGATGACAGTGTTGTTTACAAAAGGCTAAGCTTGAGAGATGGCATATTTATTTCATTTCATTTGCGATTTTCATAAATAGTTAACGTTGTGTTATGCTAATGAGCTTGCTGATAGATTTACACAATCCTGGATACAGGGGTTTTTTCATAGCTAAACGTGACGCAGAAAACGGAGCGATTTGTCCTAAACAAATAATCTTTCAGGAAAAACTGAACATTTGCTATCTGAGAGTCTCCTCATTGAAAACATCTGAAGTTCTTCAAAGGTAAATGATTTTTTTGAATGCTTTTCTGTTTTTTTGTGTAAATGTTGCCAGCTGAATGCTAATGCTAAATGCTACGTTAGCCATCAATACTGTTACACAAATGCTTGTTTTGCAATGGTTGAGAAGCATATTTTGAAAATCTGAGATGACAGTGTTGTTAACAAAAGGCTAAGCTTGATAGCTAGCATATTTATTTCATTTCATTTGCGATTTTCATGAATAGTTAACGTTGCGTTATGGTAATGAGCTTGAGTCTGTATTCACGAACCCGGATCCGGGATGGGGAGATCAGAAAGGTTAATGGTTGCATGCTTATTAGTAACTGGAATAAGTAGTTTCATAAATGCAGCGTCTGGTTGCTCCTCATTACACACCACAGACCAGCAAATATTCTTTACATCAACATATGAATCATTACAAAAGTTATTGTTCGACCTCTTATACACTATGTTAGGCCCTGCCTTTGGAACTTTGGTTTTCCTAGATATGGATATTATATTGTAATCACTACATCCTATGGATTTAGATACTGCTTTAAAGAAAATATCTGCAGCGTTAGTAAAAATGTGATCAATATATGTTGATGATTTCATTCCTGTGCTGTTTGTAACTACCCTGGTAGGTTGACTGATAACCTGATCAAGTTTGCAGGCACTGGTTACAGTTTGAAGTTTTTTCCTGAGTGGGAAGATTGATGATAGCAAGTCAATATTTAAATCACCCAGAAAATATACTTCTCTGTTCATATCACATACATTATCAAGCGTTTCACACATATTATCCAGATACTGACTGTTAGCACTTGGTGGTATATAACAGCTTCCCACAAGAATGGGCTTTAGGTGAGGCAGATGAACCTGTTGCCATATTACTTCAACTGTATTTAACATTAGATCGTCTCTAAGCTTTACAGGAATGTGGTTCTGAGTATAGACCGCCTCTGTTGGCATTTATGTATTTTCGGTAGATGTTATAACCATGTATAACCATGTATTGCTACCACTGTATGATCAAAGGTATTATCTAAGTGAGTTTCAGAGATAGTCAGAATATGAATGTTATCTGTTACAAGCAAGTTATTGACTTCATAGGCCTTGTTTCTTAGGCTACATATGTTAATATGAGCTATTTGTAGCACTTTTCTTGGTTGCTTGATTGTTTTTAATGCTTTACTGTGAAGCTTATCAGAGTTAGACTTACTCATGTTATTTACATGGGAGCTGATAGTGCAGGGTGAACTGCATAAAGTGGTCTTCCTACTATTGCACACCACCTCAGTGCTAACAGTGTAACTGGTTTATAGGCTCATTATTACTGCTTACAATAGCTGTAACAGATGTATTCAATACACCTAAGATCATGTACATTTGATGCAGTATTATGATGACTCATTGTCACAATGGTAAGGATTAACTGAGCTGGTCTTGGATCACCATACCAGTCATTGTTTCAACGCAGCCTTGAAAAGAGTCCAGGAGCCAAGATGATCTGGATGGACTCCGTCATTCCTGTAGAGTATCTTCTGTTTCCAGAAGGTGCAAAGTTATCAATAAAAGTGACTCCAGCAGAGCTACAGCAGTATTTTAGCCAGATGTGTAATGCCAGCAGTCTGCTGAATCTTTCACACCCGCAGCCCAACGATGGTACTGGACCTGAAATTATTGTCAGTTTTTCTGGAGTCTTTTAATGCTAAAATCAGTTCTTTAAAATACATTTTCAAGTGTTCAGAGCTCCTGATGTCATTTGCCCCCAAATGGACTACAACAGCGTCAGCTTCCAGCATCTGTGGTAGAACAGCCGGAAGCAACCTTGTTATGTTCTGTACTCGTGCTCCTGGGTAGCACTGGGTTTTTGCCTTTGGGACCGAGATGATTCTCACCATAGAGCTGCCTATGATGACAGCTGGTGATGTTGATCACCATTATCACTTTCTGCCACATGGCCTCAAACTGCAGGGTTTTGTTTCTCTCTTATAATATTGTATTTGACCTTTCCATTGCGTGAACGACAGAGGATTGGCTGATTTCCAGTTTTTGAGTATACGGTTGAAGTCAGAAGTTTACATACACCTTAGCCAAATACATTTTCACAATTCCTGACATTTAATCTTTGTAAAAATTTGCTGTCTTAGGTCAGTTAGGATCACCACTTTATTTTAAGAATGTGAAATGTCAGAATAATAGTTGAGAGAATGATTTATTTCAGCTTTTATTTCTTTCATCACATTCCCAGTGGGTCAGAAGTTTACATACACTCAATTAGTATTTGGTAGCATTGCCTTTAAATTGTTTAACTTGTATCAAATGTTTTGGGTAGTCTTCCACAAGCTTCCCACAATAAGTTGGGTGAATTTTGGCCCATTCCTCCTGACAGAGCTGGCGGCAACTGAGTCAGGTTTGTAGACCTCCTTGCTCGCACATGCTTTTTCAGTTCTGCCCACAAATTTTCTATGGGATTGAGGTCAGGGCTTTGTGATGGCCACTCCAATACCTTGACTTTGTTGTCCTTAAACCATTTTGCCACAACTTTTGAAGATTGCTTGTCCATTTGGAAGAACCATTTGCGACCAAGCTTTAACTTTAACAAATTACAAGCCAAATGAAACTAGTTCAGACAGGCCAACCCGTTCAGTAAGGGAGAAGAATGGTTAAAAAAAAAAAAATCACTTAAAGGGAATGTTTCTGATTACAGGGGAGGGGAGAGCTTAATAAGGGAGGGGTAGAAGACTGATGTCTTGAGATGTTTCTTCAATATATCCACATCATTTTCCTACTTCATGATGCCATCTATTTTGTGAAGTGCACAGTCCCTCCTGCAGCAAAGCACCCACACAACATGATGCTGCCACCCCTGTGCTTCACAATTGGGATGGTATTCTTCGGCTTGCAAGCCTCCCCCTTTTTCCTCCAAACATAACGATGGTCATTATGGCCGAACAGTTATATTTGTTTCATCAGACCAGAGGACATTTCTCCAAAAAGTATGATCATTGTCCCCATGTGCAATTGCAAACCGTAATCTATCTTTTTTTATGGCGGTTTTTGAGCAGTGGCTTCTTCCTGGCTGAGCGGCCTTTTGCGTTTTACTGTGGATATAGATACTTTTGTACCTGTTTCCTCCAGCATCTTCACAAGGTCCTTTGCTGTTGTTCTGGGATTGATTTGCACTTTTCGCACTAAAGTACGTTCATCTCTAGGAGAGGGAACGCGTCTCCTTCCTGAGCGGTATGACGGCTGCGTGGTCGCCTGGTGTTTATACTTGTTTGTACTATTGTTTATACAGATGAATGTGGTACCTTCAGGCATTTGTAAATTGCCCCCAAGGATGAACCAGATTCTGATATCTTGGCTGATTTCTTTTGATTTTCCCATGATGTCAAGCAAAGAGGCACTGAGTTTGAAGGTAGGCCTTGAAATACATCCACAGGTACACCTCCAATTGACTCAAATGATGTCAACTAGCCTATCAGAAGCTTCTAAAGCCATGACATAATTTTCTGGAATTTTCCAAGCTGTTTAAAGGCACAGTCAACTTAGTGTATGTAAACTTCTGACCCACTGGAATTGTGATGCAGTGAATTATAAGTCTGTCAACAATTGTTGGAAAAATGACTTGTGTCGTGCACAAAGTTGATGTCCTAACTGACTTGCCCAAACTATAGTTTGTTAACAAGAAATTTGTGGAGTGGTTGAAAAACGAGTTTTAATGACTCCAACCTAAGTGTATGTAAACTTCCGACTTCAACTGTATGTTTTTTTAATTGATTTGAAAAATATTGTCCAACCCATCTGGTATCTCACTGCACCCTCATATGTCATGTCTTGAAATATACAGACATATTATATTTACATTGCAGTACCTCTGACATGCATCTTTCCAACTCTGCCCATAACTTTTGAATTTTGTAAGATTTCAAGAAGGCATGAACTATTAAGTCAGCAGTAGTTTTATTTATCAGACATGACTCTGCATAACGCTGTATAATGTGTGAATTTTGTCTATTGTATATTCTATACATTATTTTATACTGGATTAAACGTAAATCTTTGTTAACTGTGGTCTTGTTAGTTATGTTCCAACATTCCCTACATCTTATGCTAATATCAGTTATTTTAAATCTTAGTTCCAATATACGTTATAATCATTTGTACAGTTGACCTATCATATGAAAATCATTTTCTGACTCAAATAGGATTCCCTCAAGATTTTGTGATATACAACTTCTTTGCCTTTAGTTTTCCATGTGGGTCAATTTATCAATGAATTCTGAAAAGCTATCCAAGGATTGTTCCATAAGGTTGTGTTTCTAGGGAGTGATATTTTCTTCAATATTATTATAGTGTTCTAAACTATGAAATTGTTAATGTTCTTGTCTTTTTCCTTTGAAAATAGACACGTGTAAAGATTCTGAGGATGAGCATGCACATCTTCAATATGTACCCATTGTTCCTCTTTACTGCATTTTGCTTCAGCTCATTCAAAAAAGTATTCAGACTCCTTCATTTTTTCCACATTTTGTTATGTTAGTCTTATTCCAAAATGGATTAAATTGTTTTTTTCTCTCATTAATCTACACACAATACCCCATAATGACAAAGAAAAAACAGATTTTTAGAAATTTTAGCAAATTTATAAACAAAAAAACTCAACTATCACATTTGCATAAGTATTCAGACTCAGTACTTTGTTGAAACACCTTTGGCAGTGATTACAGCCTTGAGTCTTCTTGGGTATGACGGTACAAGCTTGTTACACCTGTATTTGGGGAGTTTCTCCTATTCTTCTCTGCAGATCCGGTTGGATGGGGAGCTTTGCTGCACAGCTATTTTCTGATCTCTCTAGAGATGTTTGATCGGGTTCAAGTCCGGACTCTTGCTGGCCCACTCAAGAACATTCAAGAACACTCCTGTGTTGTCTTGGTGAACCTTTGCCCCAGTCTGAGGTCCTGAGCACTCCGGAGTTTTTCATCAAGGATCTCCCTGTACATTGCTCCCTTCATCTCTCACTCGATCCTGACTAGTATCCCAGTCCCTGCCCCTGAAAAATATCCCCACAGCACTGCCACCACCATGCTTCACCATAGGGATGGTATTGGCCAGGTGATGAGCGGTGCCTGGTTTCCTCCAGACGTGACGCTTGGCATTCAGGACAAAGAGTTCAATCTTGGTTTCATCAGAACAGATAATCTTGTTTCTCATGGTCTGAGATTCCTTTAGGTGCCTTTTGGCTTTAGGTGCCTCCCATGTTATAAACTAAATAATGGCAATAGGCAAAAAAATAACTCACGGTCTACAGCAATGCTTTAAGTGGACCACAAAAAATATTAAATATTTAGGATGTTTAATAAATGATGATAAACAACGAATATGAAAAGATAACATTATTCCATTACTCAACAATATGGAAGCAGATCTAATTAAATGTAACCTCTTCAGAATGGCATGGCTCCTAAGGTTTTTATATTTATTGTTGGTAATACAAATTATCCCACCGAAGCTGTTCTTTAAAAAAGTACACTCTGTCATAACAGACTTTATACGGGCAAATACAATTAACAGAATAAAAAGGAAAGTTTTACATCTTCCTAAATCTGAGGGTGGTTTTAACCTTGCAGACTTAGAATTGTATCAACTCATTACTAAAGGCATTTACGACATATGCAGTGCATTCGGAAACTATTCAGATCCTTTGACTTTTTCCAAATTTTGTTACGTTACAGCCATATTGTAAAATGGATTAAATAGAAAAAATCCTCATCAATCTTCACACATAATATGACATAATGACAAAGTGAAAACTGTTGTTTTTTTCATGTTGCAGATGTATTAGAAATAAAAAAAACAGAAATACCTTATTTTATCTTTATTTTACTAGGCAAGTCAGTTAAGAACAAATTCTTATTTTCAATGACGGCCTAGGAACAGTGGGTTAACTGCCTGTTCAGGGGCAGAACGACAGATTTGTACTTTGTCAGCTCAGGGATTCAAACCTGCAACCTTTCGGTTACTAGTCCAACGCTCTAACCACTAGGCTACCCTGCCGCCCCATATTGACACAAGTATTCAGACCCTTTGCTATGAGACTCGAAATTGAGCTCAGGTGCATCCTGTTTCCATTGATCATCTTTGACATGTTTCTACAACTTGATTGGAGTCCACCGGGTGGTAAATTCAATTAAGGCACACACCTGTCTATATAAGGTCTCACAGTTTACAGTGCATGTCAGAGCAAAAACCAAGCCATGAAGTCGAAGGAATCGTCCGTAGAGCTCCGAGACAGGATTGTGTCAAGTCACAGATCTAGGGACGGGTACCAAAATATTTCTGCAGCATTGAAGGTCCCCATGAACACAGTGGGCACATCATTCTTCAATGGAAGAAGTTTGGAACCACCAAGACTATTCCTAGAGCTTGCTGCCTGGCCAAACTGTGCAATCGGTGGAGAAGGTCCTTGGTCAGGGAGGTGACCATGAACCCGATGGTCACTCTGACAGAGCTCCAGAGTTCCTCTGTGGAGATGGGAGAACCTTCCAGAAATACAACAATCTCTGCAGCACTCGACCAATCAGGCCTTTATGGTAGAGTGGAAAGCGGAAGCCACTCCTCAGTAAAAGGCACATGACAGCCCGCTTGGAGTTGCCAAAAGGTACTGTGGCAAACCTCTTCAAGGTTAGGAGCGTTTGTCACAAATTAAGTGGTAAACTATCACCAAATCACCCAAGAATGAGAGTTCTTTCGAACAGGACAGTACCTGTGTGTTTGTTTCTCCGTCCTGGTCCACCCAGGCCGTAGGCGAGGTCAGGGATAGCAGGGTTCGGTACACGAATCAGGTTCTCGGTAGGTCCAGGTCCAAACGCCAACAGGTAAATCCAAAACAATCCAGCTCATACACGGTAAATCCAGCCAATCTCTATTGTCTCTTTCTCTATTGTTCATAGATCCTTCCAGCACTCTCTCTTCCTCTTCCTGGTTTTTCCTGACCCTTTATCTGTGTGTCGGCTCCACCTTCTGAGGGTTCCCCTTGCTTCTGGGACTTGTAGCTTTGGCGGTCGGCCATTTTGTGATCTGTAGTTCTGACAGGGGTGGCCATTTTAGTGATCGGGCAGAGCCCGTTTATTAGTTCTGCTCTCACATATCTGCCATTTATCACTCAACCCCCTTCTTTGCCACACATCTCTCCCCCTAGATCTGACCCCCTAGGTCGGGCTACCGCAGCAAAATATGCGTGCATGCGGGATAACCCATCCACGTTTCCCATTTCCTTCCCTGCTCTGTGTTTCAAGTCAAAATGAAACGTTTGGAGACTCAAAAACCACCGCATCACCCGAGTGTTCTTCTCTTTAGCCCTATGCATCCAGGTGAGTGGGGCATGGTCACTGATGAGGGTGAAGTGGCGCCCCAGCAGGTAGTATTTCAGGCTTTCCAGAGCCCACTTTACTGCCAGCGCCTCTTTCTCAACGACTGAGTAGTTGGTTTCCCGTGGTTCCAGCTTCCTGCTTAAAAACAGGATGGGGTGTTCCACCCCTTCTACCTCTTGGGATAGCACTGCTCCCAAGCCGACCTCTGAGGCATCCGTCTGAACCACAAACTCTCTCTCAAAGTCTGGTACCACCAGCACTGGATTACAGCAGAGAGCCTCCTGTAATGTCCTAAATGCTTTGATGGCCCTTTCATCCCATTTGACCATGTTTGGCCCTCTGGCTCTAGTCATGTCGGTAAGTGGGGCAGCCACTGTGGCATAACTTGGGATGAACTTCCGGTAGTAACCGGTCAGCCCTAGGAAGGCTCAAACCTGCTTCTTATTTACTGGTTTCGGCCATTCTCTAATTGCCTTCACCTTCTTACGTTGGGGTTTGATTAACCCTCTTCCCACAGTGTATCCCAGATACTCTGTTTCCTCTAACCCCACATAACACTTGGCAGGGTTTGCCGTGAGCCTTGTCTTTCTAAGGGCGTCTAACACTGCCTGTACCCGGGGTAAGTGGGATTCCCAATCTGGGCTGTAGATCCCCACGTCATCTAAATAAGCTGCGGCGTATGCTTTGTGTGGTTTTAGGACTTTGTCCATGAGCCGTTGAAAGGTGGCTGGGGCCCCGTGTAAGCCGAATGGCATGACGGTGTATTGAAACAAACCGTCAGGGGTTGCAAAGGCTGTCTTTTCTTTGGCCCTGGGGGTCAGAGGAATTTGCCAGTACCCTTTTGTCAGATCAAGGGTCGTAATGTACCGAGCATTACCAATTTTCTCCAGTAGTTCATCTACTCGGGGCATGGGGTAGGCATCAAACTTGGAGATTTCATTTACCTTCCGAAAGTCGTTACAGAACCGCAAAGACCCATCGGGCTTGGAGACCATCACAATTGGGCTAGACCACTCACTATGTGACTCTTCGATCACTCCAGCTGTCAACATTTTCTCTGTCTCTGCTCTAATCGCGGCCTGTCGAGCCTCGGGTACCCGATATGGCCTCATACTCACTTTTCTCCCTGGTGGGGAAACGATATCATGAGCCGTAACCTCAGTTCGGCCAGGTACCTCTGAAAACACATCTCTGTTTTTCTGGATCAGGGTCTTTACTTCCTGTACTTGTGCTGGGGACAGAGTGGGTGAAATATTTACTTCGGCTGTCTCCTGAGTGTGTGTGGGGTATGTGACCATTAGTGTTTCTCTCTCCATGCTTTTAACAGGTTTATGTGATAAATCTGTTCCTGGGGCCGTCGACCTGGCTGTCGGATCCGATAATTGACTTCTCCTATTCTCTCCAGTACTTCATATGGTCCTTTCCATGTGGCTAGTAGTTTACACTCTACCGTGGGGATCAGCACTAACACCTTATCTCCCGGTTGAAATTCCCTCAGGGTAGCCTGTCGGTTATAAGTGTGCCCCTGGTGCTCCTGTGCTTGTCTCATGTGCTCTCTGACGATGGGCATGACTGTGGCTATCCTGTCTTGCATTGCCGTGACGTGCTCTATGACACTAGTATACGGGGTGGATTGGTGCTCCCAGGTTTCCCGGGCGATGTCTAAGATTCCCCGGGGATGCCTCCCATATACCAGCTCAAAGGGAGAAAACCCCAGCGAGGCTTGAGGAACCTCTCTAATGGCAAACATCAGATACGGCAACATGCAATCCCAGTTTTTCCCATCCTTATCGATTACCTTCCTGAGCATTGACTTCAGGGTTCGGGTTGAATCTCTCAACCAGCCCGTCCGTCTGAGGATGGTAAACCGATGTCCTCAACTGTTTCACCTGCCACAGTTTACAAAGGTCCGCCATAAGGCGGGACATAAAGGGGGTCCCCTGGTCGGTAAGGATCTCCTTTGGAACCCCTACCCTGGTGAACAAGAGCACTAATTCCTTTGCAATATTTTTGGAAGCCATCGTCCGAAGGGGAATGGCTTCTGGGTAGCGAGTGGCATAATCTAGAATGACCAGAATGTATTGGTGCCCTCTGGCGGATTTGGGTAGTGGGCCCACTAAATCCATCGCTATCCTCTCAAATGGCGTTTCGATTATGGGGAGTGGCACTAACGGGCTTCTAACAGCTGGTCGGGGAGCTGTTAACTGGCACTCCGGGCACTCTCCACAATGCCGAGCCACTTCAGCTTGAATTCCTGGCCAGTAAAACCTCCTTACAATCCGGTCTCGGGTTTTATCGATACCAAGGTGTCCACCCAGAATGTGCCCATGAGCTAGATCCAGTACTGTCCTCCGGTACCGAGTGGGAACCAACAACTGTTCCACCACATCAACCCCTATTTTCGAGACTCTGTACACCAAACCCCTTTTCATGATGAAGTGGGGGAAACTATTAGGCATCATCCCAACATTTATGGGAGTACCATCTACGACCTGCACATCTGCTCTGGCTTGCTGCAGGGTTGGATCCTGGTTTTGGGCCGTCCCAAAATTAGTCAAGGACCCTGCCAGGTCTGCTGGTTCTAGATCGTCGTCCTCTGGATTCAGATCGACCCCAGCCCCACTAGTACCGGGCTGTTCGTTATCAGCGAGGTTTGCCACTTCATCCTCCTCCTCCCCTACTAGCACCTGTGATGTTGTCCCCTGGGAGACCTCTTTTCTTGGCTTTGGTTGAAGGCCCCATGCTTCTTCCTGCTTGGTCAGGGTTGTTGGCTTCTCAAATATGCCATTCTTGTGGCTTAGCTTCGCAAAGTTAGGAAAGTCTCTACCCAATATTACATCATATGGCATCTTTGGGACCACGCCGACCTCATAATCCAGCAGACCGTCCTCTGTTTGTATGCTCACTAAGGCCATGGGGTACAGACGGGTATCCCCATGAATGCATGTAACACTGATATCCTGTCTTTTATCCAGTTTATGATTCGGCACTAGGCTTGCAACGACCAGGGTTAGCATACTGCCGGAATCCAGCAGTGCTTCAACCTCTTTCCCTTCAACCTTCACCCTGCACATATGTTTGTTTCTTGATCTTTCAAGTACAGTGGTTACAACAGGACATGCATACCGTATATCATCTTCATTTTCACTGAGGTTACATTGCATTGGCTCTTCTTTAATAGGGCAGTAGGCTGCAATATGTCCCGGTTGATTACAATTGTAACAGATAAATAGGGGTTCGGGGGGGAGAACCCCTCGACACCCAGTCCCGGTTTCCGTTTTTTCCCTTAGTGTCTCGGCCTGATTCTGATTCTTTCCTCATGGCCCCACGCTGCTCTCTTCCCCCTCTATATGTTGGGACAGCCTTACCCTGTCCGCTGGTTCGCCCAGGCCTGGGGAACGGGAATCTTTCCTCCTGTGCCTGCTCAGCTGTTCCTGCCGTACAATACCGTTCAACCAGGCCCACGAGATGGTCGGCGGAAAGTACCTCGTTCTGGCCAACCCATCGTCTCACTTCTTGGGGTAGACCTCGCTGAAACTGGTTGAGTACGATGGTCTCGACGATCTCGGCGGATGACCGGGTCTCTGGTCGCAACCATTTCCGTTCCAGGTGAATCAAGTCGAACATCTGTGTTCGTGGGGGTTGTCCCGGTTGGTAGGACCACTGGTGGAAGCGGTGTGCCCTCACGGTGTCGGTCACTCCCAGTCTAGTCAAGATCTCTCCCTTTAGTTTATCGTAATCGTGTGCATCTTTCAACTCCAGGTCGAAAAATGCTTTTTGAGCATCCCCTGTCAGGTATGGTGCCAGAAGCCCTGTCCATTCTTCTTTCGGCCACTTCTCCCTCTCTGCCGTCCTTTCGAAGGTGGTAAGATATGCTTCCACATCATCCTGTGCTGTCATTTTTTTAAGAAAATGATTGGCCCGCCTCTGGGTATTAGCAGCTGGTAATTGAGCCCCAATTTGGTCCGCTAGCCCCTTTAGGCCTTCTCTTAACTCCCGGGTGTTTCTCTCTTGCTCTTCTCTGAGCAGCTGGTTGGTGCAGTGCTGGACCTGTAACGTGTCCTGATACATTCGCATTGCATCCTGATGAGCTATTTGTTGAGCTCTAGTTGCCTCTTGTTGGGCGGCCACCGCTTGTAACAGGGCCTGTATGGCTCCCTCCATACTCATTTTCCTGAGAAACTGTCCTAACCAAACAAAGCCAAAAAAAAAAACCTGACTCCCCTTTGGAGTGCTAACTGAAATATTTATTTTTCTTCTACCTAACCAGTGGTATGGTTAGTCCATGCCTGCATTCTCCACCACGTGTGGCAAACCCCTTCAAGGTTAGGAGCGTTTGTCACAAATTAAGTGGTAAACTGTCACCAAATCACCCAAGAATGAGAGTTCTTTCGAACAGGACAGTACCTGTGTGTTTGTTTCTCCGTCCTGGTCCACCCAGGCCGTAGGCGAGGTCAAGGATAGCAGGGTTCGGTACACGAATCGGGTTCTCGGTAGGTCCAGGTCCAAACGCCAACAGGTAAGTCCAAAACAATCCAGCTCATACACGGTAAATCCAGCCAATCTCTATTGTCTCTTTCTCTATTGTTCATAGATCCTTCCAGCACTCTCTCTTCCTCTTCCTGGTTTTTCCTGACCCTTTATCTGTGTCTCCTTCGCATAGAGTTGATCAGGCTGTTGATTGTGGCCTGCGGAATGTTGTCCCACTCCTCTTCCATGGATGTGCGAAGTTGCTGGATATTGGTAGGAACTGGAACACGCTGTCGTACACGTCGATCCAGAGCATCCCAAATCTGCTCAATGGCAATGGGTGACATATTAGAAATTGTATTTTAATGTTTAAGAACTATTGGAAGATTAGTACAAATGAGGACTAGAAAGGATCCTAGAATAAAATAAAAAAATGTGCAGGCCACAGAAGAACGATTCTTGTGACAAGGGGCCATGCATTATAATGTTGAAACGTGCTGATGGCTGTGGATGAATGGCACGACAACGGACCTCAGGATCTTGTCATGGTATCTCTGTGCATTCAAATTGCCATCGATAAAATGATATTTTGTTGTCCATAGCTTATGTCTGCCCATACCATACTGCCACCACGGGGCACTCTGTTCACAACGTTTACATCAGCAAACCACTTGGCAAAGGAGAAATGCTCGCTAACAGGGATATAAACAAATTTGTTTCTGAGAAATACACTTTTTGTGCGTATGAAAAATGTATTTGATCTCTATTTCAGCTCATTAAACATTTGAACACTTTACATGTTGCGTTTATATTTCTGTTCAGTATATGTTGTCTGGTTTCTTCATATAACCACAGTCTTGCCTTTACAAAACGGAGCTAGACTCTTCCCATTTTTTATTTATTTTTTATTTCACCTTTATTTAACCAGGTAGACTAGTTGGAAAAAAAATTATCATTTACACTGCGACCCGGCCAAGATAAAGCACAGCAGTTCGACACATAAAACAACACAGAGTTACACATGGAATAAACAAACATAGGGTCAATAATACAGTAGAAAAAAGAAAAGTCTATATACAGTGAGTGAAAATGAGGTAAGATAAGGGAGGTAAAGACAATAAAAAAAGGCCATGGTGGCAAAGTAATTACAATATAGCAATTAAACACTGGAATGGTAGATGTGCAGAATATGAATGTGCAAGTAGAGATACTGGGGTGCAAGGAGCAAGATAAATAAATTAATACAGTATGGGGGTATTTGGAAGGGCTGTTTACAGATGGGCTATGTACAGGTGCAGTGATCTGTGAGCTGCTCTGACAGCTGGTGCTTAAAGCTAGTGAGGGAGATAAGAGTCTCCAGCTTCAGTGATTTTTGCAGTTCGTTCCAGTCATTAGCAACAAATAACTGGAATGAGAGGCAGCCAAAGGAGGAATTGGCTTTGGGGGTGACCAGTGAGATATACCTGCTGGAGCACGTGCTATGGGTGGGTGCTGCTATGGTGACCAGTGAGCTGAGATAATCCGGGGCTTTTACCTAGCAGAGACTTGTAGATGACCTGGAGCCAGTGGGTTTGGCGATGAGTATGAAGCGATGATCAGCCAACGAGCGAGTACAGGTCGCAGTGGTGGGTAATATATGGGGCTTTGGTGACAAAACGGATGGCACTGTGATAGACTGTATCCTATCGGTACGCAAAATGCTCCTCCTCCGCCATTCTCTTGTTGCTGATGCCATCATATGCTGACAGCTAGCGGTGAGACACAAACCTCTGTGTGTCTCACCGCTGGCTGTCTGTTTTTTTTTGCCCATCTTAATCTTATGAGATATGGCTTTTTCTTTGCAACTCCGCCTAGAAGGCCAGCATCCCGGAGTCGCCTCTTCACTGTTGATGTTGAGACTGGTGTTTTGCAGGTACTATTTAATGAAGCTGCCAGTTGAGGACTTGTGAGGTGTCTGTTTCTCAAACTAGACACTCTAAGGTATTTGTTCTCTTGCTTAGTTGTGCACCGGGGCCTCCCACTTCTCTTTCTATTCTGGTTAGAGAGAGTTTACGCTGTTCTGTGAAGGGAGTAGTACACAGCGTTGTACAAGATCTTCAGTTTCTTGGCAATTTCTCGCATGGAATAGCCTTAATTTCTCAGAACAAGACTAAACTGATGAGTTTCAGAAGAAAGTACTTTGTTTCTGGTCATTTTGAGCCTGTAATCAAACCCACAAATCATGCTCCAGATACTCAACTCGTCTAAAGAAGGACAGTTTTATTGCTTCTTTAATCAGACCAACAGTTTTTAGCTCTGCGAACATAATTGCAAAAGGATTTTCTAATGATCAATTAGCCTTTTAAAATAATAAACTTGGATTAGCTAACACAATGTGTCATTGGAACACAGGAGCGATGGTTGCTGATAATGGGCCTCTGTACGTCTATGTAGATATTCCATTTAAAAAAATCTGCCGTTTCCAGCTACAATAGTTATTTACAACATTAACAATGTCTTCGCTGTATTTCTGATCAATTTGATGTTATTTTATTGAACAAAAAATGTGCTTTTGAACAGTAGTGTATATAGTTATTTAGATAGTTTTGTGGGAGCCCTCTGCCCAAACAAACTCAGACTGGTTGGGGGCTGTGCACCCGTGGCCCCTCGGGGGTCCTCCATGACCCAGCCATTGACCCCTAGCCCACCCTCGTTAGCCTCAGGTCACTCCGCAGGACACTGTCTGTTGGCACTGGCATGCTGTCAGTCGACACCGGCCGGCTGACTGTCGACATTGGCTGGCTGTTGTTTGACAATAGCCATAGGGGGATCTCAGCCCCTGTTGAAAGAGGGTGCCAGCACAAAATCAAATATTTGGAAAGGCCAAGGACTGCAATAGCAGGAGTGGGAATGGGAGAATCCAATGCCCATTTTATTCAGACCATCCCATCACCCGCCCACCACTCATTCTGGTTAGTGCTGTGGCAATATTGAGGGAAAGCTGCTGAACGCTTTGTGTGTGTGTGGGTGTGTGTTGTGCATATGCATGTATTTGAACTGTTGTTGTTGTATTACAAGGGATGAAACAAATAAAGTATAACATTGCAGGTAGAGAAAATCACTCTAATCCCATAGGTCCTGTGAAGGGAAGTGGGAGGGAGATAGATAGTTACATCCCACTGGACTCCTCTCTCTTGTCCTAGATGTATTGCATATGAATGATATTCTTAAAATGCACCTTCACCTATAAATGCCATCCAGAATAGTTGTCATGTTAATTTTTTTAAAATGTTGAATATGTTTTTTATTAATATTATTTTAAAATAAATAAACCGTAAATTCACTGTTGTAGTTTCTTTTCATAAAAAATACAAAAAGGAAAGAAATTAGCTTTTCTTTGGAGAACTGCCTGGAATAAGCTATGTCTGCTTAAACAACAAGGCCTTGTATGGCATTCACATCCGCAAAGGTACAAAGTAACTATTGAACTTTGTTGTATCTATTTAGTACACATTGATTTACTGTTCTAGCTGCCTGATTTGTCAGTGACAAAATTAAGATTACACAATTGGTAATTATGCATTTGCAAATTTTATTTAAAAGTGTTTATGTGGAGAAAGTGTCAACACTGTCAGTACCGCCCTGTTCGCGGTGTAGAAGACTGGTTTTAAATGTTGGTGTGCTTGTGTTATGTTATTTTCCATATGAAAAGTCTTTAAAATAATATAAAAAAAACGAATACAATTTTTCTGACAGTCTGACCAAACATACATAAAGCATACAATAGCTGGCACAAAGATTTAGATTTCATCAGAATGAGTGAAATCTAAATAATATGCCATTAATATGATGACTTATAGTTAATCAAATATTAGTCAAATTCAATAAAATAGGAATTATTTTCAGAGGCAATATAGTAGCACATACACTCTGTTAAAAACATTTGGCAACAAAAGGGAAACGATCCTTTACAAATGTTCATATTGTCTTTATAAAGTTCCCTTTATAGATCCAGAGACAGTCAGGTAGTATAAACTCTCATTTAGCTAGTCTGGCTAAAATTCTATAATATAAATACAGCGCTTAGGGGCTCTATTCAATCTGTGTCGCTGAAGCGTTAGAAATATAAAAGTAATTTCAGACTGAGCCGACATACGCAGCGTTTACCATGAATGTAGTCTCCGCTAATGCAGGAACATTGCCTTTACATTTCAATCACCCTGTAATGCTGACCTTCTGCGATACGGATTGAATAGAGCCCTTAAACTGACTATTATATTAAACAGAGTGAGTAAAAACACATCCCTTTAAGTATCGTATGTAAAAACCTTTCTTCCTTTATGATCTTTACTGGTCTGAGACCCAGGGCTACCTCTGGAAAGCTACAGGTAACTGCCAAAATAAAGGAGACGCCAACATAAAGAGTCTTAATAGGGCATTGGGTCACCACGAGCCGCCAGAACAGCTTTAATGCACCTTGGCATATATTCTGTCTGGAACTCTATTGGAGGGATGCAACACCATTCTTCCACGAGAAATTCCATCACTTGGTGTTTTGTTGATGGTGGTGGAAAACGCTGTTTCAGGCGCCACTCCAGAAACTCCCATAAGTGTTCAATTGGGTTGAGATCTGGTGACTGAGATATATATATACATTTACATTTTAGTCATTGAGCAGACGCTCTTATCCTTATCTCTTATCCTCTTACACACACACACACACCCTCTAAACCCCATATGCATCTTTATTTTTCCCCCCTTTTTCTCCCCAATGTCATGGTATCCAATTGGTAGTTACAGTCTTGTCCCATCGCTGCAACTCCCGTACGGACTCGGGAGAGGCGAAAGTCGAGAGCTGTGCATCCTCCAAAACACGACCCCGCCAAGTCGCACTGCATGCGCCCAGCCCACCACAGGAGTTGCTAGAGAGCGAAGGGACAAGGACATCCCGGCCAGCCCAACCCTCCCCTAACCCAGACAACGCTAAACCATGACGCTGGGTCATCCGGTCGCAGCCGGCTGCGACACAGCCTGGAATCAAACCAGGATCTGTAGTGACACAGCTAGTGCCTTAGACTGCTGTAGGCAAGTAGGCCTAGTGGTTGGAGCGTTGGACTAGTAACCGAAAGGCTGCAAGATCGAATCCCCGAGCTGTCAAAGTAAAAATCTGTCGTTCTTCCCCTGAACAAGGCAGTTAACCCACTGTTCCTAGGCCGTCATTGAAAAAATAATTTGTTCTTATTAACTGACTTGCACAGTTAAATAAAGGCCAAATAAACAAGGACTCAAAGAACAGCAGTAGTGGAGTGCAGCGCTGCAGACAGAAATCTGGGAGCAGCAAGCCCATGGTCTCTCTCTCTCCTGGGTCATGTTCATTAGGCACCAAACGGAAGAAGAAGGACTGAAACATAGAGGAACTACTAGGACTTGTCCAAAAATAAACTAACATTTTTGTTTTCTGTTGTAAATGGTTTAAAAATGTTTTTCCATTACATGCCCTAACAAACACAACCCTGTCGGAAGGTCTGTCACCCGGAGAGCTCAGTCCCTCAGGTCATGAACTGTGTGTATCCCTCCGCCCCGGTTACTATGACGTCCATCCAGATCCTCATGGCCTCTGGAGATGGGGCCACCATAAAGTAGAGCCGGTCGTGAGTCTTCACACAGAAGGTCAGCGACGGGTTGGGGCTCTGGAGAGAGAGAATGGGAGAGGGAGAGGGGAAGGAAAATAAAATAAAGTATTATCAAGGTGAAAAATACTTTGTGGAAAATAGTATATTGTGAACACTCACAGTCACTCTAAATTGCACCATCAATTCAACTTTATTTGACAGTGTGTTAATTATCACAAAATTACTAAGAATATAATTGGTAACTTGTCTTTGAATATTAATACATTTAGTTGACAAATAAGTTAATTACTTACTCTCTTTGTCGGGAGCTCTTACACACACTCTTCTGTGATTTGAAAATTCACATATATCTCCAGTAAATAACATCTAGTAAGAGCATTCTTTGCAAAAATGCGACATTCTTGTTAATTACCTTTAAAGTATTTATAATTGATTTCAAACCAAATATTAATATTGCAATAAAACAAAACAAAATCTGTACATTAACTAGTAAAAAAGTGATCATACATTCAAAATAAATTCAGAACTATCTCAGAAAGAGGACTGAAGAATGTAATGACAATGTATTGAGTATTGAGCTGTAGCGGATAGAGTGAAGGGTTCTGTACCTTAGTGGCACTGCGCAGGTGATCGTAGTACACTTCCTCTATAGCCTGAAAGTAGATCAGTCCTTTCAGCTTGGACTCATGCTTATCTGAGAGAATAAGAGAAAAAAACTGTGTTTTAAGTTGTCTCAGAGGAGAGAAGGGAGAATCACAGTATTTCATAGTCTTATGCTGATGCAATAACAGGCCTTTCGGTTTCAGTATGAACTCAGACAAAATAACACGGAATTTAATTGTGTCAAGCTTTCTTGCTGCTTCAAGGAAAAAATAAACATAAGAAATCATGAAATGAAGATATTGTAGCCGGCTACTTTGTGAATCTACCCTATTTTTCATTGTACTGTATTGAATTGAATTGGAATTCAACAAGAATTTCTGTTTTTCCTACATACTCAATGGTCAAGTGCAGTCCAAAATATAAACTGCAAATGAATTAATAAATATACTTAAAATAAGTCTTAGGATGGATGTGGAACTGTCTAAAAATGCCCTTAATTAAGAAAACTGAGTTTAATAGAGCCAAACTGATATTGGAGTTAATAATTCATTCTCCCTCCTGTGTGGCAAAATAAGGATTTTTATATACAGTACCAGTCAAAAGTTTACACATACTTACTCTTTATTTTGACTATTTTCTACATTGTAGAATAATAGTGAAGACATCAAAACTATGAAATAACATATATCGAATCATGTAGTAACCAAAAAAGTGTTAACCTCTTGAAGCTCATTTTTATGTTTGGAAAAATGACGTTCCCAAAGTAAACGGCCTATTTCTCAGGACCAGATGCTAGAATATGCATAAATTTGACAGATTAGGATAGAAAACACTCTAAAGTTTCCAAAACTGTCAAAATATTGTCTGTGAGTATAACAGAACTGAAATTGCAGGCGAAACCCTGAGAAAAATCAAACCAGGAAGTGGCTTCTATTTTGAAAACTCCATGTTCCATAGCCTCCCATTGCTCCATTTAAAGGGATATCAACCAGATTCCTTTTCCTATCGCTTCCTCAAGGTGTCAACAGTCTTCAGACATAGTTTCAGGCTTTTATTTTGAAAAATGAGCCAGAAAGATAACATCGCGTCAGGTGGTCACATGAGTTTTGCTCGCGCAACAGAGTATGGACAGCCATTTCCTTTCCCTCTCCTACTGAACAAGACCGTTGCGGTTGATATATTATCGATTATATATTTTAAAAACAACCTGAGGATTGATTATAAAAAACGTTTGACACGTTTCTGTGGACATTACGGATATTATTTGGAATTTTCATCTGGTTGGTCATGACCGCTCTTTCCTGTGGATTTCTGAACATAATGTGACAAACAAACGGATGTATTTTGGATGTAAAAATAATCTTTATGGAACAAAATGAACATTTGTTGTGTAACTGGGAGTCTCGTGAGTGAAAACATCCGAAGATCATCAAAGGTAAACAATTAATTTGATTGCTTTTTTGATTTTCGTGACCAAGCTACCTGATGCTAAGTGTACTTAATGTTTTGTCATGCGATCGATAAACTTACACAAACGCTTGGATTGCTTTCGCTGCAAAGCATAATTTCCAAATCCGAGATGACAGGTGGATTAACAAAAGGCTAAGCTGTGTTTTGCAATATTGCACTTGTGATTTCATGAATATCAATATTTTTTGTAATATTATTTGACTGTATATTATATTTTTTGACTAATATTATTTGACAGCGGTTGCTGATGACAATTGTCCTGCTTAAGGGATGGGTAGCGTCAAGAAGTTAAACAAATCAAAATATAATTGAATATAATCAAAGTAGCCACCCTTTGCCTTGATGACCGCTTTGTACACTCTTGGCATTCTCTCAACCAGCTTCACCTGGAATACTTTTCCAACATTCTTGATGGGGTTCCCACATATGCTGAGCACTTGTTAGCTGCGTTTCCTTCACTCTGCGGTCCAACTCATCCCAAACCATCTCAATTGGGTTGAGGCCGGGTGATTGTGGAGGCCAGGTCATTTGATGCAGCACTCCATCACTCTCCTTCTTGGTCAAATAGTCCCTACACAACCTGGAGGTGTGTGGGGTCATTGTCCTGTTGAAAAACAAATGATAGTCCCACTAAGTGCAAACAAGATGGGATGGCGTATAGCTGCAAAATGCTGTGGTAGCCATGCTGGTTAAGTGTGCCTTGAATTCTAAATAAATCACTGACAGTGTCACCAGCAAAGCAACCCACACCATCACACCTCCTCCTCCATGCTTCCCGGTTGGAATCTCACATGCGGAGATCATCCATTCACCTACTCTGCCTCTCACAAAGACACAGCGGTTGGAACCAAAAATCTCAAATTTGACTCAAATGAAACCAAAGGACAGATTTCCACTGGTCTAATGTCCATTGCTCGTGTTTCTTGGTCCAAGCAAGTCTCCTCTTCTTATTGGTGCCCTTGAGTAGTTGCTACTTTGCAGCAAGTCGACCATGAAGGCCTGATTCACACAGTCTCCTCTGAACAGTTGATGTTGAGATGTGTCTGTTACTTGAACTCTGAAGCATTTATTTGGGCTGCATTTTCTTAGGCTGGTAACTCTAATGAACTTATCCTCTGCAGCAGAGGTAACTGGGTCTTCCTTTCCTGTGGCAGTCTTCATGAGAGACAGTTTCTTCATAGTGCTGGATTGTTTTTGCGACTGCACTTGAAGAAACTTTCAAAGTTCTTGAAAATTTCAGGATTAACTGACCTTCATGTCTTAAAGTAATAATAGACTGTTTGCTTATTTGAGCTGTTCTTGCCACAATATGGACTTGGTCTTTTACCAAAAAGGGCTATCTTCTGTGTACCACCCCTACCTTGTCACAACACACCTGATTGGCTCAAATGCATTAAGAAGTAAAGAAATTCCACAAATTAACTTTTAACAAGGCACACTGCAAAGCTGTCCTCAATGCAAAGGGTGGCTACTTTGAAGAATCTCAAATATAAACTGTATATATTTGTTTAAAACTTTTTTGGTTAATACATGATTCCATGTGTGTTATTTCATAGTGTTGATGCCTTCACTATTATTCTACAATGTAGAAAATAGTAAAAATAAAGAAAAACCCTTGAATTAGTAGGTGTGTGTAAACTTTTGACTGGGACTGTGTATATATATATATATATTTATTTATCCATATTCAGCCAGCGAGGCGCTTTAGTGTACATGGAAAACAAAGAAAGCAGACCAATAGCTGACAACAATTAAAAAGCAAATCCTTTGAAACCCATCCCACTTTCTCTCTTTCACCATCTTGCCTTTTTTGATTAGCCAAATCTGCTTCGTAATGAGATAAATGTTTTTGAAGATGTTGTGAGTTTGGTTCTGTTAGTCACGACCAAGCCAGCCAGGAGCTAGCCTAGCCTCTTTGCCTCCCTTAGAAATGCACAGCACCAGAAAGTATTGCAGCTTATTTCATCACCATCATCATCGTCAGGAGTGAGGGGGTGAAAAGGCTAGGCGGAAGTGATCCGAGAGAGGGAGAAAGAGAGAGAGGAGTGGAGATTCGGAGAATAGGGCAGAAGTGGGCAAACCACACCATAGGGAATAGGGTGCCATATCTTATCTTCGGGGCTACATAACAGAAATCTGTCATTAACCCACTAATAGAGTGGTTAGGCCATTGCCTCTTTCCTATGTGGTTCATAGAAATAAATGTTGTGATTACTAATTAAGGAATGGCTTCCTTCCTCACCAGCATAGTAGGAGAAGTTCCTCTTGAGGCGGTCGAAGACAAACCAGCGTTTCTTCCACGACTTGATCTTGCCACCCATCTTGACCAGGTGTCCCTTGCACATCTTCTCTGAGAGGATGACGTAGGGACAGGTGTCTACGTTGTGACCAGATGACTCCACGTGCGAACGCAAGTCAAACTCCTCCTTCCTGATGGGTAGGTAGCGTGTCATGGGGCGGGCCTGGGAAGAGGACAGACAGGGAGGTGAAGAACATGACTTTATTATCATAGAGACACTTATATGTGTCTGTTTCCTTAATCCAAACCCCCCCAGACACACTAACACACACCCCACAAAGAGGCTTCACCATAAAATTAGAATGACTAGTATGGATATCCCGTTCAAATAAATGGTTTGTGATGGGTGGACCGAAGGCCATGTTGAGTGTGCCCATGAGTATTCTATTTCAACTGTAGTGGTCTGAGGCTTGGCTATGTCCCTTTTAGTAATTCTATTTTTATGTCTATCACCATGTGAATGAAAGTTCCATCCATATACTGCACAAGCTGAGGCAGCAGTGTAGTGGGGAGACTTAATATGTATGATAATATAAGTATTACTTAACTAGGCACACCAGGTGCACCTTCATCATCCCAGAGTATGTTTGTTTAGTTTCATTGTTCATGGCAGAAAATATAGACAATTAAACCCAATCAACTAAAAGCACGCGTGATATATATCATACTTTAGCGTGAACCCTCTCTCTCTCTTGCACTCTCTCCCTTCTCTCCCTCTGTCTTTCTCTCGCTCTTCTTCCTTCAAACTCTCCATTCCCCTCCCTCTCTTTTTATTTTCTCTCTTCACTCACCGTTTGATCTTCCCACCCTCACTCCCCATTTCTTGTCTTTCCTTCTCTCCACCCCCCTCTTTCTCCATTCTTCCTCCCCTCCATCCTGTCCTCCTCTCCTGCTGCGTTGTTACACTAACCTGAGAGAAGTGCTTCTCTCTCATCTTCACCTCCTCCTCCACCAGTCTCTGCCTGTGGGTCGTCTCGTCCTGCAACCTCCTCTCGGCCTCCTCGCGCCTCCTCCGCTCCTCCTCCAACATCTGCCTCCGCGCCTGCACCTCCCTCTCCTGGGGACAGGCGGGAGGAAAAGAGAGGAGAACAGATGGAGAGAAGAATGGAGGAAGGGAGAGTGGAGTAATAGAGATGAGAGAGACAGGAAGTATAGACATGTTAGTAGAGTGCAGGACGTAAACAATAACAAGGTGAATGGTAGGGTCAGGGGAAATAAGGGTTAATGATTGAGAGTGAGACACATAGAAGAGAATAAGGGTGTTGAGACAACTAAAATTCAGTTGCACTGTAGTAGAAGGAATCTCCATTTGCCATAATTATCTGTAGGTTATATGCTCCATTGGTGTTGGTGGGAGACATGTTGTTTGTACACACTCTGCTCTCAACCAGCCTGGCTTTCTCCTGCTGAGCCTCCTTCAACATCTTCTCCATCTCCTCGATCCTCAGGGCCTCAAGCCCACTGCCACTACATGGAGAAAGAGAGATGTTATGTTACTACTACACAAGGAGTGGGGGGGTGAATCTCAAATTAGATGTTTACTACAGTACTGCACTGGGAATGAGAAGTAAATAAAAACATGACTCCAAATCCAACATTCTACAAACAACAAAGCTCCAAAGCAGAACCAGTTACCAGAGTAGCACTCCTCTGTGGATAACATTCAAGAAGCTTTTGTACAACACTATGGAACTGCTATTATATCTGCCTCAGTTATATATGAAACAGTTTCTACTGTAGTATCTTCCCCGGGGGAACTCCATAAACAATTCAAACAGGTGAGGTTCTCCTTGCCTACCGCTTGAGTGGGTTGGCATAGCAACAAGCTAGAGTAAAACTTGTTGTCAAGGGAACAGACGTGTAACAAAACATGTTGTCAGGGGAACAAAAGTGAACACAGTGACCCCTCATCGTCAGGGACACAGAGAGGGCAGATTTGAGTGTTCCCATGGAAACAGACTGAGTTGCCGTGGTATCCCCGTCTCTCCCCTTCTCGTCTCTCACCTTTCTGGAGAACAGGCAGAGTTGTTGCCGGTGGAGACGGAGGTCTCGACGCTGTCAGAGCTCTCCAGGCTGAGGGTGTCGTACTGCGGGTCCCCTGAGGGGGGTGTCTGGTGGTGCAGGATTGAGTGGTGGACCATGGGAGAAGGGCCTGTGGGTGGAGGTGAAAACAGGACAGTGAAATGGTTATCTAATGTCTGCAGCGCAAGCACCACCCAGTGGTACTGAGATGTCATAGCAGGCCATTGTTTAGACCTGACAGAGGCCAGGATATTTGTAAAAATGTCAACAGTGAAGAGGCTACTCTAGGATGCTGGCCTTCAAGGCAGAGTTCCTCTGTCCAGTGTTTGTGTTCTTTTGCCCATCTTAATATTTAATTTTTATTGGCCAGTCTCTTTGCAACTCTGCCTAGAAGGCCAGCATCCTGGAGTCGCCTCTTCACTGTTGACGTTGAGACTGTTGTTTTGCGGGAACTATTTAATGAAGCTGACAGTTGAGGACTTGTGAGGTGTCTGTTTCTCAAACTAGACACTATAATGTACTTGTCCTCTTGCTCAGTTGTGCACCGGGGCCTCCCACTCCTCTTTCTATTCTGATTAGAGAGAGTTTGCGCTGTTCTGTGAAGGGAGTAGTACACAGCATTGTACGAGAGCTTCAGTTTCTTGGCAGTTCCTCACATGGAATAGCCTTCATTTCTCAGAACAAGAATAAACTGATGAGTTTCAGAAAAAAGTTAGTTATTTCTTGCCATTTTGAGCCTGTAATCGAACCCACAAATACTGATGCTCCAGATACTCAACTAGTCTAAAGAAGGACAGTTTTATTGCTTCTTTAATCAGAACAACAGTTTTCAGCTCTGCTAACATAATTCCAAAAGGGTTTCTAATGATCAATTACCCTTTTAAAATAATAACTTGGATTAGCTAACACAACATGCCATTGTAACACAGGAGTGATGGATGCTGATAATGGGCCTCTGTACACGTATGTAGATATTCCATAACAAATCAGCCGTTTCCAGCTACAGTAGTTATTTACAACATTAACAATATCTACACTGTATTTCTGATCAATTTAATGTTATTTTAATGGACTAAAATGTGCTCTTCTTTCAAAAACAAGGACATTTCTAAGTGAACACAAACTTTTGAACGGTAGTGTATATAAAATAATAAAAAAATAAATAATATATAATAGTAAAAACATGACATTTCACAACACATTAAGTGTGTGCCCTCAGACCACTACTCAATTACCACAAATCTACAACACAAAATCCATGTGGACATGTTTGTATAATGCATATGTTATCGTGTGTGCATGCGTGTGTCTGTGACTGTCTCTTCACAGTCCCCGTTATTCCATAAGGTATATTTTTACTTGTTTTTTTTTAATCTTATTCTACTGCTTACATCAATTACCTGATGTGGAATAGAGTTCCATGTAGTATTGGCTCTATGTAGTACTGTGCACCTCCCATAGTCTGTTCTGGACTTGGGGACTGTGAGTAGATCTTTGGTGGCATGTCTTGTGGGGTATGCATGGGTGTCTGAGCTGTGTGCTAGTGTTTTAAACAGACAGCTTGGTGCATTCAACATGTCAATACTTCTCACAGATACAAGTAGTGATGAAGTCAATCTCTCCTCTACTTTGAGCCAGGAGAGATTGACAATTGTAATTTTCCTAAATCCCTCTTTGTGGCACCTGACCACATGACTGGACAGTAGTCCAGGTGTGACAAAACTACGGCGTGTAGGACCTGCCTTGTTGATAGCATTGTTAAGAAGGCAGAGCAGTCCTTTATTATGGACAAACTTCTCCACATCTTAGCTACAGTTGCATCAATATGTTTTGACCATGACAATGTACAATCCAGGGTTACACTCAACTTGCAAAATTTCCACATTATTAATTACAAGTTTTAGTTGAGGTTTAGGGTTTAGTGAATGATTTGTCCTAAATACTATGATTTTCAGTTTTTTTTTATATTTAAGACTAACTTATTTCTAGCCACCCATTCTGAAACTGACTGCAGCCTTTTGTTAAGTGTTGCAGTGATTTCACTTGCTGTGGTAACTGATGTGTATTGTGTTGAATCAGATGGAGTACAATAAATAATCTTCTTCTTTTTCAGATTTGCAACAGTGCATTAAGCTATTACTTTGCTTTATTTTAACTAAGGTCTGGAACATTGTCAAGAGCACCTACACGTGCCAAACATCTGGGCAACTCTGAAACAACTATCTGTAAAGGACATATTAACAGCAGTGTCAGATGAGAAAGCATGAAATACTCAGACAGATATTTAGCAGAGGAAATATTTACATCTATATCATTCTTCTATCTACAGTGCATTGGATGCAGCAGTTAGCTAGAATGCTAACGCTCAATGATATACAGTGCATTCGGAATGTATTCAGACCCCTTGACTTTCTCTAAATTTTGTTACGTTATAGCCTTATTCTAAAATGTATTAAATTGTTGTTTTTCCTCATCAATCGACACACAATACCACATAATGACAAAGCAAAATGTGCCTTTTACTGAGGAGTGGCTTCCGTCTGGCCACTCTACCATAAAGGCCTGATTGGTGGAGTGCTGCAGAGATGGGAGAACCTTCCAGAAGGACAATCATCTCCACAGAGGAACTCTGGAGCTCTGTCAGAGTGATCATCAGGTTCTTGGTCACCTCCCTGACCAAGGGTCTTCTCCCCGATTGTTCAGTTTGGCCAGTCGGCCAGCTCTAGTAAGAGTATTGGTGGTTCCAAACTTCTTCAATTTTAGAATGATGAAGGCCACTCTGTTCTTGGGGACCTTCAATGCTGCAGAAATGTTTTGGTACCCGTCCCCAGACCTGTGCCTGGATGTACAATCCTGTCTCGGAACTCTACAGACAATTCCTTCGACCTCATGGCTTGGTTTTTGTCCTGACATGCACTGTCAACTGTGGGACCTTATAGAGACAGATGTGTGCCTTTCCAAATCATCTCCAATCAGTTGAATTTACCACAGGTGGACTCCAATCCAGTTGTAGAAACATCGCAAGGATGATCAATGGAAACAGGATGCACCTGAGCTCAATTTTGAGTCTCATAGCAAAGGGTGTAAATAAGGTATTTCTGTTTTTTATTGTTATTACATTTGCAAGAATTTCTAAAATCCTATTTTCGCTTTGTCGTTATGTGGTATTGTTTGTAAATTAATGAGGGAAAAAATGTATTTAATAGATTTTATAATAAGTCTGTAACGTAACAAAATGTGGAAAAAGTAAAGTGGTCTGAATACTTTCTGAATGCACTGTATGGCTCTGTTGATGCCATATTGATCCAGACATTTTGGAGGGCTATATTTTTGCATCATAGCCACAGCTGGTCTGAATTCTGTGTTATAGGCACGAATACAAAAAAAACATACATTTGTCTAGAGCATAGGGGCCACTAGGAAGAAAATACCCACTACCTGTTGGACTGTCTACAACTGGGGAAGGTTCAGAGTTAGGTGGGAGGGACTCTGTGAAACCACAATGTAAGAACAATTTAAGTGAAGAACAACGGCACCCTTTTAAGTGCAGCATTCTACTATATGAGGCATTTTATCTGGTTTTGCATTTATTTTACTTAAACTTTATTTCAACAGAGAGTCATATTGAGACCCAGGTCTCTTACAAATTAATCCTGCTGTATACATGCAATTCATCAAACAATTTCCCAACAGTTTCCCCCTACAGTTGATCTTTTCTCCAACAACATCATAGTTTTGGTTTTAGTCTCAGAGGTACGGTAACGTCCATGGTCTTTTGGCTATGAGGGAATTATACTGTAGAAGTGGGAGAAGCAGTGATGTGTACTAGTAAACTCAACAAAAAAAGAAACGTCCTCTCACAGTCAACTGCGTTTATTTTCAGCAAACGTAACATGTGTAAATATTTGTATGAACATATCAAGATTCAAGACATAAACTGAATAAGTTCCACAGACATGTGACTAACATAAATTGAATAATGTGTCCCTGTACCAAGGGGGGTCAAAATCAAAAGTAACAGTCAGTATCTGGTGTGGCCACCAGCTGCATTTAGTACTGCAGTGCATCTCCTCCTCATGGACTGCACCAGATTTGCCACTTCTTGCTGTGAGATGTTACCCCACTTTTCCACCAAGGCACCTGCAAGTTCCAGGACATTTCTGGGGGGAATGGCCCTAGCCCTCAACCTCCGATCTAACAGGTCCCAGACGTGCTCAATGGGATTGAGATCCGGGCTCTTCGCTGGCCATGGCTGAACACTGACATTCCTGTCTTGCGGGAAATCACGCACAGAACGAGCAGTATGGCTGGTGGCATTGTCATGCTGAAGGGTCATGTTAGGATGAGCCTGCAGGAAGGGTACCACATGAGGGAGAAGGATGTATTCCCTGTAACGCACAACGTTGAGATTGCCTGCAATGACAACAAGCTCAGTCCGATGATGCTGTGACACACCGCCCCAGACCATGACGGACCCTCCACCTCCAAATCGATCCCGCTCCTGAGTACAGGCCTCGGTGTAACGCTCATTCCTTTAACGATAAACGGGATTCCAACCATCACTCCTGGTGAGACAAAACCGTGACTTGTCAGTGAAGAGCACTTTTTGCCAGTCCTGTCTGGTCCAGCAACGGTGGGTTTGTGCCCATAGGCAACATTGCTGCCGGTGATGTCTGGTGAGGACCTGCCTTTACAACAGGCCTACAGCCCTCAGTCCAGCCTCTCTCAACCTATTGTGGACAGTCTGAGCACTGATGGAGGGATTGTGCGTTCCTGATGTAACTCGGTAGTTGTTGTTGCCATCCTGAACCTGTCCCGCAGATGTGATGTTCAGATGTACCGATCTTGTGCAGGTATTGTTACACGTGGTCTGCCACTGCGAGGACGATCAGCTGTCCGTCCTGTCTCCCTGTAGCACTGTCTTAGGCGTCTCACAGTACGGACATTGCAATTTATTAGCCTGGCCGCATCTGCAGTCCTCATGTCTCCTTGCAGCATGCCTAAGGCACGTTCACGCAAATGAGCAGGAACCCTGGGCATCTTTCTTTTGGTATTTTTCAGAGTCAGTAGAAAGGCCTCTTTAGTGTCCTAAGTTTTCTCAACTGTGACCTTAATTGCCTACCGTCTGTAAGCTGTTAGTGTCTTAACGACCGTTCCACAGGTGCATGTTCATTAATTGTTTATGGTTCATTGAACAAGCATGGGAAACAGTGGTTAAACCCTTTACAATAAAGATCTTTGAAGTTATTTAGATTTTACGAATTATCTTTGAAAGACAGGTCCTGAAAAAGATGTTTATTTTTTTGCTGAGTTTAGATGGAACCAGACAGGGGAAAGGGAGGGGCTCTGTTACCTTTGCTCTGCAGTGACAGCTGTCTCCTGGTGTCCATCACCATGTCTGGAGGGCCTGATGCCGACAGCTCCCTGGACACCAGCTGGAGACCCTGGGAGGGGACAGAGAGAGTTGGGAGTTATGAAGAGGTATTACGTATACATGTAGAATATAATAGAGAATATCAGAATATAATATGGAATAGAATATAATAAAAGAGAAGGGAAGAGCATAGAGTAGAATGAAATAGTTCCTACCACCATGATCTATGGGTAGAGGATGTATAAGAGAGTCCCTTACCTTGATGGGTGTGCTTCGGCCCAGTGTAACCCCATTGGACTGTGGAGGGCTGGCAGTACCATTGACACTACTAGAGCGTGATGCTGTCTGACCTACATCACCATCTGGTTTTGACCGGTACACCTGAAGACAAGACCAGAGGAGTCAGACAGGTGACCAGAAGAGGTCTCCATGACACAACCGGAGACCAAGATGACTGATGTCAACAATCACCAACACTGGCCAGCAACCCAACCCTAATCAAAATGCCAAACATAATATCAGGAAATGAAATAAAGAATAGAACAAATAGCGTAGTAGATTAAAGCAAAGAGAGGCGAGAGGTTTACCTGGCTAGGTCTGCGTGAGGAGTGAGACTTAGCAGGGAGAGGGGGAGGGCATGACTGGTGGTGGGGCTCCCCTGCTGACATTATGTCCTGGTACCAGCGCTCTAAGTTAAGGGCCGGGTTGTGAGGTCTAATCCACTCAGGCTGGCTCTGAGAGGGGTGGGGTGGTGCAGAGAGTCCAGGCAGAGGAGAGCAAAGAAGGAGAGCAACAGAGACAGGATGAGAAGCATAAAAGAGGTAGGAGGCAGGAGAAATAAGAAGTAATAGAACGGAAATTACTTGATATGAGTAATATAAAGCTGATGGCGAATACTTTCTTTTACCCAGACAGTAATAGAAACCATTCATAACATAGTGAATAAAGTAAAGTATTTTCAGAACATTCTATGCGCAAAAAGGTTGGTCCATTCACCAAAAACTACATTCTAACCACACTATATGAAAAAGGAGAAAGGTCAGTTTATCTATAGCAAATCCCAAGATAACTTCATCCACAATACATTTTATTCCATATCTCCATAAACCATATAAACATGGTCTACGTGTGACAGTCTGAAAGGTAAGAGGGGTTTAAAGCCAGGAGGGAGGCACACACCTCAACTGAGATAGTGGGGGAGGTGTCACATGGAGTTGTGTGGCAGGAGAAGGCAGCGTCAGCGAGCGCAAGCTGGAATGACTGGATAGAAAGTGCGGGGGAGGGGCCAAGTTTCTGCATCCCCAACATCTGGCTTAACTGACTAACTGTGACGTATTCCTTTACAAAGATAGTCAACACACAAATGCGCACAGACACAAACACAAGGCAAAGGTTGTAGGTATTGGGAAAGAGCAGAGAGAGGTAGGAATGTTAACCAAGGTTATATGTCCAAGAAAGCCAACAGAAACAGAGGGAATAATAGAAAGTAGGTGGTATATTCTACCTCGCCGGGCAGAGCTGCTGCAGCAACAGTGAGAGAGAGGCAGTGAGGAGCAGGGGAGGTAGAGTAGGTCGGGAGAGGACCACCGCTCCCATACATCTTATAGACATCAGCGAGCCTGAGGTACTCCTGCATCAACACCAACAACACAAGCACACACAAGTTGAAATAAGGGATATATTGTATACCTAAAGACAAAATACCCTTACATTCCCATACATTTTTTTTTTTTTTTACATTTGAGTTATTTAGCAGACGCTCTTACCCAGAGCTACTAACAGTAGGGAATGCATACATGTTTGTACTTTTTTGTACATCCCCCCCCCCACACACACACACTTTTCTATTGCTATCCTTGTGGGGACCAAATAATTGATTCCCCCCTATTTCCCTAACCCTGAATCTAACCTTAACCTTTAACCTAACCATAACCCAAACTCTAACCCCTAACCCTAACCTTAATTCTAACCCTAACCCTAATTGTAACCCTAACCCCTAAGCCTAAAATTGCATTTTTCCTTGTGGGACTGGCAAAATGTCCACCCTGAATAATATCCCTTGTTTTACTATCCTTGTGAGGACTTCTGGTACCCACAAGGGTAGTTAAACAAACACACACACACACACACACACACACACACACTCAGAGATTCCCACACACATGCACAAGTTCCTAAAATTAATTTTGTATTTGATCATTATCACACAAAAAATAACTCACCTCAAACTACAGTACAGGTACTCATCACAAAGGGTAAAGGTAAGCCAGCCAAGCCACAAAAAACAAACAGACACTTGGTCCAAACACACTGGATCCAACGTCACAAATTGAGACAACCCCAACACAAACGATACAAATGTAGATGCAGAAACATTCAGGCACAGGCCACCTTGTCATAAGACACACCTACAGACTAATACAAACAAGGAATTATTTTTCAAGCTTCTCAAAAACACATATTGGGGCGGCAGGTAGCCTAGTGGTTAGAGCGTTGGACTAGTAACCGAAAGGTTGCAAGATCAAATCCCCAAGCTGACAAGGTAAAAATCTGTCGTTATGCCCCTGAACAAGGCAGTTAACCCACTGTTCCTAGGCCGTCATTGAAAATAAGAATTTGTTCTTAATTGACTTGCCTTGTTAAATAAAGGTGAAATATTCCTCTCATTTCCATTTATCTTAGTGGACACAAGACAAATGCAGAGCAAGCCAGGTAGGATACATCCCCAAAGGAAGGGGGATTGTGGGTAGTGTAGTCAGGCTGCATTATGGGTAGTTTAGTCAGTCCACATGAGTCAGTGTGTTTACCTCCTGTGGCCTGGTGGGACAGAGGTCAGGGGAGGGGGTGTATGAGGAGGAAGAAGAGAAGGAGGCAGGAGGAGGGCAGGGAGGATGTGGAGGAGGGACAACCTCCCCCTGTACCAGGTCAGGTTCGCTGATATGCAGCACTGGTACTTCCTGTTTTCAGTAAAAGTTTTCAGTCAAACGTGTACTCAAAAGTCTATGGTTTAACCTGTTACCCTACTATTGTAAATACACTGTCAACAACACACACTAACCCTAATGACTATCCTCTATTCATTACAGCAACACAGCAGTAGAAAAGCCTTCACCTATATAATTTAGACTAGAGTCCAGCTTGACAAACATAGCTGATCTCCTCTCAGTAAGAGAGGCCAGCTCAGTGATGTCAGCAATTTACACTAACAAGAGTCCTCAGCATCTCTGAGGTACTGCGGCCTCACTTGTTAGTTGTCAGGCTTGTGGGTTGTTTTTTATAGATCCCATGACTCTCTAGGAAACAGTGACGGTTGCTGCTGAGTGGACTATTTATTATTATTATCAATATAAAGAGAGATTTAAAGGCAAACAAAAAGTATATGTGCCGAAGAGGTAAAAAAAAGCTGAGGCTTGTAAGGCACACCTTTCAAATTATTCTAAAACAAAAACAAACAAAAATTATCTAGATTTTTAAGCCTAAGAAACAAATAATTAAATAATTGAAATACTATCTGTACAAATCAAGATGAATTCAATTCAATTCTCACCTCTTTCATGGTGCTGCAGGGCTTGGGGAAGCTCCGTCCTCCTGTCAGAGTGTGGTATCTCTTCTCCAGAGTAGACAGCCTGTCCTTCTCTTTATGAAGCAGCTGTAGGGCCAGGGTCCTGTCTTTACCCATCCTCTCACAGTCCTGAGCTGCCTGCACCCCTAGCTGGTTGGCCTGCACCTCCAGAGCACCCATCTTCTCCTAAAGAACAAGGTGCACTTCGCTTTACATCCCATCTTACAATGCAAGCTCAAAGGATTTTTTAATTCCATACTTTTTCCATGATGGTATGACTATTATCGCTCTCACACTATTGTCCCAACCTGAACCATACTGAACTAGTTTTGATATTTTATTTTCTCATTGTCCTTTTCAGTACGGTATTAGCAACTGTGGTGGATGCTTAAAAACCTCTTAAGAATCGTACCCTTTTTAAAAACAAATTGCCTAAAATGACACCCAAATCTAACTGCCTGTAGCTCAGGGCCTGAAGCAAAGGATATGCATATTCTTGGTACCATTTGAAAGGAAACACCTTGAAGTTTGTGGAAATGTGAAATTAATGTAGGAGAATATAACACATTAGATCTAGTAAAAGAAAATACAAACAAAAAAACATGCGTTTTCTATATATTTTTTGTTCCATCATCTTTGAAATGCAAGAGAAATGCCATAATGTAATATTGCTGTTTAGCCGCAATTTAGATGTTGGCCAATAGATGGCCAACATCTAAATTGTGTGCAGTTTCAGATTGATCCAGTGAAGCATTGCAATACTGGACAATATTATGTCTGCCCAATGTGCCGAATTGGTCAATTGATACATTTTCAAGTACATAACTATAGAGAACATACAAAAATGATATGGTATGCTATGGTAATAAAGTATTTAAGTTTACACACTCCCAGGAATGTCATACATGATGGATCATTAGCTTAAACACTAACTTTCACACATCTAGATGGCCAGGCGGGGTGGGTGTGGAGCCAGAGAAAGCAGGGGTTCAAACTGTAGAACTCAGTTCCTACATTTTAATATAAAAATTGATTTTATAAAAAAAAAAACATGCTACATTTTATCTCTGGGACCTTCCGGATGACAAATCAGAGCAAGATTACTGAATATAAGTACATTATTTACCTTCAGAGGTGAATGTATCATGCCAGTTGCCATGATAAAAGTTTGTTGATGTTGTGCACTCTCTTCAAACAATAGCATGGTATTTTTTCACTGTAATAGCTACTGAAATTGGACAGTGCCGTTAGATTAACAGGAATTTAAGCGTTCTGACCATATAAGACATGTCTGTGTCCTGGAAAGTTTGTTGTTACTTACAATGTCATGCTAATCACATTAGCGCAACTATCCCAGTATAGGGACACCAATCTCGTAGAGGCTAACAACTAACCAGGCCAGCGTATTACAGTTCAGATCAGTGGTGTGAAAAGGGTTCATCATGACCAATATGGTGTAGACTACTGTGTAGCAGTGTGTCCTGTTCTACCTTTCTCTTGGCCACGCTGCGGTGGTACTCGGCCCTTTCCAGGAGTAGCTGTCTGCTGAGCGTCTCCTTCTCTTCCTCCAGACCGCTCTCTCTCTCCAGCTGACGGAACTCCAAGTCCTCAAACTGCTTGGTCCCCACCTCAAGCGCATCTGCCTCCTACAGGTAGACAGATGGACCAACAGACAGATCAAATCAAATGTTATTTGTCACATACACATATTTAGCAGATGTTATTGCGGGTGTAGCGAAATGCTTGTGTTCCTAGCTCCAACAGCGCAGTATCTAACAAAAAGAGCTGCGATGTCTGTCGGTGCCATCTTGCATCTTGCCAGAGACACAGACACAAACAGACGGACAGACAAGAGGCAAGACAGACACACACCAATTCAAAATGGGGAGGTCTTATTCACTGACAATCAGAAGTAATAACAGCATGAAAACATGTTCTCGGATTTAAAAAAAATCCTATAGCAGGCAGCTAGTTATTTCATTAGTAAAGTACATTTTTATATGGTATTGCAACATACATAGCAGAAAGGGCACAGTATACTTCTAGGCTACTTCACAATAATTTTTTAAAATACAACAAGCACATGCAAAGCGATACAACTTCCAAAGTCCTGAATGAAGTTCAGTGTCCAAATGTCCTTTCATTCACAGCTTTGATATGCTTGCTCTTTTCCAAGGCAATACATTTAAGCAGTTGCTGGGTACTTTCTGGGTCCCTTTGATATTTTAAGTAGCAATTGAGCACCAACATTGCATTTAAAAGCCTGTTATGTTCAATGAAGTGCCATTTAATATAGACCACATGTAAAATTATATAAAATTGTTCCAAGATTCAACATTTTGGCATGTCCCTCTGTGTACCCTCTGTGACTTCTAGGAAATTGATTGATTTAATGAATTGATTTAATGTTTCAATATGGTGAAATATTCATAAAAAAAAATCTAAAGAAACATTAAATATCTAATAGTAAAATCATAGTGGTTTTGGTTCTGCTCTTTTTAGCCATTTTCTGGAGTTTTTTGGTGGAAAACTGAAATGGGTCAATGCAAAAACTAGTTTTTTATTAAGTTGAACACATGCCCTTTCTGACAGAATGTTAAAGTTATGTGAATTAAAACGCCTTCTTTTCATTAAGTTACACTACCCAAAATGGACTCATTTCGTGGAAAGGCCCAGCTCTATTTGTTGAGGATGGGTGATGTTTTGTAAGGGGTTCTGACAGTATGACTGTATGATGTGTTATGATTGTATCTGCTGTACTTCAGGTGTTTCTGTCTGATTGTATCCCATGGTTTGTTATGACTCTGGAGTCTGTTCTGTTTTGGGGCATCTAGTTCTAGTATTCAAGTTCTAGTGTTCTACAGTTTTCTAGTTGTAGTATTCTAATTCTAGTGGTCAAGTTCTAGTGTTAAATTTCTAGTGTTAAAGTTCTAGGGCTCTATTTTAACAAACCTATCGCAATGGTAAATCTTAGCGCTGGAGGTAGTGTTATAGGTTCAGGGGGCTGTCAGAAATATTTTAGATATCTTCAGAACCGGAAATATGGGAGTGGTAGCTGGCAGTGGCGCGAAAGGGCTGGGTTTTTTATGAATAAACAAGTTGTGGGTGAGTTGAGGCTTGGCCCCTCAACCGCCAATCAAAACGTGCTCCATGGCTAAATAAGTAGCTGCTTCAAGTTGTGTATTTACTGTATTTTATGTATTGCTTTGTCATCAACTCCAATTAAAATGTTAGTCCCATTATAGCCTAGTTCGTTAAATAGCCTGCCCATATTTGCAAAATATGTTGAACATGTTTTCAGTCCACATTGTCCTAATTGCATTGCTTCAATATGGAAATACATTGTTAAACATAGATTATAACATTTGCACTGATATAGTGGCTAGGTCTACTGTACATTGCAGTCTGACATGCCAAACATACTCAATAAGCAAGATTAAATTCACTAGGCTATTGATAAAGCCTAAAAAGATAATGTATAATTCAAAAAAACAAAACAATAACTTGTTTTAAATAGGCTAGGTCTAAATACAGTTACAGGCACCATAACTGCTCCCCATGGGTGTATAATACAGACAACGCAACTGGATAAAGAGAAAGGCAAATATAGTGTTTTATAGCTATCATGGAACCATCTTACAGATCATATTTGCTCTTCTCCAGAAATAGCAGATGAAATTGCATTGTATTTCAGCCATAAACCCATAGACAGTGAATCCTTCTAATAAGTTTGGTTGTTAAAATCTCTTAGAGCGGAGATCCCGCTAGCGGGATAAAGTTCAACAACATCCGGTGAAATCGGAGCGCGCCAAATTCAAAATACAAAATCGTAATATTAAACATTCATGACAATAAAAGTGTCATACATGATTCTTTAGCTTAGAATCTTGGTAATCGAACTGCATTGTCAGAATTCAAAAAGGCTTCACGGCGAAAGCATAGCATTCGATTGACTGAGGACAGCGCCCCACAACAACATCCTTTTCACACCAGCACAAGTGACAAAAAATCACAAAATAGCGATAAAATAAATCACTTACTTTGACTTACTTACTTTTCCTCTGTTTGCAATCCCAAGGGTCCCAGCTACACAATGAATGGTCGTTTTGTTCGATAAAGTCCTTCTTTATATCCCAAAAACGCTGTTTAGTTGGCGCCATTGAATTCAATAATCCAGTCCTTCAACATGCATACAAAAGATTCCAAAAAGATACCAGCAATTTTTGTCCAAAGGAGTCAAACAATGTTTTTTATTATTCCTCAGGTTGTCTAATATCTAAATTAACGATAATATTTCAGACGGAGATTACTATGTTCAATAGCAAAGGAAAAGAACAAAGAGTGTGCCCACGTTCACGTGCGCAAAAGACTACATTTGCCCTGGTGCTCAACTTGGAACGACTACAAACACTTCTTAATTTAAAAAAAACAAGCCTAAAACCTTGTATAAAGACTGTTGACATCTAGTGGAAGCCATAGTAACTGCAATCTGGGAGGTGGAAATTAGAATCTTTCAATAGCATTGCATTGGAAGTCATTGTGAGCTCCAAAACAAACAATTCCGGATCAATTCCTCTGGTTTTCGCCTGCTATATCAGTATTGTTATACTCACTGACATTATTGTAACAGTTTTAAAAACTTCAGAGTGTTTGCTATCCAATTCTACCAATTATATGCATATCCTAGCTTCTGGGCTTGAGTAACAGGCAGTTTACTTTGGGCACGTCAGACAGGCGGAAATTCAGGAAACTAGCCTTACTCGCAGAGAGTTTAATGAAATTAAACAAAAAACAATCAATCTGTTTTTAAAACCAACAACAATATTTCTAAATATGGTAGGGTCAGAAGCATGGTATCATAAATTGCTTCTCTTGTTACATGGCACTGTGTGCACACGTAGGCCTAATGTCTTTATGCATTCATTCGCACAAAATACTAGGCTCCTGTCAGTTGTATCCTTGCTGATATGCAAGGCAGATTGTCACAGAAAACTGTCGTTGATATAACATTGTAGGATGACTGAATAGGGGCGTGTCTTTGGTAATCGGACGAGGGGCACTCTTTGAAAACACTAATTTGGCGTGTGCTAACATTTGTCCTATTTCACACATGTACAAGTGTGTATGTAAAGTATACGCATGTGTATGTTGGAAATGTTGTTTGCGTATCCAACATTCCCTGAGATACTCTCGGAGAATGGGGTCACGGCAAGAGTCTGCCATTATCAACGGCTGTCCTGGAACAATAAGGGTTAAGTGACTTACTCACGGTCACAGGGTCAAATTTTCCACAATTTCAGCTCTGGGATTCAAACTAGTGACGTTTCTGTTGCTGGCCGAATGCTCTAACCGCTAGGCTACCTGCTGCCCTAAATGGGGATGGATAGCCTACTTGAACAAGCAAATGCAATTATGTGAATTGTGAATAATGAGGGCAAAAACTTTTCAAGGCACTCTAAGTACAGTCGTGGCCAAAAGTTTTGAGAATGACACAAATATTAATTTTCACAAAGTCTGCTGCCTCAGTTTGTATGATGGCAATTTGCATATCCTCCAGAATGTTATGAAGAGTGATCAGATGAACTGCAATTAATTGCAAAGTCCCTCTTTGTCATGCAAATGAACTGAATCCCAAAAAACATTTCCACATTTCTACATTTCAGCCTTGCCATAAAAGGACTAGCTGACATCATGTCAGTGATTCGCTCGTTAACACAGGTGTGAGTGTTGTCATGACGTTGGCCTGGGGGTAGGTTTATGACAGTCATAAATACCTCTTCACCCCTTTTTCCCCTCTCTACCCTACTGATGTTACATTTGCAAAACCCTTGGTTAACATAGAGATTCAGAAGGAAATGAACTATATTCTGGTAATCCGACCAATTGAACATATGCCGTGGTACTTAATGAATATGGTGTCAGTTCGGTGGTCATCGGAGACATTCTCATCAAAGATAAGATAACATAAAATCTACAGTGGAAAGTCTACACATCAGAGTTATCGGATTCACATGGAATTGTTGTTCAATTTAAATGTTTGAATATGAAATTATTCGTGATGGGATGAATTGTGATTTTAGCTTCTAAAATGTGAGATTTGGGTTTTCATATGGTAGGGCTCTGCTCAATCAGTGGCCCGCCCCTGTGAAGGGACATGGGCTATAAAACTTTTCAAACACGCCCTCCTCTCCCTTCCTATATAAAGCCTTGACGACAATATAACCTACTGTTCTGAGGATGTGAGGACGACGGTCCGATGTCAGAATGGTTCAGATAATAACTACAGAACGAAGCCAACATCAGCGTGAGCTTTGGTTGCAAATGGTATGAACTTTGAACTCTTATTCACTACAGAAGTGATACCTCCTAGCCGTTGAGTTAGCAACAGCAGATGCAAACGAGGGTTAGGAAGGAACAGACAGAGTATCCCGTCTACCACACAACGAAGTTACTACAACGTATACAATTGACCAGCAGAGACATTCTTCAAAGGACAAAGGACTCGGTTGGGCAACACGGCCTTCCATCTACCACCAACATACCGAAGCGCAGCTCAGAGTAAATATTTATTGCATTTTCCTTTTCCAAATGGGCGGTAATTTCGAGTGCATAAGATACTCTATTTACGATAGCACAGCTTCTCCCTGTGTCCCTCATTCTTCCCGCTCTTTCACTCAAACCCAGACCCTTTTCTTTTGTGTAACAAGCTGTCATATCTGTTCTGCCCGCTAGGGACGTTTTCCTTTATGACGTCATTTGTAATCAAGTTATGATTTAATTATGTGTATGTGTGATTAGTTATGTATTTAGTACATAAATAATTAAACGCTATTTTGTATTGATGATTCAACTTGTTAGCCAGGGTTCGTGCAGATAACCAAGAATTTACAATTTTCAGATGAGACGGAATTAAGATGACGATAAATATTGACTGCTATTGATGTAAAATATTACTAGGTCTTTAAGAGTTTATTCGGAAGATAACAGCTCTATAAATGTTATTTTGTGGTGCCCTGACTATATAGTTAATTACATTTACATGATTAGCTCAATCAGGTAAAATGAATTACGGATAAATTATTTTATAGAATAGCATGTCATATCACTTCATCTGGCATAGCCAAAGACACGACAGTGTTGACGAGGACAAGGCTGGAGATCACTCTGTCATGCTGATTGAGTTCGAATAACAGACTGGAAGCTTCAAAAGGAGGATGGTGCTTGAAATCATTGTTCTTCCTCTGTCAACCATGGTTACGTGCAAGGAAACCATCATCATTGCTTTGCACAAAAAGGGCTTCACAGGCAAGGATATTGCTGCCAGTAAGATTGCACCTAAATCAACCATTTATCGGATCAACAAGAACTTCAAGGAGAGCAGTTCAATTGTTGTAAAGGTATGTAAAGAAGGCTTCAGGGCGCCCAAGAAAGTCCAGCAAGCGCCAGAACCGTCTCCTAAAGTTGATTCAGCTGCAGGATCGGGGCACCACCAGTACAGAGCTTGCTCAGGAATCTCTCCTTCCATGGGCACTGTGCGTCATGGCTGGATATGCTGCGCTTCAGCTCTCAAAATCTATGCCATTATACACTGCGTAACCGTTAAGAGCTGCTTTTTGTGGGTCTTAAAACTTACAATTAGCACTGCATGAAATTTACACTGTTGTGCTTGGACACACCTCAAAGAACACACCTCAAATATTGCCACCCCTCCCACCTCAGTGCAAGTGAGCTTATGTTAGACAGATAAATTGCCGAACCTGGCATTGTGCTGGAAAATGCCAGTGCGCCAATTTTTAAATGTGAAATTGCAAACTAACGTGCGTTTGACACAGCCAAAAATACAGCCCCTAGTCTTCTAATTCTAGCGTTCTAGTTCTAGTGTTCAATTTCTAATGTTCAAGTTCCACTGTTCAAGTTCCACTGTTCAAGTTCCAGTGTTCTCGTTCCTAGTGTTCTAGTTCCTAGTGTTCTAGTTCCTAGTGTTTCTAGCTCTAGTTCCAGTGTTCTAGTTCCAGTGATCTAGTTCCAGTGTTCTAGTTCTAGTGTTCTACTTCTAGTGTTCTAGTTCTAGTGATCTATTTCTAGTGTTCAAGTTCTAGTGTTCTAGTTCTAGTGTTCTAGTTCCAGTGATCTAGTTCCAGTGTTCTAGTTCTAGTGTTCTAGTTCTAGTGTTCTAATTCTAGTGATCTATTTCTAGTGTTCTAGTTCTAGTGTTCTAGTTCTAGTGTTCTAGTTCTAGTGTTCTAGTTCTAGTGTTCTATTTCCTAGTGTTCTATTTCCTAGTGTTCTAGTTCTAGTGGACTAGGGTGTGTGAAGAGCACTGACCCTCCGTAGCTGCTCCTGTAACTGTTCCCTCAGAGATTCAGGACAGTTATGAACCTGGCTCTTCAGCTCACTGTACCCCTCATGAAGTCTCTCCAGCAGCTGCCGCTCAGTAGACACATTAGCCCTCCCCTAGAACACAAACCACATACACACACCATACACACACACCGTACACACACACGCACACACCGTACACACACACGCGCACACATCGTCCCAGGGAGAAACAAAACACACGGCTCAAAACCACGCCATGCAGCCAAGCAGCTTTAAAGAGAGGTCAAAGGCAGTAGGTGAGTGATGGGGTAGGAGGATTAGGGTGCCGGGGGTTAAGGTTGCAAGGCTTCAAGCATCTTTTTGAGTCAAAAGGAAAAAAATAAGCTGAAAAGTGTATAGCTATCAGTACTCAACACACTTGGCCATATAAATTAAGGTTGATCATTGATACTTTTATGTACAACTACTAGTACAAATTCTATGCACACTTGCATGCGTGCACGTGTAGGTAGCTGTGTAGCTGTGTGATCTGTTACTAGACCGGTCCTACCTTGTCTTTCTCCCTCTGGGTGGCCCTGTCCAGCTGGCTGAGTTTAGACTGGAGCTGAGAGATGATCTTTGTCTCTGCCTCGACCTGCTCCTGCTCAGCCTGCCTCTCCCCCTGCAGCAGAGCCCTCTCCATCTCCGCCTAGGAGGGACAGACAGGCAAACAAGACAACAGTGCTTAGTTTACAGTAACTCGGCCTAGACTCACAAAGAGCAAGTAGAAGCACAGCGGCAAGAAACCTGGAGAGGAACCAGACTCTAAAGTCCATCCTTAGCTGGCTGTATCAGGTAGAAGTTACTTCTCTTTTTCCTGTTACACACAAGTGACTTGCCTAATTAAATAAAGTTAAATATATATATATAAAGTTTGTAATAAAAAAGTGGGGTCACGGCCAGGGTCGTCATTGTATTGCACCCCTGAAGCAATTAAGGTTCAGCGCCTTGCTCAGAGGGCACAGCGAAATTATTATTTTTAAATGTTTGTTAGCTCCGGAATTCGAATCAGCCAACTTTTGGTTACCGACTCACAACGCTCTAACCTCAAGGCTACCTCCCGCAAAGTTAAGATTTAGTTTTGATTAAGTTGGTGGCAGCTCAGTTGCCACTAGTTTAAGTGTTACAAATCACTTTATTTTAACAGTGCACTTACAACTGGAGAGTAGTGCAGTGCTTACGGGAAATGGACAAGGGTTGCTGTTTGTTAACCTACCTCCTGTCTGGACTCCTGTAGCTGCTGCTCCAGCTCTGTGACTCTGTGTTTCAGCTTATCCACCCTGGACAGAACCCTGGTCCTCTCCTCCTCCAGGTACTGCTGCTCCTGACGCCCAGACACACCTGATCCTGATCCTAACCTTGACACACCCAGACCTAACCCTGACCCTGAGTCTTCCTGCTGGATAAAGCACACATGCACCAATGTGAGTACTTACATAATAAAAGAGAACATTCAGAGAACACTGAGCCGCCAACATGGGCCCACGCCACTCACGAGGACTCACGAGGACTCCTGATCGCTGTGGCCGACGTGAGTAAAACATTTAAGTGTGTTAATAATCCCTCGCAAGACTGCATCCCAAGCCGCACCCTTAGAGCATATGCCAACCAGCTAGCTATATTGTTTACGGACAATCTCTCCCTACCCTAGTCTGTTATCCCCACTTACTTCAAAATGTCCACCATTGTTCCTGTACCCAAGTTAACTGAGCTAAGTGAGTATCGCCTCATAGCAGTCACTTATGTCATCATAAAGTGCTTTGATAGGCTAGTTAAGGATAATATCACCTCCACCTTACCCGACACCCTAAACCCACTACAATTTCCATACCGCCCAATAGTTAAACAGATTATGTAATCGCCATTGCACTGCACACTGCAATATCCCACCTGGAAGAAGGATTACCAATGTAAGAATGCTGTTCATCAACTACAGCTCACCCTTCAACACCATAGTGCCCTCCAAGCTCATCACCAAGCCTTGGGCCCTGGGTCTGAAACTCTTTCTGTGCAACTGGGTCTTAGACTTTCTGATGGGCCAACCCCAGGTGGTGAAGTTAGGCAACAACACCCCTGCCACACTGATCCTCAACACGGGGGTCCCACACGGGTGTGTGCTCAGCCCCCTCCTGTACTCCCTGTTCACCCATGACTGTGTGGCCACGCACGTCTTCAACTCAATCATCAAGTTTGCTGACGACACCACAGCCTTATTACCAACAACGACAAGACAGCCTACAGGAAGGAGGTGAGAGTCAGCGTGGCACCATGAATATGACCTCTCCCTCAACGTCAACGAAATGAAGGTGCTGATCGTGGACTACAGGACACAGTAGAGAGAGCACGTTGGTGTGAAGGGATCCACAACGACAGGGCCGTAGTGGAGAGGGTCAAAAGCTTCAAGTCCATCGGCGTGCACATCACTGAGGACCTGAAATGGTCCCTTCACACCGACAGTGTGGTGAAGAAGGCGCAACAATGCCTCTTCAACTTCAGGAGGCTGAAGAAATTCTACTTGGCCCCTAAGACCCTCACAAACGTCTACAGAGGCACCGTCAGGAGCATCCTGTCGGTCTGTATTACCACATGGTACGGCAATTGCACCGTCTGAGAATGAGTGTGTGCGTGTGTTTGTCTGCTTGAGCATGCATGTGTGCTTGTGTGTGTGAGTGCCTGCGTCGCGTGTGTGTGTTTGTTTGTGCGTGAGTGTATTTTTTCTCACCTCCTGGTGAGTGCTCTCTGTGCTGCTGGACTCCTCTCTCTGGTTCTCCTCGTCACTCTCTCTCTGCCTCTGAGTCACTCCTCCTCGCTGAGTCGCCCCACCACCTGTCTCTGTACAGGGTCTCTCTCTAGCGCCCCCCTCCCCTGGTCCAGGGAAGTGCCCTGTTGTACTCCCTGTCTCACCACCCAGACACTGGGGAGAGTTGGTGTACTCCGCACACAGGCTAAGGATGGTCTCCAACCTCTGTCGCTCCTACACACACATCCACACGCACATGCGCGCGCACACACACACACACAGAGCAAAGTGGTAAGAAGGCCTACAAACCACACAATGACACAGCTCAGATTGCCTCTAAAATTGTCCTTGTGTGACATTGTCCCGTCCAGGCAGCTGTCTCAGAGCCATCGGCTGTTCCTATTGGCTGACTGTAACCAGACACCAGAAGTGACTAAACAGGCATGAGCATAACTGTCCCTTTACAGGGGTCCTCTAGCCATCATGCCAGACTCATACTGTATAGGCTAGGTCTGTATTTTGATATAGAACAGGGAAAGTGTTAAACTTTCTCTCTGGCCCCAACCAGGCTAGAGCTTTCTTCTTCTAAATCACATATATTTTAGACTTCCATAGAGCACTATTCTAGCTGCTTGACCACCTCTTAGGAAACAGATATGTTGAGAGCACCTAAGCTAAACCTAACTAACATTAACTCACATATACACCAACCAAATAAAGGTGTAAACCAATGCACCTACTTCCAGTACAAATATACAGATACGCACACACTCAATATAGACACATTAAGTAACACAAACAAAAACACAGCTATCACACACACACCCCCCCCCCCACACACACACACACACACAATGCTACCATCATTCCCTTAGTACCCCCTGCTGCTACCCATTTTGTGACCCCATCAGTGTCTTCAGCCGACCTTTCACCTCTGACCTCACCATCTGCTGCAGTCATTTACCCTCACATGTATCTCCACTCTGCCCCACTACACTGTGTACCACACACAGTACATATAGTCTGTATAGTTAAACAAACATCACTTGTTAGGGGGTGCTGAGCTTGCTGAAGAAAACTTTGATTCAAATGTTGTGTATTTACTAGACTGATTAAAGGTATCTAGTGAAGTAATCGTGTATGTAGGTCCTACTTCATTTCTACCATATACATATGGCCTCTAGTCTGCCTGTAGAGCAGCCAGGTTGGCAGTACCATTGGAAGGACACCCATGCCTCCCATTACTCCACACCATTCAGGCCAGAGAAGCTAGGCTAAATGATAATAGTGGCATGAGATGACAGACACCACAGCTCACCATGACCTGCAAACAGGTTGATGGAGTCATGCAATGTATTCACACGTACTGCTATGTATTGTTACTCTGCATATAACAAATTGAATCATACTGCACCTACAAAGTACAACTCGGTATAGGTACATTTGTAGATATTATGACAGTGTTACGGTATATTATTTTGTCAAAACTGTTGGCAAACAGCTAAAATTATATGAACTCATGACCACTGTTGCCCAGACTGAAAAGGGATTTCAAATCAATACAGGCATATTGTAAAAGGCCGACTCTTGTGAAAAGAGGTGTCAGAATCAGCATTTAGAGCCATATACATAGCTGTGTCTTAAGTCTACAACATGAGGGTCAGAATAGGGTACTTAACGCTGCGTGTGTGTGTGTGTGGGCCACTAATGACCCGTGTAACATGTTTGTGAAACCACCAGGGAAGAAATGCACAAGAGAGTGAGAGAAAAGCCTGTGAATGCCCAACTATAATATACTTTCTAAGTATCTACAAACATTCAGACATTCCTTATGGCTTAGCGTGGAACACTCAGCCTTTTTGTCAGGATATTACATATTGTGATTGCATTTACATAGGGTCCTACAGTCAAATTCCTTAAGACTGGATTCAGAGTTTAACAACAGCAACAAGACTCCCAAATGTTGTTCAGTGGAACAGTGAGAAAGGTAACTGCCAGTTTGTTCTTTGTGTCATTCATTCCAGTCTTGGAAGAAGGATCTGTTAATCCCAAAGTGAATATGATAAAAATTTAAAAAGGAGATGTCGGCAGTCAGTCTACCAAAGCACCACAGCATGACACAAAGAGAGCAGGCTGAACTGACATCACTATATCTAGTAACAGGTACAATTAATAACCTTCCTAGCACCAGTTAATCCTACTCTAAAAAATCCTCCACGTTTGTAGGTTCAAGGATATGGTACTTGGTTGCCCCCTGATGGTGAGTAGCCTAAACTACAAACAGTTCCAAAGGCAACAACAGTCAAACAGCCAGGGTAGGCCGGGGTAAACCAGGAACAGATACAGATACAGTACAAAGGTATGGGCCTCTGATAATGACCTAAATCTACAACGGAAACCAATCTCTATCTATGGCTCTGCTGGAAACTGGATATCTTTTAGTTAGTTAAAACTGTTGAGTGAGCGGACTTGTCTTTCAGACTGGCTCTATTTTCAGTCAGCGCTGTGACTGTACAGTCAAATTGCTGTGGTCTGAGGGTCTTTTTCCATTTTAGCAATTCAATTTCTATGGGCTGCTCTGCCCCTACTCTTTCTGGGAATTAGACCACAGATACACCATGACCCACATTACCTCACTGACAGCACAGGACAGGAGAGAGGACAACATAAAAGCTCTCTCTCTCTCTCTCGCTCTGATCCTTTTAGCTTTGTTATCTTATCCTTCTCCCCGCATTTCTCTTTATCTCTCTTACTCATAAAATGACATTATGAGGATAAGTGTAATCTTGTGTAAAGAATTTGGATATCTGATCAACTCGCGATTACATACACATGCATGTACACACAGACACACACACAGACACAGAAACACAGATAGACAGACCATCAGCACCGTAGCAGATGGGTATTGGCTAGCATGCTAGCAGAAACCTGTAAACTTCCAGTCATTGCGCTAACACTAGTTAGCAATTGCGCTAGTGCTAGTTAGCAACTCCCTTCACACAGCACGTAGAGACATACAAATGGTATTCCCCAGTTTATCTGACTCATTGCCAAAATCCGGAAGTATTCCTTTAAGATCTCCTGTTGCCTATTTTTTTAATCATGCTCCGGATCGCATAGAGCAAAATACTTGAAATAGCTTATCTATTTACTACTGTGAAGTAGTTCCAATTAAATGAGAGATGGGACGAATAGTATCCTTGTTGTATCAAATCAAACTTTATTTGTCACATGCGACGAATACATCAGGTGTAGTAGACCTTAGAGTGAAATGCTTACTTACAAGCCCTTAACCAACACTGCAAACTGCAAAAGAAAATATAGATAAGAAAATATTTACTAAATAAAGTAAAAAATTAAATTACATTTTTAAAAAGAACAATAGAATAACAATAACGAAGCTAAACTAAGCAAAAAAAGAAACGTCCTCTCCCTGTCCACTGCGTTTATTTTCAGCAAACTTGTGTAAATATTTGTATGAACATAACAAGATTCAAAAACTGAGACATAAACTGAACAAGTTCCACAGACATGTGACTAACAGAAATTGAATAATGTGTCCAATGGGGGAGTCAAAATCAAAAGTAACAGTCAGTATCTGGTGTGGCCACCGGCTGCATTACGTACTGCAGTGCATCTCCTCCTCATGGACTGTACCAGATTTGCCACTTCTTGCTGTGAGATGTTACCCCACTCTTCCACCAAGGCACCTGCAAGTTTCCAGACATTTCTGGGGGAATGGCCCTAGCCCTCACCCTCCGATCCAACAGGTCCCAGATGTGCTCAATGGGATTGAGATCTGGGCTCTTTGCTGGCAATGGCAGAACATTGACATTCCTGTCTTGCAGGAAATCACACACAGAACGAGCAGTATGGCTGGTGGCATTGTCATGCTGAAGGGTCATGTTAGGATGAGCCTGCAGGAAGGGTACCACATGAGGAAGGAGGATGTCTTCCCTGTAACACACAGCATTGGGATTGCTTGCAATAACAACAAGCTCAGTCCGATGATGCTGTGACACACCGCCGCAGACCATGACGGACCCTCTACCTCCAAATCGATCCTGCTCCAGAGTACAGGCCTCGTTATAACACTCATTCCTTTAATGATAAATGCGAATCCGACCATCAACCCTGGTGAGACAAAACCGCGACTCATCAGTGAAGAGCACTTTTTGCCATTCCTGTCTGTTCCAGCGACGGTAGGTTTGTGCCCATAGGCGACATTGTTGCCGGTGATGTCTGGTGAGGACCTGCCTTACAACAGGCCTACAAGCCCTCAGTCCAGCCTCTCTCAGCCTATTGCGGACAGTCTGAGCACTGATGAGTTCCTGAAGTACCTCGGTCAGTTGTTGTTGCCATCCTGTACCTGTCCCGCAGGTGTGATATTCGGAAGTACCGATCCTGTGCAGGTATTGTTACACGTGGTCTGCCACTGCGAGGACGATCAGCTGTCCGTCCAGTCTCCCTGTAGCGCTGTCTTAGGCGTCTCACAGTACGGACATTGCATTTTATTGCCCTGGCCATATCTGCTGTCCTCATGCCTCCTCGCAGCATGCCTAAAGCACGTTCACGCAGATGAGCAGGGACCCTGGGCATCTTTCTTTTGGTGTTTTTCAGAGTCAGTAGAAAGGCCTCTTTATAGTGTCCTAAGTTTTCACAACTGTGACCTTAATTGCCTACCGTCTGTAAGCTGTTCGTGTCTTATCGACCGTTCCACAGATGCATGTTCATTAATTGTTTATGGTTCATTGAACAAGCATGGGAAACAGTGTTTAAACCCTTTACAATGAAGTTCTGTGAAGTAATTTGGATTTTAAGAATTATCTTTGAAAGACAGGGCCGTTTCCTTTTCTGCTGAGTTTATATACATAGGGTACCGTTACCGAGTCAATGTGCGAGGGTACAGGTTAGTTGAGGTAATTTGTACATGTAGGTAGGGGTAAAGTGACTATGCATAGAGAGTAAACTGAAAAAGCTGGCATTAACATTTCAGCCACAAGATATTCAAATCAATAGCTGTTTGATTTTATATTTAATGTTTAATATCATTTATTTATATTTTTTTCCGCTCCTGGGAACTGCTGAACAATTAATCAAATGGCCACCCAATAAACAAGGGGGGAAAATGACGCAATTATGCCATTAAATCAAATGATTATTTTTTCATTCTTTCTCTCAGTGTAAAAATAAGTGGGGGGGGGGTGTCAGTGCAAATAGTCTGGGTGGCCATTTGATTAATTGTTCAGCAGTCTTACGGCTTGTGGTTAGAAGCTGTTAAGGAGCCTTTTGGACATAGACTTGGCGCTCCAGTACCGCTTGCCTTGCGGTAGCAAAGAACAGTCTATGACTTGGGTGACTGGAATCTTTGACAATTTTTTGTGCCTTCCTCTGACACCGCCTAATATATGCAGTAGGTCCTGGACAGCAGGAAGCTTGGCCCCAGTGATGTACTAGGCTGTACGCACTACCCTCTGTAGCGTCTTAAGGTCGGATGCCGAACAGTTTCTCTCAATGGTGCAGCTGTATAACTTTTTGAGGATCTGGGGACCCATGCCAAATCTTTTCTGTCTCCTGAGGGGGAAAAGGCGACCCACTCCACTACAACCCTGTCAATGTGAATTGGGTGTGTTCGGCCCTCCTTTTCCTGTAGTCCAAGATCATCTCCTTTGTCTTACTCACGTTGAGGGAGAGGTTGTTGTCCTGGCACCACACTGCCAGGTCTCTGACCTAATACCTATAGGCTATCTCATCGTTGTCAGTGATCTTTGTGTCTTCAGCAACTTAATGATGGTGTTGGAGTCATGCTTGGCCACACAGTCGTGGGTGAACAGGGAGTACAGGAGGGGACTAAGCACGCACCCCGGAGGGGACCCCGTGTTGAGGTTCACACTTCCCTCTGCAACTGGATCGTGGACTTCCTGAAAGCAAGTGGTGAGGATAGGCAACAACACCTCCGCCACGCTGACCATCAACACGGGGGTCCCTCAGGGGCGTGTGCTTAATCCCCTCATGAACTCCCTGTTCACCTACGACTGTGTGGCCACGCACGACTCCAACACCATCTTCAAGTTTGCTGACAACACAATAGTGGTAGGACTGATAACCAATGGCAATGAGACAGCCTACAGGGTTGTAGAACAGATTTTTTTTGTTGCTGATTTATTAAAGTCTCTAACACCATTTTTACAACATTGTATGATGCAAGGATGCCACATTACAAAATAAAAAGCATTACTATCTTTTTTTACCATAGAGAACCAGACAAAAATGAGTATACACTCTGCCTATTGGCTTTTTTGCATATCTGAAAATACAACACTCCCCTTTTAAGGCTCTCCTGGAGGATTGTTGGCCACCCTTAGTAGCCTATAAAATATTGCAATATAACAATTAAAACCACACACTTTTTATGTCTTTATAAAATAATTCCCTCCAGGGCTCGAAATTTTAAGAGCATCCTACTTCCCTGGGAAGATGAAAAATATGTCTACGGTACATAACAGACTCGAACAGATCTGGGATGGCATACAACCACTGCACATAAACCATTTTAAAAAGCTATGAGGCTGACCGTTTAGCTTACAATGTTGATAAAGTTGTATTTCCTTATATTATAAGCTCAACAATACGCACATTAAAAATCCTACAATGTGATTTTCTGGATTTTTTTTCTCATTTTGTCTGTCATAGTTGAAGTGTACCTATGATGAAAATTACAGGCCTCTCTCATCTGGGAGAACTTGCACAATTGGTGGCTGACTAAATACTTTTTTGCCCCACTGTATTATTTTATTTGAAACCATCACAGTCAGAAAAGGTGAGGAATTTATTCTGTAAATGTTCATGGAAATTAATATGGAATATATTCCTATTTGTAATTATTTTAGATTGCAAAGAAAAAAGAAAAAGATTTTAGCTCATTTCGCTAACGACAAATGTTTGCATCTTGTTACTATATTTTCCTTTTTTATGCATAAGGGTGTCATCATATAACCTATTTTCACAAAATACATGCTTGTAATGCAAAACTTCAACCACTAGATATTGTGTGTAGGCATTGTCTAAAGTTTGTGGTAAGATAAGCACTTTCTCATGTCAAATTCCGTTTTTTTTATAAACGCCAACTTTTGCGTGAAAATTGACACACAAGTTTTGGGGTATATTTTGTACGTATGCAAAGTTTATAAATGAGGCCCCTGACACATTCCCTCCCAACTCACAGCTCTGACCTTTCTTCCATACATGCTAACACTCTGCCCCCTCTCCCATGCTTATTGCAAAATGCTGTCAATAACTGTCCTGTTTGTTCCCAGAGACTTCTTGGCTCCAGAAATAGCCCCCCCCCCCCCCCCCCCATGGTCTCATCAGCTGCTATCTCGCAGGAGCATGAACCCAGAGCTACTGGAGTGGAGTGGAGTGGAGTGGAGTGGAGTGGAGTGGAGTGGAGTGGAGTGGAGTGGAGTGGAGTGGAGTGGAGTGTGTGTGTGTGTGTGTGTGTGTGTGTGTGCGTGCGTGCGTGCGTTTGCATGGTGACTGAGCCACCATGCCCCTGGGCTCAGTCAGAGGTGTGTGCCCCAAATGGCACCCTATTCCCTGAAAGTGAGCTACCTTTGACCAGGGTCCATAGAGCTCTGGTCCAAAGTAGTGCACTATATACATTGGGCTCCAAAATTACTGGCACCCCTGACTGGCAATGCACAAACAATACTTCAAAAAATATAAACAATATAATTATAGAGATAAACTCAAAATATCAACATGTGAGAAATACTGTACTTTATACTGTACTTCATACATTTTTCAATGGAACCAACCAAAATCACACAATTATTTAATACAAAATCAATTTCACCAAAATCAAGGATTCATAATTATTGGCACTCCTCATTTAGTACTCAGTGCAACCACCTCTGGCAAGGATAAAGGTCTTTCCTGTAATGTTTGACAAGGTTAAGGAACACATTTGGAAGGGTTTTGGACCCTTTCTCTATTCAGATCCTTTCAAGATCCTTCCCATTTTTGGGTTTGCGCTTATTAACTGCCCTCTTCAAACCAGCCCACAGGTTTTCGATTGGATTGAGGTCCAGCGACTGAGATGGCCATGGCAGAACATACATTTTGTTGACACAGAACCATTTCTGTGTGGATCTTGAGGTATGTTCGGGGTCATTGTCTTGTTGGAAAATCCACCTACGGCCAAGTCACAGCCTTCTGGCAGAGGCAACCTGACTGTCAGCCAAAATTGACTGGTACTTGGTGGTACTAGCCACTATTCATTATGCCATCAATCTTAATCAGTGCCCCTGGAGATCTGGAATTAAAACAGCCCCAAAACATATTTGATCCACCACCATATCTTACCGTGGGTATGAGGTGCCTCTCCTGGAATGCATCTCTGTTTCGATGCCAAACATGCCGATGCTGTATCTGACCAAAACGTTCAATTGTGGTCTCATCTGACCAGATCACCTTCTTCCAGTCATAATTTAAATGACGTTTAGGAAACTCCAAGCACTTGCATCTGTCTGTGTCTTGGGGTCAGAAAGGGCTTTCTTCTGGCAACCCTTCCAAAGAGCCTATCTGATGGTGCTTTTTTAAACCTGGTGACCCCAAGACGCCACCAAGGCCTGCAATTCTTTCACAGTGATTCTTGGGGATTTTGTTGCTTCTCTCACCATCCTCCTCCCTATCCTTGCGTCTTCTACCCGTGAGGTTCTCAACTGTTCCTTATCTTTAGATTTTTTTTATAATTGCCCTGACAGTGCTCAGTGGTATATTCAATCGTTTGTGGATCTTCTTGTAGCCACTACCAGATTTATGAAGGTCTACGACCATCTGTCTCTTTTGAACTGCCAGTTCTTTTGTTTTCTTCATGGTGTTGGATGTTGAAGGGATATTGCATGCATGTTACCCATGTTACCTACAATATAGTTCCTTAAGACTAAGATAAACATAAATAAGTGGAATTTAATTCCTGGTGTAATTTTGGTAGATGTTTACAATTTACAATAAACTTGATAGATGTTTACAATAATCTTTAAGAGTGCCATTAATTGTGAAACCTTGATGTAGAGGATATAGATGTTTAATTAAATCAATAAATTATTTTGGTGGATTCCATTGAAACATCAATAAAGTACACTATTTCTCACATGTTGGTATTTTGAGTTTCTCTCTGTAATTATATTATTTATATTTTTTCAAGTATTGTTTGTGCATTGCCAGTCAGGGGTGCCAGTAAATTTTGGAGCCCACTGTGGGGAACAGGGTGTCATTTGGGATGCAATCAGAGTGACATGCTTGTGTAAATTCCTTAGGGAGTCTAAAAGTCCATGTGCTGAGGGCGTGGGTGTCTCCCTGACTGCTATATATACCCAACACAGGAGCGGGGGTGCAGCAGTCAATTTCAAGGCAAGCTTCCTCTAGACTGTAACACCCACCCAGCACATATAGACACCACCCCCTCTTTATAGAACTAGACTCCTCTGAGCACATATAGCCGCCCACCTCCACACACACACACACACACACACACACACACACACACACACACACACCTGAATACTCACCAGCTTCTCCATCTCCTGCTCGCGGAGTCTCTCCTCTCTCTGCCAGCGGTGGTACTCCAGCAGCTCATCCTCGTTGTCACTGATCTCTGAGATGCTGTTCTTGCGTTCCCGGGTCCGGGGCCGTAAAGGCCCCTTGGGGTCCCTAGATGCTCCAGCTGGGTCCCTGGTGGCCCCAGCACTACCAGACTTCTTCCTCTGTCCCTGGGGGCTCGTGAGAGGAGAGGGCCCAGTTCCTGTCCCAGACCCAGACAGAGAGCCCAAGGCTGGGGTAATGGCGATACCCGGGCTGCCCTTCTGCTGCCTGCCTCCCCCGGAGGTGGGAGAGGGACTCCTGGCTCGCAGCCCCCTATCCTGGAGGGAGCCCTGTGCTGGAGAAGCCCCTCTACGAGACATGGAGGGGCTGGGAGGGGGTAGCTCCCTCAGACTGTAGGGTCCAGAGGGCTCTGGGGTCCTACGTGTCTGCTGAGGGCTGTCTGTGTGGGACTGGGCCTGGAAGAGGTGCTGGGGGCTGGGAGGACGAGAGCCTAAGCCACCCACCCTCACCCTAGGGCTGGAGGGGGCCGTGGATGCCTGACATCCAGAGAACTTAGAGTTTAGTCTGGCGCTGGAGACTGGGATGTGGGATGGTCCATGTACTGCTCTAGGAGTCTCTGAACTGCCTACTGGGCTGTCTTGACCCACACCTCTACGGGAAGCAGTGGGGCTTGGCAAGGACTCCGCTAGGGCCCTCCTCAGAGGCCTGGGGCTCTCCGGGACCCTCTGCACATCAGCAGGTCCACTGTAGCCCCCAGGAGGGGTGGTACGTGTCTGGGTGACAGGGGTCTGGGTGGTGAGGGTGTAGCTGGAGGAGCGGGCAGGCACTGGAGGAGTATCAGGCCCCGGAAAAGCATCACTACTGGCAGCCGACAGAGGAGAGGAGAACGGGGAGAAGGGGCCGGGCGGGGAGGCGTTCTCATAGCTGGAGCCCATGGACATGGCCCCAGGGCTGGTGGGAGGGTAGAGCAGGTAACATCCTCCCCCATTCAGCATGGGGGAGAGGGGGGACTGAGGGATGGGGTGGTGGGCCAGCTTCCCGGAGGACTGGGGGTCATCCATCACCAGAGAGTCCATGATGTCCTGGAGGTCCCTCTCTATGGTGCTGGTCAGGGGGCCTGGGTGTGGGCCAGAGCCGGAACGGGTCCTCTCATGGGGGGCAGGCTGGTGGTTCCCATTCAGCACCGTGTGGGAGTCTATGGTAAGACAGGAAAAGGAACCTGTCAGTGTTTTAAAGGTATATACTGTATGTTTCTAAAGTAGTCGACACACATCAACAATGACTGAGAGACAGACAGACGGACACACCCAAAAGTATTTTATAGCCTACTAAAACATCCAGTACTGTATATAGGCTACTGTGGCAACACCCTGTGTGTGTTGTACGTTTTGTTTCTCAGCTGTGTGTGCTGTAATCCTATAGGGATCTGGGGCTGCTAAATTTAAACACTCTCTACTTCAATCTCACTGGGCCCAGACAGGAAAGTGTGGTTCTCACTCACACTCTCACACACACACACATACACACACACACACACGATCGGGTGTGGCTCTCAGACCAGCTGCAGCACTAAGGTCAGAGGAGAATGGACTCTCAGTCAGCACCACCCACAGCACAGGCCAAGAGACATCATCAGCACAGGGCCAGAATTAAGACACAATAAAGTGTATAGAGGCTACAAAAAGTCCCTATAGTATAAGTAAGGCATAAATGCTGACATTCTGTACATTACCTTAGGAATAATGGACAACACAGTGGGACGATTCGGAGTGGAGTCCCTCCGCAGAGTTCATTATTTCCAAGGTAATGTACAGTGTGGAGGGATTTATCCCGCTTATACGATTGCAAGGAGTCGCCAACAGAGATGGTCGCCTTGCTTCAGGTCCTTAGGAAACTATGCAGTGATTGTTTTTTTTATATTTTATTTCTTACATTGTTAGCACCAGAAATCACCAGGAAATCTCAAGTGTTATTCCATACAGCCGAGAAGAACTATTGGATATAAAAGTAATGACAACTTACCAACATTACAACCAAGAATATGTCTTTCCTGAAGCGGATCCTTTGTTAGGACCTCCACACTGGACATGAGATCTTATCCCGGAGGCCGACCCAAAACAGGAGAGGCAACCGGAGCGGTGTACTGGTCACACTCAGAAGGAGAGCACACCATCCACCGCTCCCGAGCATGTCCAATCTCTAGATAACAAGGTGGACGAAATTAGGGCACGAGTTGCCTTCCAGAGAGACATGGCTCACTCGGGATATGTTGTCAGAGTTGTTACAGGCACCCGGTTTCTTCATGTATCAAGCCGACAGAAACAAATATCTCTCTGGTAAGAAGAAGGGAATCGGGTGTATGATTAACGACTCATGGTGTAATCACACCAACATACAGGAACTTAAGTCCGTTTGTTCACCTGACCTAGAACTCCTTACAATCCATGCCGACTGCATTATCTTCCAAGAGAATTCTCTTCGATTATAGTCACAGCCGTATATATCCACCCCCCAAGCAGACACCTCGTCGGCCCTGAAAGAACTTCACTGGACTCTATGTAAACTGGAAACCATACATCCTGAGGCTGCATTTATTGTAGCCGGGATTTTAACAAAGCTAACCTGAGAACGAGACTTCCTAAATTCTATCACCATATCGAATGCGTGACACGTACTGCTAGCATTCTGGATCATTGCTACTCTAACTTCCGCGATGCATACAAAGTCCTGCCCTGCCTTCGGCAAATCTGACCATGACTCCATTTTGTTGCTCCCAGCCTATAGACAGAAACTAAAACAGGAAACGCCCGTGCTCAGGTCCGTCCAACGCTGGTCTGACCAATCGGATTCCACGCTTCAGGATTCCTTCGATCGCGTGGACTGGGATATGTTCTGGATAACCTCAGACAAAAACATTGATGCATACGCTGACTCGGTGCCCGAGTTTATTAGCAAGTGCATCGGAGATGTCGTACCCACTGTGACTTTTTAAAACATTTCCTAACCAGAAACCATGGATTGATGGCAGCATTCACGCAAAACTGAAAGAGCAAACCACCGCTTTCAAACATGGCAAGGCGACTAGAAACATGACCGAATACAAAGAGTGCAGCTATTCCTTCCGCAAGGCAATGAAACAAGCAAAGCGTTAGCATAGAGACAAAGTAGGTGTCGCAATTCAATGGCTCAAACAGGAGATGTATGTGGCAGGGTCTACAGTCAATCACTGATTACAAAAAGAAAACCAGCCCCGTCGCAGACATCGATGTCTTGCTTCCAGACAAATTAAACAACTTCTTTGCTCGCTTTGAGGACAATACAGTGCCACTGACATGGCCCGCTACCAAAGCCCATGGGCTCTCCTTCTCCGTGGCCAACGTGAGTAAAACATTTCAAATGTGTTAACCCTCGCAAGGCTGCCGGCCCAGACAGCATCAATAGCCGCGTCCTCAGAGCATGCGCAGACCAGCTGCCTGGTGTGTTTACGGACATATTCAATCAATCCCTATCCAAGTCTGTTGTCCCCACATGCCTCAAGATGGCCACCATTGTTTCTGTTCCCAAGAAAGCTAAGGTAACTGAACTAAATGACTACTGCCCCGTTGCACTCACTTCTGTCATCATGAAGTGCTTTGAGAGACTAGTCAAGGAGCATATCACCTCCACCCTACCTGAGACACAGGCGTTTTAAAACAGAAAAGTCAAAGTTGGTACTTTTTACCAAGACACACTCCAATTTGCTTACCGCCCCAATAGGTCCACAGAAGGCGAGGTCAGTACAGGTGCATCAAAGCTGGGACCGAGAGACTGCAAAACAGCTTCTCTCTCAAGGCCTTCAGACTGTTAAACAGCCATCACTAACATAGAGAGGCTGCTGTCAACATACAGACTCAAATCTCTGGCCACTTTAATAAATGGACTTAATAAAGGTATCACTAGTCACCTTAAATATCCTACATTACTCATCTCATATGTATATACTGTTCTAAACCATCTACTGCATCTTGCCTATGCCTATCATTAGTCACTTTAAATAACACCACTTTAACAATGTTTACATATCCGACATCACTCATCTCATATGTACAGTGCCTTGCGAAAGTATTCGGCCCCCTTGAACTTTGCGACCTTTTTCCACATTTCAGGCTTCAAACATAAAGATATAAAACTGTATTTTTTTGTGAAGAATCAACAACAAGTGGGACACAATCATGAAGTGGAACGACATTTATTGGATATTTCAAACTTTTTTAACAAATCAAAAACTGAAAAATTGGGCGTGCAAAATTATTCAGCCCCTTTACTTTCAGTGCAGCAAACTCTCTCCAGAAGTTCAGTGAGGATCTCTGAATGATCCAATGTTGACCTAAATGACTAATGATGATAAATACAATCCACCTGTGTGTAATCAAGTCTCCGTATAAATGCACCTGCACTGTGATAGTCTCAGAGGTCCGTTAAAAGAGCAGAGAGCATCATGAAGAACAAGGAACACACCAGGCAGGTCCGAGATACTGTTGTGAAGAAGTTTAAAGCCGGATTTGGATACAAAAAGATTTCCCAAGCTTTAAACATCCCAAGGAGCACTGTGCAAGCGATAATATTGAAATGGAAGGAGTATCAGACCATTGCAAATCTACCAAGACCTGGCCGTCCCTCTAAACTTTCAGCTCATACAAGGAGAATACTGATCAGAGATGCAGCCAAGAGGCCCATGATCACTCTGGATGAACTGCAGAGATCTATAGCTGAGGTGGGAGACTCTGTCCATAGGACAACAATCAGTCGTATATTGCACAAATCTGGCCTTTATGGAAGAGTGGCAAGAAGAAAGCCATTTCTTAAAGATATCCATAAAAAGTGTTGTTTAAAGTTTGCCACAAGCCACCTGGGAGACACACCAAACATGTGGAAGAAGGTGCTCTGGTTAGATGAAACCAAAATGGAACTTTTTGGCAACAATGCAAAACGTTATGTTTGGCGTAAAAGCAACACAGCTAATCACCCTGAACACACCATCCCCACTGTCAAACATGGTGGTGGCAGCATCATGGTTTGGGCCTGCTTTTCTTCAGCAGGGACAGGGAAGATGGTTAAAATTGATGGGAAGATGGATGGTGCCAAATACAGGACCATTCTGGAAGAAAACCTGATGGAGTCTGCAAAAGACCTGAGACTGGGACGGAGATTTGTCTTCCAACAAGACAATGATCCAAAACATAAAGCAAAATCTACAATGGAATGGTTCAAAAATAAACATATCCAGGTGTTAGAATGGCCAAGTCAAAGTCCAGACCTGAATCCAATCGAGAATCTGTGGAAAGAACTGAAAACTGCTGTTCACAAATGCTCTCCATCCAACCTCATTGAGCTTGAGCTGTTTTGCAAGGAGGAATGGGAAAAAAATTCAGTCTCTCGATGTGCAAAACTGATAGAGCAACTTACAGCTATAATCGCAGCAAAAGGTGGCGCTACAAAGTGTTAACTTAAGGGGGCTGAATAATTTTGCACGCCCAATTTTTCAGTTTTTGATTTGTTAAAAAAGTTTGAAATATCCAATAAATGTCGTTCCACTTCATGATTGTGTCCCACTTGTTGTTGATTCTTCACAAAAAAAATACAGTTTTATATCTTTATGTTTGAAGCCTGAAATGTGGCAAAAGGTCGCAAAGTTCAAGGGGGGCGAATACTTTCGCAAGGCACTGTATATACTGCACTATACCATCTACTGCATCTTGCCTATGCCGCACAGCCATCGCTCATCCATATATTTATATGTACATATTCTTATTCATCCCTTACACTTGTTAGATATTACTGCCTTGTCGGAACTCGAAGCACAAGCATTTCGCTACACTCGCATTAACATCTGCCACCAATAAAATGTTATTTGATTATACCACAGCTGCCAAATAAACAATACTAAAGCACACATTTACTGGAATAGAAATTACATATTTTCATTTTGATAAGTAAATTCATACATGCCAGAGACGTGACCCAGTCTTTCATTATTTTTGTTCTATATCTATGGATCCAGTCGTTTGTTTCGAACACTATGCATGCTTGCTAAGGTTCTTCACTCATCAAAGTAGCACATCCCTTGATTGCACAAGTGGGACTATTTGACAGCACTAGCGCCAGCTAGTTTGTAGGCTTATAAGGCTTAGCTATCTACAGTGTAGATGATGGCATACAAAATGTATTGCATTAATATAACAAGAGCAGTGTGTTTGTTTCTCTTTTCTTTTAAGTTATTGCATTGTGTCCAACACACCTGCAACAAGATAACTCAGATCTGTGATAGTTTTTTTTGACTAAGCCTATAATAATGGCATAAAAAATATGTTCCATCAATGTAAAACATTTGTTTTGTTTTTACAAAAACACAAGTAAAAAAAAAGATGACAATATTTGAATTAGTTGTTAGTGATGTTAGTGAGTTAGCGCTTAACCAGTTTAGCTTGCTAGGTTCTTCAGAACTAGCTGTATTGCCAGCTACTTTTTGAAATTAAATTTGACGCTGCCATTAATGGTGACGTAGGACATCCTCAAGCCGCCGAACGACTCATCTCTTGTCATGATGGTCCTGGCACTATTTCCATCCTTTTGTTATTGTTGGTTGTTGTTACTGCTGTTGCTGCTGCTATTGCTTCCGGCAGGAGCACTCCGTTCTGCCACCTCTAGTCTCTTGGCCACCCCAACCCTACAGGAGGGCAGCTCCCCTCAGCCCAGTCCAAGCTCTTCTCTGTCCTGGCACCCCAATGGTTGAACGAGCTTCCCCTAAAAGCTAGGACAGCAGAGTCCCCCCCTTCCCCACACTTTCCTGAACCAACACTTGCACTTGACTCCCCCCTTCCCCCTTTTCCTACTCTGATTTTGCTGATAGCTACTTTATTGAGGAAAAGTATACTTACTATGCCTGTGATATGTGGTTGTCCCACCGAGCTGTGCATTCATCTTCAGATGAATGCACAAACTAAGTTGCTCTGGGTAAGTGTGTCTGCTAAATTTGGGGAATTTCTTTCCTTCTTAACTTCTCTAGGGTAGGGGGCAGCATTTGGAATTAAAGAAAACACTCTAAAGTTTCCAAAAATGTTAAAATAATATCTGTGAGTATAACAGAACTGATTTTGCAGGCGAAAACCTCCATTCAGGAAGTTGGATTTTTTTTCTATTCAATGCCATTACAGTATCCATTGATTTAGGACTCAAATTGCAGTTCCTGTGCCTTCCACTAGATGCCAACAGTCTTTAGAAATTGTTTCAGGCTTGTACTTTAAAAAATGAGGGAGTAAGAGCAGTCTGAATGAGTGGACCCTGCCGTGTCACAGAGCTTTTTCATGCGCGCGACCGAGAGAGTGCCTTTCTTGTTTACCTTTTATATTGACGACGTTATTGTCCGGTTGAAATATTATCGATTATTTAGGCTAAAAAACACCTGAGGATTGAATATAAACATCGTTTGACATGCTTTTATGAACTTTACGGATACAATTTTTGTCTGCCTGTTGTGACTTCGTTTGAGCCTGTGGATTACTGAAGAAAACACGCAAACAAAACAGAGGTTTTCGGATATAAAGAGAGACTTTATCGAACAAAAGGAAAATTTATTGAATAAATGAATGTCTTCTGAGTGCAATCATATGAAGATCATCAAAGGTAAGTGATTAATTGTATCTCTATTTCTGACTTGTGTAACTCTTCTACTTAGCTGGTTACTGTTTGTAATGATTTGTCTGCTGGGCTATGTTCTCAAATAATTGTAAGGTATGCTTTCGCCGTAAAGCATTTTTGAAATCTGACACCGTGGTTGGATTCACAAGAAGTTCATCTTTAAACGTATGTAAAATAGTTGTATCTTTTCTGAATTTTTATAATGAGTATTTCTGTATTTGAATTTGGCGCTCTGCAATCTCACTGGATGTTGGCCAGGTGGGACGCTAGCGTCCCACATACCCTAGAGAGGTTAATGCGTTTCAGCCAATCAGTTGTGTTGTGACAAGGTATTGGTGGTATACAGAAGATAGCCCTATTTGGTAAAAGACCAAGTCCATATTATGGCAAAAACAGCTCAAATAATCAAGAGAAACGACAGTCCATCATTACTTTAAGACATGAAGATCAGTCAATCCAGAAAATGTCAAGAACTTCGAAAGTTTCTTCAAGTGATTTTTGGTTCCAACTACCTTGTCTTTGTGAGATGCAGAGTAGGTGAATGGATGATCTTCCCATGTGTGGTTCCCACCGTGAAGCATGGAGGAGGTGTGATGGTGTGAGGTGCTTTGCTGGTGACACTGTCTGTGATTTATTTAGAATTCAAGGCGCACTTAACCAGCATGGCTACCACAGCATTCTGCAGTGATAGGTCATCCCATCTGCTTTAGGCTTAGTGGGACTATCATTTGTTTTTCAAGACAATGACAAAAAACACACCTCCAGGCTGTGTAAGGGCTATTTGACCAAGAAGGAGAGTGACAGAGTGCTGCATCAGATGACCTGGCCTCCACCATCACCCAACCTCAACCCAATTGAGATGGTTTGGGATGAGTTGGACCGCAGAGTGAAGGAAACACAGCCAACAAGGGCTCAGCATATGTGGGAACTCCCTCAAGACTGTTGGAAAACGATTCCTCGTGAAGCTGGTTGAAAGAATGCCAAGAATGTGCAAAGCTGTCATCAAGGCGAAGGGTGGCTATTTGAAGAATCTCAAATATAAAATATATTTTGATTTGATGAACACTTTTTTGGTTACTACATGATTCCATATGTGTTATTTCATTGTTTTGATGTCTTTACTATTATTCTATAATGTAGTAAATAGTAAAAATAAAGAAAAACCCTTGAATGAGTAGGTATTCTAAAACTTTTAACAGGTAGTGTATATACAGTGGGGCAAAAAAATTATTTCGTCAGCCACCAATTGTGCAAGTTCTCCCTTCTTAAAAAGATGAGAGAGGCCTGTAATTTTCATCATAGGTACACTTCAACTATGAAAGACAAAATTAGAAAAAATTATCCAGAAAATCACATTGTAGGATTTTTTATGAATTTATTTGCAAATTATGGTGGAAAATAAGTATTTGGTCAATAACAAAAGCTTATCTTAATACTTTGTTATATACCCTTTGTTGGCAATGACAGAAGTCAAACATTTTCTGTAAGTCTTCACAAGGTTTTCACACACTGTTGCTGGTATTTTGGCCCATTCCTCCATGCAGATCTCCTCTAGAGCAATGATGTTTTGGGGCTGTTGCTGGGCAACACGAACTTTCAACTCCCTCCAAAGATTTTCTATGGGGTTGAGATCTGGAGACTGGCTAGGCCACTCCAGGACCTTGAAATGCTTCTTACGAAGCCACTCCTTCATTGCCCGGGCGGTGTGTTTGGGATCATTGTCATGCTGAAAGACCCAGCCACGTTTCATCTTCAATGCCCTTGCTGATGGAAGGAGGTTTTCACTCATAATCTCACGATACATGGCCCCATTCATTATTTCCTTTACACGGATCAGTCGTCCTAGTCCCTTTGCAGAAAAACAGCCCCAAAGCATGATGTTTCCACCCCCATGCTTCACAGTAGGTTTGGTGTTCTTTGGATGCAACTCAGCATTCTTTGTCCTCCAAACACGACGAGTTGAGTTTTTACCAAAAAGTTATATTTTGGTTTCATCTGACCATATGACATTCTCCCAATCTTCTTCTGGATCATCCAAATGCTCTCTAGCAAACTTCAGACAGGCCTGGACATGTACTTGCTTAAGCAGGGGGACACGTCTGGCACTGCAGGATTTGAGTCCCTGGCGGCGTAGTGTGTTATTGATGGTAGGCTTTGTTACTTTGGTCCCAGCTCTCTGCAGGTCATTCTCTAGGTCCCCCCGTGATGTTCTGGGATTTTTGCTCACCGTTCTTGTGATCATTTTGACCCACTGGGTGAGATCTTGCGTGGAGCCCTAGATCGAGGGAGATTATCAGTGGTCTTGTACGTCTTCCATTTCCTAATAATTGCTCCCACAGTTGATTTCTTCAAACCAAGCTGCTTACCTATTGCAGATTCAGTCTTCCCAGCCTGGTGCAGGTCTACAATTTTCTTTCTGGTGTCCTTTGACAGCTCTTTGGTCTTGGCCATAGTTGAGTTTGGAGTGTGACTGTTTGAGGTTGTGGACAGGTGTCTTTTATACTGATAACAAGTTCAAACAGGTGCCATTAATACAGGTAACGAGTGGAGGACAGAGGAGCCTCTTAAAGAAGAAGTTACAGGTCTGTGAGAGCCAGAAATCTTGCTTGTTTGTAGGTGACCAAATACTTATTTACTTGTACTTATCCACCATAATTTGCAAATAAATTCATAAAAAATCCTACAATGTGATTTTCTGGATTTGTTTTCTCATTTTGTCTGTCATAGTTGAAGTGTACCTATGATGAAAATTACAGGCCTCTCTCATCTTTTTAAGTGGGAGAACTTGCACAATTGGTGGCTGACTAAATACTTTTTTGCCCCACTGAATGGCAATACCTCCTCCTCTACCCACTCTATCTGCTCTGTAGATATTGTAACCAGCTAACAGAACATCTGAGTCTGGAACAGTGACACTTGTTAGATAGCTTGTTAGCTTAACTTACCAATCTAAATCTTGTAGTTATCATGAACAGAATACGTGCCCAGGGGCCTCAACCCCCAGGGGACCACCATTTGATTTTGTTGAGTCACTCAGGTATCATATGAACACACATAAGCCATTGTATAATGTGTAGAATTGCAGCAAATTAGCTTAGAAAACTGAACAAAACTGCTCTTTCTGCTCCATGGCAAAATGTGTAGAATTGCAGGAACTGAGATTTAAAATGTCCAACAAGAGGGGTGTGAGCAGTTTGAACAGTATGGGGTTGCATGGATTGCGAGACGTTTTTTGTTACTATGCCAATAAATGAAAACATCCATCCGGATCTTTGCCACCTACTAAATGTGTTTTTACCGGACCTTCTCAAATAAGAGTTGAGTACACCTGCTCTATCATTACCTGTGTGGTTCCTATGTGATGGTTACCTGTGTGGTAGGTCTTGTAGGCACTGGGCCCCTGGCTCCCTCCAGGCAGCATACTGTGTAGTATAGTGTGATGTGAGTTGGTGTGGTGTGATGGTTACCTGTGTGATGGCTCTTGTAGGTGCTGGGCCCCTGGCTCCCTCCAGGCAGCATGCTGTGTAGTATAGTGTGATGTGAGTTGGTGTGGTGTGATGGTTACCTGTGTGATGGCTTTTGTAGGGGCTGGGCCCCTGGCTTCCTCCAGGCAGCATGCTCTTCATTCTGAGGGCCTCTTCTGGGTGGTTGAAGCGGAAAAAGGCTGACTGACCAAAACACAGCATGCACCCTGGAGGGACAAGAGAAGGACTACTGTAGGAGATGGAAGGTTAGGCTTCCAAGACTGTGTTAACATGCATTCCCAATGGTGGTGGAACCATAGAATTAGGAATTTGAGTAATTTAATAGGATTTCTATGCGTGAAATGGAAATTTGTCACCTGTGAAACGCGTTTGCCAAAACGACAATGATCCGATCTATGCTTGCTTGCTAGGTATGTAAGTTTGATAGGGTCGCCCTACATGAAACATAGGCCCGACCCCACAGTGGGTCAGGAGCACTCTGGAAACAAAGACTGCTGAAGGCAGATAAGAAGATAAGATTGGGGGAGAAAATAATGAATCATTTTACATGACAACTTGACAGCGGTGTTGTGAAAACAGCTAAAGCACCATATTATGTCCCTTTGTTCACCTCTGCAGTCACTGGCCAGAGTGCCTGATACTTTCCCTGTTACCACAAACAGGAGCCTATCCTATACCACTTCTATTACATGTACTGTAAACAAAGTAACACCATGTTCTTCAGGGCAGGAGGGCATATTTCAGTGCTGTGCTTTTCAAACCACTTAGCACTGGACAAACTCCACAGCACCCAACATCAGCGTTGTAGCTTGATTGATATTTATAGGCCATTTTTCCCGCAATTGCAGAGACTTAATTCACGGTAAACGCTGCATAATAACACTGCATCATTTTCGGCTCAATCTAAAATTACTTTTACATTTCAACAGCGCAACACCGCTGAAGAACTACGGATTTAATCCAGTCCTTAGTCTACTACTTCTCCTGGCTCTATACATCTGAGAGTCAAACTAGTACTTCCAGGTGTGGTTCACATCCATCATGATAGATATAGATAGCCAGCGCTGCATTTTTAAGCTTTCCACACACCTCACACACAAACCTATATCAAAACAGAATGACGAAGCTTAGTCCTTGTTTCTATTCATATTCTTCTCGTCATCTCCGACTCCTTCATACACAGTCATTGTCTCTGACTCACACCACTCAGACCACTCAGACCTCGGGGCTGGCTGGTGACATTGTAGTGAGTAAAGAGCTGATTAATCAATCTCAGCCAGGTGTGTTTCAGTGGAGGATAGACACCTCGTGGTGAGTTATGACTTCTAAAGGCCATTTAATTATGAAAATGTCCCTGGCTGTGTGAGCAGAACAATCAGTGAAAGAGAGAGTGAGAAAGAGAGAGTGAGAAAGAGAGAGAGAGAGAGAGAGAGAGAGAGAGAGAAACAGAGAGAAACAGAGAGCGAGAGAGTCGTAAATCTATAGACTGTCTGAGGTAACATGTTAGGAGATGCTGTGTAGGACAAGTCTCAGCCAACACAAAATCACAGAGAGAGAAATGACATAATGTCATGTAGACCTAATGGACTGTGCTTTATTTATAATAACTGGTACATGGAGAAAATTGTACCACTAAAAAATGAAAATGGATGACTTCCCTAAGCAAAATATATTTTAGAAACAGAGCCTTAGATATGCCGTTTGAGAAACTCTTCCTCGTCTCAAAAGCATTACATGCAACGTAGCAATTTTGATGTTAAGAGCCTATCATATTTAGGAAATTGTCTTATAAATATAACTTTACCATGTGCTTCTCCACTAATGCACTTCGTATAGCCTATGGCTTACTTGATTGAGACCTCACTAAATTATTAGAAAGGTCCCTAATCAATGTATTGGTTGAATGGTTAGGATTCCCTGTTACACTGCTCTTAGATTTACAAAAATAAATAAAAATACCTGAAAATACAATATGGCACAATAAATATTTGTTAGCCAACATTTGGTTGGTCAGAGGATCCCGGCCAAAATGTTCCTTAGCGCTAGTGACAATCTACTGTATTGACACAACAACAGTGGAATGTTAACCACATTCCACTCTAGGACAGGTGTGAAGGGAGGGAGCTAGGGTGACAGCACGTGGTGGTCCAGATCCAGGGTGAAAGGGTCAAGAGGAGATGTTTTAACGGTAACAAGAACAGCACATACATTCTAGGAACAAGCCAGATGAATAGCAGGCAGAGAGAGAGCGATGAACAACAGGTGAGTAGCCTAAAGTATATTGTTAAATTTCACCCTTAAAATAGTTCACTCCCACACACATATAGAGTCTACCTCTGCAGAGCACATGTCCCTTTGCCTTCCCACTTGCCAAGTGCCCTTTTTAGGTGGTGGTATACAGTATATATATATACATTTGTTGTTATACAGTTTTTATGTTGTTTTTTTGAACCCACTGCCCGCAAGTTGTCTTGACGTCATCAAGATGTGGTGAAATGGCAAAACGGCAGCACACCCTGCAGAAGAGGTGTCAGAATTTGTGTTGTTGCACCAAAACATTTTTTTACAAAAATGTCCATTGCATTATTGATATAAATTATAATGGGATTGGGGTAGGGGAGAGAAATATATATTTTTAATCAAATCTTTATACTGTAAGCTACAACCAATCACTGACAATGCACTACCGTGATGTTGAAGTTTTCCGGTTCATTCCTTCCTGTAGGCTAGCAGTTAGCATTTACAAGATCAAGGTCAATCAAAAATGTATCAGAAATAATTTCAGATTTCTTCAATCCTGGTACTAGCCAACCAAAAAAAACTGCCATCACAGCAGCCCTAACAGATGAAATCCCTGGGTCTGCTGCATCTAGTACCTGCAGCAGTAAGCCACCAGTAACGTGACTGGCACCAAAACCATAGCCTCCATGGAGCAAGATGCTAACTCCACCAACTGCAACAGCTCCACGTTAGCCCAACCCCAGACAGAGGAGCATGCTAGGCCTACTGCATTCCGGCACCCAAGGCTAAGCTAGCTAATCAGCCATAACAGCTGAAAGATGACTGCCTTCCCCAGGGAGGCAATTTGGAACAGAACACTTCTCCTGTGCTTTTAAGTCAGGTTGATTGGCAAAATGTCAGTGGCTGCATTATGTTTAGGAAGATGAATGAGTGCTTTGCTTCACATGCATTAAAAGAGTGAAGAAAAATGTTATCAATGAGGAAAATGTTTGAGCGGATTACAGGTTTCAGATATGGCTGTTACAGAACAGTGCATTGCCAGGAACAAAGCTGTTGTTCCTTTCAGGGGTGACAAAACTCGTGACGGTGTGCTTTACAAGTTGATAATAGAGCCCATTTACAATCTACCAAAGGAACAGGAATGGGTTCTCAGGAGAGACAACTGAATGTGGGACACGATGCAGAATGAGATTATTCAACAACTGGCTCACGCCGTACAGAGGGTGATTGTGTCTTGCGTATCAGTGTCTCTTCTATGACCTGACTGATGGTGGCACCACTGACGCGTGCACTATGGAACAATCTCCAGTACGTCAACCAGAACCTGGTGTCAAACTGAGTTTTGGGGGTTTTACAAAGCCCCCAACTCCACGGCTGAAAATCTGTTATTGTGTGTGAAGGGCATCTTTTTGCGATGTTAAACATTCCCATGGAACGGTTCCAGGGATATTGCTTTGATGGAGCAAGCATGTCAAACCAGTTTTCAGGTGTGCAGACTCGACTGAAAGTGGCATGTCCAGGGTCCATGTGCAGTATGTGCACTGTAATAACCATTCACTGGATCTGGTTTTGCAAGACGTTTTGCGCAAGGTAAGCCTTGTGTCTGACACACTGAACTTTGTGCAGGGTGTGGCAGACGTCATAAGGGAATCACACAAGCGTAAACAGTTGTGCAAGTCTCTTTTTGGTGTGGAAGAAGTAGTGACCAATATCCTAGGTCTGTGTCCAACCAGGAGGTGCATGCGCACAAAAGCCATCTCGCTTGTCTGCAGCACTCTCCTCTCCACACTCAACATACTGAAAGATGACAAGAGCGTCAAGGGGAAACGAGAGCAAAAATCGAGTGACTACACAAACAGGCGCTCAGCTGTGTAGTGAAGCACTGTTCGGGCCCTGTGAAGCAGTCGCCAGGACCCTACAGAGCACCAAGGCAAGTGCACTCGGCGCCCTCGAATGTGCCAATGTGCTGAGGGAACGAGTCAAGGCACAGAGATGATCGCGTCATGTAGGAGATGACAGCCAAGGTTTGTATTAAAATACAATTTAATTAAATGAATGACACACAGAGACAACACAAGGTTAAAACATATGCAAGACATACTGTAAATAACAATGCACTAATATGACATATAACATTGATAAAATGCTTGGCAACTTGCCTGCCGACCCCATCCCCTCCTCCCTTCTCCAGACCATCTCTTGAGACCTTCTCTCATTCCTCACTTCCCTCATCAACTCATCCCTGACCACTGGCTGCGTCCCCTCTGACTTCAAAATGGACCGAGTCACTCCCCTCCTCAAAAAAACAACATTCGACTCCTCTGACGTAAAAAAAACTACAGACCAGTATCCTTTCTTTCTTTTCTTTCCAAAACACTTGAGGGTGCTGTCTCTGACCAACTCTCTCACTATCTCTGAGAACAATTTTCTTTACCCTAAACAGTCAGGCTTCAAGATGAGTCACTCAACCGAGACTGCTATTCTCAGTGTCACGGATGCTCTCCGCACTGCCAAAGCTCTCTCCTCTGTTCTCATCCTCCCAGATCTATACACTGCCTTTGACACTGTGAACCATCAGATCCTACCCCTCTCAGAGATGGGCGTCTCAGGCTCAGCACACTTACCAGGTGACGTGGCAAGGATCTGTGTCTTCACTACGTACTCTCACTACCGGTGTCCCCCAGGGCTCAGCTCTAGGCCCTCTCTTCTTCTCTCTGCACACCAAGTCGGCTCTGTCATATCTTTACATGGTCTCTCCTATCATTGCTATGTAGATGACACTTAACTATTTTTAGCATTCCTCCCTTCTGACACCCAGGTGGTGACACACATCTCTGCGTGCCTGGCAGATATCTCATCTTAGATGTCTGGCAACCACATCAAACTCAACAAGATGGAGCTGCTCTTCCTCCCAGGGATGGCTGCCCGCTCCAAGACCTCTCCATCATGGTTGACAACTCCACGGTGTCCCCCTCCCAGAGTGCAAAGAACCTTGGTGTGACAACACCCTGTCGTTCTCTGCAACTGCAGGTTCATGCACTACAACACCCGTAGAGTATGGCCCTACCTCACAAAGGAAGCAGCACAGGTCATAATGCAAGCACTTGTCATCCACACTCGTCTGGAATACTGCAACTCGCTATAGGCTGTTTCCCCACTTGTGCCATCAAACCCCTGCAACTTATCCAGAACGCTGCAGCCTGTCTGGTGTTCAACCTTCCCAAGTTCTCCCATGTCATTCCGCTCCTCCGCACTAGCTTCCAGTCAAAGTTGGCATCCAGTACAAGATCATGGTACTTGCTTGTGGAGCAGCAAGAGGAACTGCCCCTCCCTACCTTCAGGCTACGCTCAAACCCTACACCCCATCCCGAGCACCCCGTTCTGCCACCTCTGGTCTATTGGCCAGTCCAAACTATTCTCTGTCCTTGCACCCCAATGGCAGGACCACCTTCCCCTTGAAGCTAGGACAGCAGAGTCCCTGCCCATCTTCCGAAAACATCTGAAACTCTACCTCTTCAAAGAGTATTTTAAATAATCCCTGTCACTACAATAACAGCTCATAAACTGTTTGAAAATAGTGTCTGTGTAATAAAGCATTGGTATTTTTGTATCAACAAAGCAATGACCACACACCCCAACATATCCAATCTTTATAATCAATATCAATCAATATCCATATCTCACACTTTATGAAAATGACTCTCACACAATTAGGAATCTGACAGACCTTTTGAAAAATAATGATTAACAGTCAATAGGGCAATTCCACCACTTTCCAACCTTATTTTAATTATCTCCAGCACAATACCAGTGTCTACATATGTGAAAACGGTGCATTTCTACTTTGCATAGAAAAAAAAACGTTAAAAAGTTTAAACATTTTAAAAACACTATGAGAATCACTGTTTTTCTTACTTTTAATCCTACGATGTGATGTCACAAATAAGCATTTTTTAGGACCTTTCATATATTTTTAACCACAGATCATATAAACGCGTTTTTTATTTTTATGGAGATAATGAATATGAGGTTGAAAAGTGGCGGAATTGCTCTCTAATAATCAAATAGGTATATGCACTTACGTGTATCTGCAATTAATTTGATGCATTCACTGGCATAATTGTCATTTAAAAGCAAGAGCTCAATTTCCTTTGAAATGTAATTTTAACGTGCATGTAGCGCGTGCGTCTGCAGCGTCTTTGTACGAATAAATACAATTCCGTGCGCTCCTTGACGTCCTGCTTCTTCAGCACAAAAATCGCTGATGTCCAGCGTCCGATTAAAGTGAATTAGAAGACCCTTTAGGCTAAGCAGGCTTTTGTGATATGCTTCATCAATAGCATTTTGCTGGCCAATGATCCAAGTTCCAAAAATAACGCAGATAGCCAACAACGCTGAATCCGGAGTACCAATGCCTTATTGTCGGTGTCGTCCTAAGAGCTGTCTGTTGGCTCCGTGTCCCACACACCGGTTGTCCAGTCCACAAATGATATTATTGTCAAACTGCCTGCCCAACCCTGTCTGCATAACGCCGGAGGGGGGCGTGGAGTTTATTTATTATGCGACCATGTCCCAGTGAGCTGCGAGTTTTACAAATGGAATGCATAACCCGGGGCAGGATAAGAGATTGGTTTAGTTTTCTATTGTGTTATAACCTGCGCCTTACTCTTACTCACACCACTTCTCTCATCAATACTGCAGCCCACCCAATTCCTAGCACTTTACACTACAACAAGTAATTAAGTGTTAAGGCTATAATATGCAAATAATGTTGGAAAAGGTAGACTAGAGTTAGGCCTATGTATATATTTGGTGGTTAGGTTACATTCAAAGATACACCCCTACTCCACTTAGCTATTTTATATGAAAATATATTCATGATTCATTAATAGCCGGCCCTTAAACGTTTAGAGATTTTTTTAAATGCAAGTCTAATTGGGGTCATTTTAACAGTTTACATGGCATCTCTTTTGGTTGGAATGAAAGTCCACACGTTACTGAAGAGAGTATAGAGATTTTCTGTCTTACTCGTTGAGAGAAATCAGAATTAATATGCAGCACACCTAACTAAATCAATTGTGGAACTGCAGGGGAGGGAGGGAGGGAGGGAGGGAGGGAGGGAGGGAGGGAGGGACCCAGAAAGTTCTCATAAACAAATATGAGGTTGATAAACTCCCATATCTATTGGGTGAAATACCACAGTGTGCCATCACAGCAGCACGATTTGTGACCTGTTGCCACAAGAAAAGGGCAACCAGTGAAGAACAAACACCATTGTAAATATACAACCTATATTTATGTTTATTTATTTTCCCTTTTGTATATATACATAATATGACATTTGAAATGTCTTTATTATTTGGGAACTTTTGTGAGTGCAATGTTTAACTGTACATTTTTTATTGTTTATTTCACTTTTGTTTATTATCTATTATTTCACTGGCTTTGGCAATGTAAACATGTGTTTCCCATGCCAATAAAGTCCTTTAAATTGACATTGAAATGTAATTGAAAATTGAGAGAGAGAGGCTGACTGTGTGAAGCAATTATTACAGCCTGTTTAATCAAGTTTCCCTTCCATCTAGGTCAAGGTCATGCATGAGCCATAAAGCATGGGCGGTTCTCTATGTCTTGCCTGTGTTTCTTATTAAAGGAGAAAAAGCTAGCTAGGTATTCAATTAATGAGCATGGTGATTTAGTGAAATTAAAACCTGGTTTCATTTTGAGATGACCAATTGGAGATATTAGGCTACATACAGGTACAGATATATGAAGACACTATGGCATGAAATGTCAGATAATAATCAAAATCACTCTTATAACATTGTACAAAATGTGTTATTAAACAGTTTAGTACCTTGTGAAAGGTGTACAGGCTTGGAGATGGGGAGACCATCCATGGAGCAATGGTTCCCACAGGGGTTGAGGGTGATATTGCCTGCCCTATTGTCGATATAGCAGTGTTGATCAGTGATGCCTGGACCCTGCAGAGGGATGTCTGTGTTCCCACTGCCCAGGGTCGTCCTCCCTGCAACAACACAATGATGAGTTAGACATACATGTCAACATGAATCCTTTAAACATATCATCAGACATCATCAGAAAGAATATCCCATTGGGATATTAAACTATTCTATTCAATTGTATTATCTTCTGTTCTATTATATCATGCCCACGCCTGCCTGCCTGCCTGCCTGCCTGCCTGCCTGCCTGCCTGCCTGCCTGCCTGCCTGCCTGCCTGCCTGCCTGCCTGCCTGCCTGCCTGCCTGCCTGCCTGCCTGCCTGCCTGCCTGCCTGCCTGCCTGCCTGCCTGCCTGCCTGCCTGCCTGCCTGCCTGCCTGCCTGCCTGCCTGCCTGCCTGCCTGCCTGCCTGCCTGCCTGCCTGCCTGCCTGCCTGCCTGCCTGCCTGCCTGCCTGCCTGCCTGCCTGCCTGCCTGCCTGCCTGCCTGCCTGCCTGCCTGCCTGCCTGCCTGCCTGCCTGCCTGCCTGCCTGCCTGCCTGCCTGCCTGCCTGCCTGCCTGCCTGCCTGCCTGCCTGCCTGCCTGCCTGCCTGCCTGCCTGCCTGCCTGCCTGCCTGCCTGCCTGCCTGCCTGCCTGCCTGCCTGCCTGCCTGCCTGCCTGCCTGCCTGCCTGCCTGCCTGCCTGCCTGCCTGCCTGCCTGCCTGCCTGCCTGCCTGCCTGCCTGCCTGCCTGCCTGCCTGCCTGCCTGCCTGCCTGCCTGCCTGCCTGCCTGCCTGCCTGCCTGCCTGCCTGCCTGCCTGCCTGCCTGCCTGCCTGCCTGCCTGCCTGCCTGCCTGCCTGCCTGCCTGCCTGCCTGCCTGCCTGCCTGCCTGCCTGCCTGCCTGCCTGCCTGCCTGCCTGCCTGCCTGCCTGCCTGCCTGCCTGCCTGCCTGCCTGCCTGCCTGCCTGCCTGCCTGCCTGCCTGCCTGCCTGCCTGCCTGCCTGCCTGCCTGCCTGCCTGCCTGCCTGCCTGCCTGCCTGCCTGCCTGCCTGCCTGCCTGCCTGCCTGCCTGCCTGCCTGCCTGCCTGCCTGCCTGCCTGCCTGCCTGCCTGCCTGCCTGCCTGCCTGCCTGCCTGCCTGCCTGCCTGCCTGCCTGCCTGCCTGCCTGCCTGCCTGCCTGCCTGCCTGCCTGCCTGCCTGCCTGCCTGCCTGCCTGCCTGCCTGCCTGCCTGCCTGCCTGCCTGCCTGCCTGCCTGCCTGCCTGCCTGCCTGCCTGCCTGCCTGCCTGCACATTACTCCACCAGCCCAAGGGGGTGAAAAACTTTACCCCAAAAGCCCCCTCCCTCTCTTCATCCAACAAGCCCCTTGCCTTTCCCCTGGCCTCACCACACTGTTAAAATAGCCCTGGAACATGGGGGAGAGACACCACTGAGAATACCCCAGCAGGCTGCCTTAGATTCCTATTCACTATCTCCATGTCCAGTGGGCTATTCCACTTCACCTCCTTCCAGCCTCCCAGCACTGCTCCTTTTGTTTTGGTGTCTGGGCCCTCCAGACGGGCAGATGTGGATAAAGGAATAACAAGACGTTGGAGGAACTAACACACTGGCACTGGCAGAGTTACAATGCTGAGGGTGAGAAGGGCAGAGGGGGAGTGTGTGCAGAGAGAGAGAGAGAGCGAGAGAGAGAGAGAGAGAGAGAGAGAGAGAGAGAGAGAGAGAGTGTGCTTCAACTGTGTTTTTTTCAGGGGGTGAAGACAAGGTCAGGCTATGGTCCTATTTTTCCCTCTCAGTGTTATATGGTGTATCTCAAACCTTTAGAATGAATCCCTGTTTTCAGTTTCAGCTTCTCCATCCCCTCCGTATCACAAAGTCCTCTAGTTGTCATTCTTAGGATGATTAGATATGGCAGGGCTCTGAATACACTGGCTCCACTGTTTAGCTACAGCACGTCACTTTTATTTCATCCTTCTCTCCCTCCCTCTTTCCTCTTCCTCCTCCCCGATGCCTATGATATCATCCACCAGCTGGCTCTATGCCAGGGAATAAGTGAGTGCATGGATGGATGGATATTGCCATCAATAAATCAGTAGGGGATTTTTCTCTTCAGAAGTACCAGCTTTGGTCATTACTGTGTAAGAGTGTCCGGTATCATTCTCAATCAGCGTCTTATGGAAAGACTTGAATGCTTCTAGGAAACCAGTCTGGGATGATGTGTTTAATAGTTTTAATGGACATTTTGTCAGCTCATTTCCTGTAATGGACCTTTTGTCACTTATGGTCATAATATTTCTTGGTGTAACTGTCAAACAATTTAGGAGTTCTCTCTATTTATCAATATTTCTTCAAGCTTTCAGCACAAGGTATTTTTTCAAGACCAGTCTGCATGAACAAAGCACTGAATAGAAGACCCCTTTTAATGTTTCTGAGATGCAGAAGTGCTTACCTTCCTGCAGGGGTAACAGGGTGACGGCTGTGCTGAGACGGCCACTACCCAGACTGACCAGGTGGGGGTGCTCTGCTTGGAACCTCAGTGACTTGCCCATCTCGATCAGGTCCAATGGAGTACTCTGGTAATGACACAAACAAGACAGAAGAAAACTGTCATGAGACCTGAGACATTAATTTTAGATGAGACTTATTTTAGAGGATACACCACTTATGATTGCTCAGTCCTAGCACTCCCTCATCTTTGCATTTCAGTGACTGCATACCCATGTCCACATTGCGATCTTCCTGAGAGCAGAGTCCCAGTGATCCCCCTTCTTCTTTACTCCTTGAAGCGTTACTGGAACAATAGGGCAGACTGGTCTGTGTGTGTCTGCCCAATCTAAGCTGTGTTATGTCTGCCCACGGCCCACACCCCACTGCTCCCCTTACAGGATTAATAAGAGGCTTTAGCTAGACAGGATAAGTGGGTTCACCCCCCCCCCCCCCCCCCCCCCCACCACCCCCTCCAGGCAAGCGGGGAGAGACCAATCTGTTCAGCTTTGAAGACAAAAGCACAAGACTGTCCGTGCGTGTCAGTCAAATATGGACTGGTCTTACAGTACACTATCAGGACACTAAATCATGGCATATGAAAGCATATTTAATAACTTCAAATGTAGGCCTATTTGACATGTTTTCTTGCATTTGATCCAAGTCTATGTACTCCATATGTAGCCTATAATGCATAGAAAGAAAACAGAGTAGCTTTATGGCATCTAGATGACTCACCTTTGGACTGCTTACATTAAATTAAGGTCTTGGCATCATGCCTTTGGAGTCGGTCTTTAAATAGTTACAATTTTCCCTGCTCTTTGAAGAAGGTATGAAGATAAAACTAGTGTTGCCCAGATCAAGCAGCCAATATGCCAGAAGGCACTGTTTCAGCCTTTCACCTGCAGTTTAACAAGCTAGGTAAGTATTTCCTGTGCGTGTGTGCGTGTGTGTGTAAATTACACAGACACTACTACTTTTATTGTAAGTACTTGATAAAGCAATTTTAGAAGCTTTACTTGTTACATTTTACATGATGAAATGCTTTTGCTATACCTTCATTTGCTCCCCCTGGATTTATTCAGTAACCACTGATTTCACCTCTTGAGCCCAGACCTTTCGGGTTCTCCTGTCTGTCTAAAGTTAACCAACATTTCTCTCCTAGAATTCATAATGTCACAGACGTTTATTTAAGCCATTTCTCCTCCCTGGCCACCTCCTGACCTTCGCTGTAAGCGCTGGTTTTATTGTTTGCTGACCTTTACTACGCTTTACCACACTGAACTACACTTTACTGTGCCTTACACATTGTTCCTTATGGGTCAGTCACTCTTCAATATTTTTCTTTTGATTTCTCATGACAGCTAAGTTGAATAGATCTGCACTACTTTCTGCATGTGAAAAATGACTCACACCCATGGCACCTGAGTTACCTGTAAGGCACGTGCACACACACACGACTCACCTGTAAGACCTGGTGTTGGTGAGTCTGTCGTCCATTATGTTCCAATACGTTCCTTTTCAGGCTGTCCATGTTGTCTGGATTGTCAATCACACCTACTGGCACATGAAGATCCTGTCGGAAACACACACAGAGGAGAGGACACACATGAAGACATCCTGTTGTAACACACACACAGACACACACACACACAGACACACACACACACACACACACACACACACACACACACACACACACACACACACACTCACACTCATTATAGAAACACTGCTCTCCTTAGAGATCCCTGCTGTCCCAGATAACAGTTCAACTAGAGAAATTAAGATCCTAAAATATATAGTAATCTCATTGATTTGTAACTTTGTAGGCTGTCTATTAAGTGATATGAATGGATCCTATAGGCTCTATCGCCATCTCCTGACCATAAGACAGAAGCTGTATATATTTGTCCAGCTGATCATTTGTTAACGTAGGAAATATGCTGTCAGCTTTTTTGATGTTCAATATTAATGAACGTTGCCTACATGGACAACAGTAGAAGATTACGCTAGCGCCATCCAAAATGTCACCCTATTCCCTTTATAGTGCTCTGGTCAAAAGGGAACATGGTGCCATATGGCACACACACATGATAACATACGTGGATCTAAATCCACATGGATACTGTAGATGCAGTGGGGCAAAAAAAGTATTTAGTCAGCCACCAATTGTGCAAGTTCTCCCACTTAAAAAGATGAGAGAGGTCTGTAATTTTCATCATAGGTACACTTCAACTATGACAGACAAAATGGAGAAAAAAAAAAAGAAAATCACATTGTAGGATTATTTATGAATTTGGTGGCACAATTGGTGGCTAACTAAATACTTTTTTGCCCCACTGTATGTGGTGGTGGTGAAGTAGGGGCCTGAGGACACACATTGTGTTGTGAAATCTGTGAATGTATTGTAATGTTTTAAAATTGTATAAACTGCCTTAATTTTGCTGGACCCCAGGAAGAGTAGCTGCTGCTTTGGCAGCAACTAATGGGGATCCATAATAAATACAAATATGGGATCCACATACTGTCTATCAGGCATATGGCGAAAGGCAATTTCAGCAGGACAGGAAAATTCACACATTTATCAAGAGAACACGTGGTCACGCCTACTGCCTCTGGCCTGGCGGACTCACTAAACACATATGCATCTTTCGTAAATGTCTACTGGCTTCCAGTCTAAGCTCGCATCCACCACAAGACCATCGTGCTTACATAAGGAACAGCATGAGGAACTGCCCCTACCTACCTTCAGGCTATGCTCAAACCCTACACCCCAACCCGAGCACTCCGTTCTGTTCTGCCACCTTAGGTCTCTTGGCCCTGCCACCCCAACAGGAGGGTAGCTCTCGCTCAGCCCAGTCCAAGTTCTTCTCTGTCCTGGCACCCCAGCACATGCAGCACTTGACCCCCGCCCCCCTCCTAGCTCTGACTACTGACATCTATGTTATTGAGGAAAAATGACTTTGTGATGCCTGTGATATGTGGTTGTCCAACTTAGCTATCTTAAGATGAATGCACTAACTGTAAGTCACTCTGGATAAGAGCGTCTGCTAAATGACTAAAATGTAAATGTGAAAAATTATATATTTACCCTGGCTGCTTCCCCTCACCATGGGTCACTGTCTTTGACTCAGCCTCGCACAACACACACACACACACACAGACACACACACACACACACACACACACACAGAGATACTGTAGATAAGGCCCAGCTGTGGACACGTTCTCACCTCAGTGAAGAGGAAAAGCCTCTGAGGATCAGACATGTCTACTGCAGTATACACAAACCATAGACGTTGTAGACACACAAATACAAACAATAGTCAACGCTGAAGAGTCATGTCTGTCTGGTCTGCTCTAGCTCAAGAATCCTCCAACCATTCACTCACTCACTTTTAGTCTCACCAACATTCCATACCTCTGAGTTGATCTGAGACCAAACAAAACTTAAATAGTCATAAATATTGTTCCCTGAAGGAGGGAAACAAGGTACAACACAACTATGGGGAGTTGCAATGTCACCCACTTTGACTGAAAAACTTAAGAAAAAACTCAACTAATCCAGCTCGCCCTGCCGCAAGCTGGATAAGCAAAACAGACAAAAAGCTGGTCACATAAACTAATATCTTGGGTCTGCTCAATGTACTTATGCAAAGCTCGTATTGGACACAGGGCATGCAGCCTATGTTGCTCTTCAGAAGCAAAAGGAGAAGGCTCAAAGGGAATAGCTCAATGCCAAAGACTTTTCAGGGCGAAGGCCGCATTCGGAAGCAAAGTCACCTTAAGAGTTGCCAGAGACGGACTGAATAGTAGCAATCATGTTCAGAGGTAAACATCTAGCCATCAGACAGGGGCATTCTCAGGGGCCAGACCAACAGGAACCAAATCTCTGGCTTTGCATGTCAAAACTGCCCGTGCTCCTGGGACAACAGGTCCCTGCGCAACAGCAGTTGCCACGGGACCCAGCCCAACAGGCGAAACAAAGCTGCTTGGGTCAACGGGGAGCCACGTAAATCAACTATAAGTTGGTTAGCAGATCCACCACCAAGTTGAGGCAACTGGGGACATGCGTCGCCTGAAGCGAGAGCATGTGTGCACTGCTCCCCAGCAATAGGGAGAGAGACAAGGTAAGGAAGGGGAGAGACCTAGTCTCCTCCTGTTGGTTGATGTACGCCACACTGACATACCCCCCCCCCCTCCCTAGAGACTGAATACGGGACATTAGCATGGCTGTAGCAATCGGCTGTATTAGCTGGTGGCTTGTGAGCATTCTGAATTTGTCGACTCTGAAGTGCCTGTTGAAGGCACAAAGGTCTAGAATGGGACACAAAGTCCCTTTTCAGAACCAGAAAACACTGACTATACCAGCCGTCCTGGATCTCCGACATAGGAACCACTCGGATTGCCTGCTTCTGGAGAAGGGAGGATATTTCCTCCCCCAAAACGGGCGCTGAGAACTTGGAAACAGTCAAAGTTCCATGATCCAGTGCAACACATTGGTCGTGGCAGACAGTGAGCCTCGCGTGAAGTGCCATCTGAAGGGGCAAGATGCCACCTTGTGGACAGGGAGAGTGATTATTTTTTCAATTCCCACCACTCTTGACAACCGTCTGTCTGAATGTGGAGAAGGGACACCTTTCATTAAACTCACAACCCTTTTGACACCCATGAACACTTTGGAACTTGGGTTGAAAATGTTTTGTTTATGTGCCAAGGTTTGCCTAAAGCCCCGGTCCACTCTGGGTACAAGGGCTCCTACGATCTGTGATGTACCCCGATTGGCAGTGCCCAGTGCTGAACACACACACACATACAATTTCATTATCATGGAGGTTACCCTACTGGCCAGTCATAGGTACTGGTGACAAAGCGCCTAGTAACCTAGCTGGGAATGGGACAGACAGCTTCTGTGGTAACAGATAGGGGAGATTTGTAATTTAATCTAATTCCCAGGAATTAAAAGTATTGAGCTGGAGACAGACAGCTCATTACAGAGTTCATATGAACTACAGAGACTGTGTGTGGAATAATAGCAGAGTCATGTCCAACCTGCACGTTCCCTCGACTCCGCTACCAACATCCAATTGCCTATAGAGCCCATTACATGTATCACTAGACACCGCATAGGGACTAATGAGCCACAGGCACGAATCAGCAATGAATCTCAGTAATAACCCAACTATTGGGGAGGGGTACCTCCTTGTGGATAGAGAATGATTTGCCCAACTTATTACTCTCACCCAGGGGAGATTGATATACCCCTTGGACCCTGTAAACACCATGGAACACGGGGTAACAATGAGGGGCATTAAACTTGGACAAGCTTCCAACATACAGTACGTTGTGCTTCCATGAGACTGTATAGCCTAAATAAAGGCCGTCTCCCTTACAAGCATACAGGACTCCAGTAATGGCTGACGTAGTACCCTGTTTGGCCGTAACCAAATATGGGGGCACTGTTGTCACAGTAATGCTTTTGTGGAGGGGCGCACCAGTCGCTCAGACCTGTGCTCAGTCCCGTGCCCCTTGTGGCTGCTTCCTCACCTGAGGTGCACGCAAGCACCGCTTCCTCCATGCCCTCCAACTCCAGGATTTGGAAATAGGAATGGGGTTCCCATAACATCGTGGGAAAGTTAGTAAGTCAGGCATGTTAGCCGACATAAACCAGTATACTTTTTAGTCTAAGCTAGGCTACCTAGTCTCGTTGACCGCAGTCTCAAAGAGCATAACAGTGCTTGCTTAGCTAACCTGGTCTCGAAAGTCTACGTAGGACTGGATCATGAATGTGGGACCGGACCCTTCATCAACAAGTCTGGGAAGAGAGGCAAGCGGTGCTTGTCCAAGGCAGACACAGGTTGCGGGTGTGTGCCCACTGAACCTGGCCGCCCTCTCTCTTCGAGTAGCCTCCCACAACCGGAGACAGAATGCACAGGAGCTGGGTTGAGCGAGGGCACCTACCAGCATAGCCCTCTCTAGAATGTTACAGGCTTGTCAAGAGAACCTGAGCCGTGGACTAGGGGAACAGAGCCAGCTGCGGACAAGTCACTGTTACTGGCACCATCTCCTAGTCTCTCACACAAACTGATTCAAGCGAGAGCAGCCAGAGCACGCACCGAGCCGAGACATACAAGACAACACACTTGAGTATCTTTTTATTCATTTGGGCATGGTCGCCAACCCAAACCCGGCTTGTTAGCCTTCATCGTTTCAGTCGCGTTAGCCATCTTACTCATTGCTACAGCCAGGCCGAACGATCAAAAAAATTATACATTGGTTTGTGGTTGGGAAACTAAGAGAACAAATACAAACTCCAGCACACAATGTCCAGGGGGTGAGCACGCGCTTCCACAAAGGGACAGTTTAGTTGGTGCAAAGTCAGATAGTCTCACGGAATGTTTGTTTTTAGTAGTGTGAATCATTCCTGCTCATATCGAGGTGAAGAGCGGAAGAATTGATGGAATTGATCCAAATATCAGGCTTATCACCTGTGGAAGGCGGGACTTTCAGTCTAAGTCGCGAGAGTACAACTCCCCATAGTTATGTTTTACCGAGAGTACTGACTGAAAGGGAACTACTGTATCTACAGAAAGACAGTTGATATGATCAGTTGATAGCTGATGTTGCACACACTGTTTTTAACTCTAAACCTTTTATGGCTACCAGTCTACCATACACATAAAATGCTCTATGTCACAGCAGTGACTGTGTGGACTGCTATGTAGACTCCACCTGCTCATCTCTACTCCACTCTAGTCTCTACACTTGAATTTAAGTAATTGTCTCCCATTACAAACATATCCAGTGAGCTGTCTCAACCACAAACGGAAGCAGACAAACATTTAGCATAACCCTCCATTACCACCTACTTCATCCATCTAGGATGTTGTTTTAGAAACCTAAACCATATCCTATGGTAAAGTTAAACAAGGCAACAGTAAACATGTCGTCCCCCACGAAGGATGCAGCATCCTTGGGCCAATCAGTGTAATCTTGTAAATGACAGATCTCTATGGCAAGATGCATCATTCACCCATATTTCATCAGAATTGGTTTAATGGTGTCTGAGATATCACCTGGGTTAGCTAGATTCATATCCCTGAGCATGTGTGCCAAATTCCATCACTCAATCGAACAGATCAGGAGATATAAACATGTGCCTGTTATAGCACGACCGTGTGATCAATAAGAATGTTCTTCAAAATATTGAGTCTTGGAGGTTTGATGTGTACCAAATTTTGTTACAATACCAATATCATTGGCTGATTTATAAGCACTTGTGTGCCAGACCTTGCCCACGTAAATGTTTATTGGTCAATAGCAGCCATGTTTTAGATTGTAGTCTGTAAAATATTGTATTAAGAGGCTAATTTGTTCCGCGTGAGGAGAGGGACCTATGTAACGAATTGCATGACTTTAGGTTATATAGGGTGAGGGGTGTGACCTTTCAAATGTAGCATTTTCAATGATGTTATATAGCGCCACCATTTTTCCAGTCAGTCAGTGTAATTTTGTAAATGCGGATCTCTATCCAAGACGCATCATTCACCGAAGTTTAGTCTAAATCGAGCCAGTGCTGTCTGAGATATCGCGTGAGACTAACTTACGAACGCAGTAAAGTACTAACAGACAGAGACAGATCCACATTGTGGGGAACAACTCCTAAAGCAAACAATAAATGATGATTACTTTGTTCTGGTTATCTGGCAGTTTTATGGTTTCTATGGCTAAAGAGTAGATAAGGAACACACCTTAAAACACCTTCTCTCCTTCCCCCTCAAAAATGCTATCTGAGGACAACAACTTTTCTAAAGCCTCTGTCTATTTCTCTCCCTCTCATGCATGTTCTGCATTTTATCAGGGAGATTGCAAGAAAAGACAGAGCTAGTGTGAATTTCAGGAATCATTTCTCACAATACGATAGTTATTGGAGATAGTATGACAGAATCCTTGGTTATGCTCAGTTGATGAAAATAGTTGTTTTATCTTTACTTCATAATTTTTTTCTTTATTTAACTAGGGAACTCAGTTAAGAACAAATTCTTATTTACAATGACGGCCTTGTTCAGGGGCAGAACAACAGTTTTTTCCTTGGCAGCTCAGGGATTCGATCTAGCAACCTTTCAGTTACTGGCTCTACCCACTAGGCTACCTGCCGCCCCGGTGATATTACTGTAGTATTACAGTGGTACTACCTGTTGCTTTCCCCCTTATAATCTTGTCCATAGAACTTTAGAGTAATTAAGCAAAATAGGCTAAAAGCATTTTTCTCCCACTGTGTCTCCCTCGGTCTCTCTGTGATGTCATATCAGCCCAGGCAGCTGGGTAATGCCACATGGGCATCTCTGACAATCCTCTCCAGTGTTGGATTCTCAGAGAGCCAATAGCATGGAGAACAGAGTATCCTCCTGTCCTGTTCACCACTGGCTCTGGCCACTGGCTCCTTAACCCTGTCTTACCCTGCCTTACCACCCAGCACACAACACAGCAACAGTAGTCAACAGACCCATCCACACAGAGGAATGGACTGAAGAACTCAGACACAGAGGGACAGGGAGCATTGGACAGTGTAATGTGTCACACAGATAGTCTCATACACACAGACACAGAAACACACACACTCCTACACAGCACAGGCCACTCTGATCTCATACAGTGCACACACCCATGTGGGAGAGATGTCTCATGCTTGTAAACGCTGGGCCTTCCTCTGTAACGTGTGATTACGGGGGCAATTATGCCACGGGCTGCTAGAAATAGACCTAGCCAGCCACACAGTCTGGGCTCTGCTCTGGGCTGATCCCTGCTCAACCTTTCACAGTAAAGAGAAATGAAATTAAGAAAGAGAGAGACAAGGGGACATTGGAAAACGGAGAAAAACTTGGATACTGCACATCTAAAAAGCACATGTATGGAGTGGTGCTGTAATAGAACATGTACAGGATTTAAATGAATTGACTGCTGAGTTATATCAATGATCCCCGATGTATAAAAGGCCAATACTGTTAACATGTCAAAAACTTCAGCGGGTATAGCAGACAATCACTCACCATCTCCACTCGTAGGGAAGACAAGTTGCAGTAAAGTTTGTGTAATTTCTGTAATATATTCCACAGAGCAGTCGCAGCAGCGAAGCGGACACATGGTTGTTTACGTCTAACCTCTCGTTCACTTCAGTCACTCACTAAGCTGAACTCTAGGGGGCCCCAGGGTGCAACGTTACACCCTCGTCATTAATGACTGGGGGGCAACAACATCAGAGGTGTCCTCCGAAGTAGATATGCCGTCAGGTCAAAGGTTGTACCTCCCAGGACTTCCCTAAACTTCCTACTCAGACACCCTGAGTAACCCTCGGGTGTAATTTAAAGTTCAGCGCCAACATCTGTGGTCTAAACACACACAGAACAAATAGCCATGAGGTCAAGTCTAAAGGAGAGAGAGAGAGAGAGAGTGAACTTGACCTAACCCAATCTGTTCCTCATCCAGACAGTCCTACCATTGATCGGGGAGAGTTGAGGCAGGACAGATGAGCCCAGCTGGAGAGCCCAACAGCCCAACTCTGCTTTGCTATGGATACGAACCACTAATAACACTGAACATTCAGTGTTTCCAGTGTTTTTATAAAAGCAGACATTGACAGTCACAGGAGGTCGGGGACCCACAGTGGAAATACGTGGAGTAGTAGCGTAGGCGCAGGAAGAGGAGGAGACAGAAAAGAGGGAAAAGACCTTGAGTCATAAGTGGAATTCCACCAGGCAGCTTCCTGCTGTTGGTCTCTGTATTGTTGGCAAAACAAAGGGGGGGGGGGGTCCAAACTGGAAATGTGGTAATATTTGCGAATTTTCAGGACCATTTGGGAATTGTTTTATATGACATAGATGATCATTGTAGCTTTGATAATGACATGCGTATAGAGATACAACTATCTTTCCATAGGATGTGAGAGAATGTATGAGCCTGTTGTTGTGATGTCCCTCAGGAACAATCAGAGAGAGAGAGAGTCCACTATCTCTGATCTCTCATGTCTTTTCCCATGGTCAAGCCCAAAGGAGTGATGTAACAAATGGAGTACAGATGATGGATCATAAAAACATAAACAAATAAAGGCAGACAACCAAGTAACCAGATGGAATGGATTCCTCCAGGATCCGGCCTAGAGAGCAGGGCTGTTTCCTGTGAGCCAACCCAGGGACATGGAAGTCTCTTGGGAATGGTGAAGTGGATGCTCCAGCTGGACCTCGAGAAACCTTTCACTAAACATCCACCTTCAGTCTGCAATTAACATCTATGGGGATTTTTATAGATATGTCTAGTATGTTAAATAGTGGGAGTACAGCTTAGCTATTAAAGAGGTGGAACTTAGAGATAGATACAGTGGGGAGAACCAGTAGTTGATACACTGCCGATTTTGCAGGTTTTCCTACTTACAAAGCATGAGAGGTCTGTAATTGTTTTTCATAGGTACACTTCAACTGTGAGAGACAAAAATCCAGAAAATCACATTGTATTAATTTGATTAATTTGCATTTTATTGCATGACATAAGTATTTGATACATCAGAAAAGCATAACTTAATATTTGGTACAGAAACCTTTGTTTGCAATTACAGAGATCATACGTTTCCTGTAGTTCTTGACCAGGTTTGCACACACTGTAGCAGGGATTTTGGCCCACTCGTCCGTACAGACCTTCTCCAGATCTTTCAGGTTTCGGGGCTGTTGCTGGGCAATACGGGCTTTCAGCTCCCTCCAAAGATTTTCTATTGGGTTCAGGTCTGGAGACTGGCTAGGCCACTCCAGGACCTTGAGATGCTTCTTACGGAGCAACTCCTTAGTTGCCCTGGCTGTGTGTTTCGGGTCGTTGACATGCTGCAGCCATGACCCATCTTCAATGCTCTTACTGATGGAACGGTTGTTGGTCAAGATCTCGCGATATATGGCCCCCTCCATCCTCCCCTCAATACGGTGCAGTCGTCCTGTCCCCTTTGCAGAAAAGCATCCCCAAAGAATGAGGTTTCCACCTCCGTGCTTCACGGTTGGGATGGTGTTCTTGGGGTTGTACTCATCCTTCTTCTTCCTCCAAACACGGTGAGTGGAGTTTAGACCAAAAAGCTCTAATTTTGTCTCATCAGACCACATCATCTTCTCCCATTCCTCCTCTGGATCTTCCAGATGGTCATTGGCAAACTTCAGACAGGCCTGGACATGCGCTGGCTTGAGCAGGGGGACCTTGCGTGCGCTGCAGGATTTTAATCCATGACGGCGTAATGTGTTACTAATGGTATTCTTTGAGACTGTGGTCCCAGCTCTCTTCAGGTCATTGACCAGGTCCTGCCGTGTAGTTCTGGGCTGATCCCTCACCTTCCTCATGATCATTGATGCCCCACGAGGTGAGATCTTGCACGGAGCCCCAGACTGAGGGGGATTGACCGTCATCTTGAACTTCTTCCATTTTCTAATAATTGCGCCAACAGTTGTTGCCTTCTCACTAAGCTGCTTGCCTATTGTCCTGTAGCCCATCCCAGCCTTGTGCAGGTCTACAATTTTAGCCCTGATGTCCTTCCACATCTCTCTGGTGTTGGCCATTGTGGAGAGGTTGGAGTGTGTTTGATTGAGTGTGTGGACGGTTGTCTTTTATACAGGTAACGAGTTCAAACAGGTGCAGTTAATACAGGTAATGAGTGGAGAACAGGAGGGCTTCTTAAAGGAAAACTAACAGGTCTGTGAGAGCCGGAATTCTTACTGGTTGGTAGGTGATCAAATACTTATGTCTTGCAATAAAATGCAAATGTATTACTTAAAAATCATACAATATGATTTTCTGGATTTTTGTTTTAGATTCCGTCTCTCACAGTTGAAGTGTACCTATGATAAAAATGACAGACCTCTACATGCTTTGGAAGTAGGAAAACCTGCAAAATCGGCAGTGTATCAAATACGTGTTCTCCCCACTGTAAGTACTGTAGAAGGAGTACTATGTTCATTTGATACGGAACTTTCATAAGAGGTTCAAAGTCCCAAAAGAAGAATTCAAAGACATGTTATCAGGGCCAGATTACCGAACGGGCATGCAGGGCATGTGACCCATTCCCTCAGATTAGGGCTAGCACAATTATTGTCAAATAACTTTACAAATGCATTTTTATTACATTTTATTTGTTTGGTACTTTTAAACCCTTTTTCTCCACAATTTCGTGATATCCAAATTGGTAGTTACAATCTTGTCCCATCGCTGCAACTCCCGTACGGACTCGGGAGAGGTGAAGGTTGGCAGCCATACATCCTCTGGAACACAACCCCGCCAAGCCACACTACTTCTTGACACACTGCTTGCTTAAACCGAAAACCAGCCGTTCCAATGTGTCGATGGAAACACCGTACAGCTGGTGACCGAAGTCAGCGCACATGCACCCGGCCGCCACAAGGAGTCGCTAGAGAGCGAAGGGACAAGGAGATCCCAGCCTGCCAAATCCTCCCTTAACCTGGACGATGCTGGGCCTCCTCATGGGTCTCCCGGTCGCGGCCGGCGGCGATACGGGATCGAATCCGGATCTGTAGTGACGCCTCTAGCACTACGATGCAGTGCCTTAGACCACAGCGCCACTCGGGAGATCATAAAATAATTTAACCAGCAATTATGGACAATAACTGTGAACCCCCCAAAAATCTACATAATCATCTTAATACATTCATTTTAGGAGAAGGGGGGGCTTCAATGTTATATTCAAGTAGATATACAGTAGTTTATCCAATAGCCAGGAAGTGGGAAATTGGTAATCATTTTAAGAGCAGAACGGCGCGGTTGGGAAGAAAGGTTTAATTTCCAAAAGTTCCAAGTGTTCATTCATCATTTGTTTTGGAGACAGGGGTGTCACCGAAGCAGTGTTTTATTCATTAGGTATGTCATAGCTCATTTTCAAAAGATGCATTATGATGCATTACAATCTTAAAATGTTTTTCAACAAAAATGTAAAATATGACAATAACCGAGGCCATTTGCATGACAATTAATCGTTACCCAAAATTCCATAATCGTCACAGCCCTACCCCAGACAGCATATGATAGCAAAATGTGTAGAATTGCAGGAAATTATTCTTGAAACTGCACATTTTTCTGTCAGCCTCATGGTATGTGTAGAATAGTAGGACATTATCTTTTAAACTGCAAAATCTTCTTTTAGCCTCTTAACAAAATAGGATTATAAAACTGCACATTTTTCCTCTCTGCAACGTTGCAAAAGTTGTTGAAATGCAGTAAATTAGCTGAGTCCCAAATGCAGTAGTCCAGCCCTATATTTTATAGTTCAAAGTTACCAATCAAAAATTCCAATCTATTATTACTGACTCCTTGGAGACCTCTGGATCTTAATTCAAAGTGTTGGGTATAAGATCAGTCTCTGAGATTCCAGCTTTTCCCACCACAAATGCTCACCATAAAGTCTGGGTCTGGGGCACATTATCAGTAGAGGATAGCATGTCCTCGCGTGACCACACTTCTCCTCAGTTCAGACCTGGGTTCAAACACTATTTGAAACAATTCCCAACACTTGTTCGAGCTTGCCTGACTTAGTTGACCAATACAAGAGATCCAAAACTGTAAACCCAGACCATCTGCAGGCATTCCAGACCCGCTAGAGAAAACGCTCAAAGTATTTGAACGATTTCAAATAGAATTTGAACCCAGGTCTGCTTCCGTGAAAAAGTATGGTTGCCCCACTGCATGGTGTGCCAGTGTGTCTGAATACCATAGCCTCATAGCCTCGGGTCTGGAAGCTACACTTATACTGGGGATGAGTCAGTCTTTCTCTGGCAACACAACATGTTCTTCTCGGCCAGTGTGTGTGTGTGTGTGTGTGTGTGTGTGTGTGTGTGTCCATGTTTATGTGCAAGTATGTGAGAAGGCCAGTTGCCTCCCTGGCAATGGCGCATGATGGAATGTGTGTTTGTTCAAAGGAAGGCTTGGACAGGGGGAAATGGGATGGTAGAACATTGGGAACACATTATTCTACTGTTGCACATTTTTGGGTTCCAAATGTTTCGTTGTGTATTATGTTGTCACGCTTCGCTTTTCCTATCCACAGATTCAGAGGGCTCCACATGTTCCAGTCACTTTCCTTTGGCAGTGAGAGCTCTTTTCACTTTGGAGATTATGAGGCATACTGTGAATAGAGTCAGCATTAAAGCACTTAAGCATGCACACTCTCACTGAGTCTGGGAAGGTAGGGGTCCGGGGAACACAGGTGGGATGGGAGTTGTGGTTGGATCAAGCGTAAACAGGGAACACATTCATGAACATTAACTCAGCTGTCTCCAGATAGCCATTGAGAAACAATGAAAAGAAAACCATTTAGAATCAATAAAAAAATATGCTGTACACCGAGTATACCAAACATTAGGAACACCTTCCTAATAATGAGTTGCCCATTCACCCTCTGAATGACACACATACATTTCTCAATTGTCTCAAGACTTAAAATCCTTCTTTAACTTGTCTCCTCCACTTCATCTACACCATTTGAAGTGGATTTATGAATTGACATCAATATGGGATCATTCACCTGATCAGTCTGTCATGGAAAGAGCATGTGTTCTTAATGTTTTGTATACTCAGTGTATTTTATATTCCCAACCCAACACAGCTACTATAAGGATTGCACACCTGGTTATATTTCTAGACAGCGGTGAGCAGTGACTTAGTGAGTACTAAATGGAGACAGACTTGGCCAAGAGCAGTTGTTATTTCCACCTAAACTGGAGCACATTCAGATGACTACAGTTCTCCTGCTTCGCCACTGAAACCCATAATCCAGCTGCTTCAATTCAATTAGCTTCAGGCAAGTTTCTATTCAGTGAATAAACAAGAAGTTGTGAGAAGTGGAAAAAATGTGTGAAAATGTATTTGTTTAAATTTCACCATCGCAACCACTGTACCATCACTGAATAGGCAACATCATCTTACGAACTCGCTAGATGTCTTTACACTCTGCCAATTTATACCCAAGTTCAATGATCTACTACTACATGCAAAATAGCTCTCACAAAACAAGACACATCACATCACATTCACCCGGGTAAAGTAGGTGTAATGTTTCCAACAGTGACTCCAGCCCTCATCTCTCTTTCTCTTATGCTGTTTCTCTCTGGTGGAATTCATGAACACACACACAAAAAAATGAACAAACACACACTTCAACTTTTTACAATACATATGGCTTCTAATCCACACGTAGTGATTCTGTCCCAATGGTGGGAGCACAGCAGTTCAGAAAGACAAGTTCTTATTTTTCAGCATTTTACTAAAATAACATTGCACACTCACTACACACTCAAATGTGATGATTCAAGAATTTAAAGCTGCAGCAAATTACCGAAGTGCCAATGAAGCAGCTTGATCTCCCACACATGAAAGCCTCCATTCACTGAGCCTGCTGGGTTTGGCCCAGAATCACATTGGCTTACTTACACATACACGGAGGCACGCACACACACACACACCTGTGCTCTCTAGTCCTCCACCAATATCCGGCCATGAGAGTTCAACAGCTGTGTTTCTTGGCTATTATAGTGCACATGTGTAACTTGGACTAGCACAAACATGGCACTCATACTATAATCGCACCATACATCTGATCTGAGCATTCAGAGTTTCAGAAATGTCAATGCCACCAGACATTCCTGGTTGATCTTCCACAATTATAAATATGAGCGCTCAATTGGTGGAGCTCTGTGGTCTACTCCTACTGTGATGGTCAGCACACACACACACAGTGCAGGAATAAGTGGGCCATGTGAGACTAGGACCCCTGACACACACTGGTACAATAGATCCATTATCCTTCTGCTTGAGGTAAGACAAAGCCACCACTCTATCCCAGCTCTGCTCCCTCTGCATTACACACTGCAATATTAGTATAGCGTGCTGTCTAGTATCGCCATTTCTACCCTTTCCTCTATGTGTGACTAACCAAAAGTATGCATGATCTACTGCTTGTATCCAGTGATGAGTAAATATGACATTTCCCTCCTAAGTTTTTCCATTTCCCGACACTTTCTCTCTTTACATTTTTCCTAATTTTTTCCCCTCAATCTCAATCTCACTCATAAACTCATTCTGCTGTAAGATAGCAAACTAAGGGGAAAAATACCCTTTTGATGCTTACAAGCACTGAAAGACAGGTTGCACGGAGTGTACAAAACATTAGGACACCTGTTCTTTCCATTACATAGACTGACCAGGTGAAAGCGATGATCCCTTATTGGTGTCACCTGTTAAATCCACTTCAATCAGTGTAGATGAAGGGGAGGTGACAGGCAAAATAAGGATTGAGGCAATTGAGATATGGAATGTGTGTGTGCCATTCAGAGGGTGAATGGGCAAGACAAAGGATGCAAGTGCCTTTGAACAGGGTATGGTAGTAGGTGCATGCGCATCAGTTTGAGTGTGTCAAGAACTGCAACGCTAATGGGTTTTTCACGCTTGACAGTTTCCCGTGTCTATCAAGAATGGTCCACCACCCAAAGGTCATCCAGCCAACTTGACACAACTGTGGGAAGCATTGGAGTCAACATGGGCCAGCATCCCTGAGGAATGCTTTCGACACCTTGAAAAGTCCATGCCCTAACGAATGGAGGCTGTTCTGAGGGCAAAAGGGCTGTACATTCAGTGTGCATTTAATACCTCCTTACACAAACACAGCAAATAGAATGAAAATATAATTACCTGGTCTCAGAAGAGTTTTGTTATAGAAATGGTCAAATCAAATAGTTTTCAGAGACAAGGCATGATTCCAACATTGCATGAGAGAGAGAGAAGAGAAATGTCCTAGCTGGTGATATCCTTAGGAAGACGTATCCTGATTGTTTTTGTTATGCTGTCTCTCCAGTGAAGAGTTCACTTTAGTTTACACATTCTAAAAGTGGTTAGAGATTAACACATTGTACAGACTGTCAGACAGAGGATGGGAAAGAGACAGCCAGCCTCTTTACATATCTCTCCCTCCCTGCTCCCACCCTCTATCCCTCCCTTTTCTTACAACCACTCTTTCCCTCCCCATCTCTCTTTTCTTTTTTTTACCATTTGCATCCACCCACCCTTTCTTTCTACTCCTTTTCTTGCTCTCTCTCTCTCTACCTTCTCTCGCTCTCCCACCTCCCTTCTCTCTCCCGCTCCCTCTCTGAGCTAACACAAGGCTGTTATTTATTCTCTAGCGGAGCGGTAGCCCACTTGTTCGGACCCCTGGACCAGAGAGAGAGAGAGAGAGAGAGAGACATTTAACTGAGGATGAGACAACACATTGACACACTCAGATAAGACAGTTTGATTTGTGCCGTCACAGGGTTCCAGAGTCATATAGTCATGGGTTTCTCCTAATGACTATAACAATATAGCAATGTGCACCTCGTTTGGCATAATCTGGGTTAATTTGAGCTGTTTGACAGATTCTCTCTCCTTCTGTCAGGAGAGTTCTCCATCCCTCTTTGTAATATCTAATTTAGGAAGGAATGTATATGGTAATATCGGGAAAGGAAACATAATTTACAAAACACACCAACCGTAACTAGCCTCGCGAGCCGCCTGATGCCGCAAGCTTACATTAATGGTTCGATATCCGTGTTGCGAACCATTAATGTAAGGTCGCGAGACCAGGCGGCTCCTGAGACTAAACCATGACCACAACACAACCAGAATAACCCCAAAAGATTATGAAAACAATTTTGGAATGGTTAACAAAGTAACTTTGTGACATATGTGAATGAGAAACGGTGTGCTCTTAAATTTAGACAGCCTTGGAGAGAACGACAGTACGGAAAATATAGTTAACGCAGCAGTGGAGATTTTCACATTTTTTCCCTCAGAGATGGAAATTGTAGACTCCTGTTTCTCTTGGACATGTTGCCTAGGACGCCGTAATTGGTTCCTGCTGTCCTGGGTTTGGTTCAGTTCTGTGGTGCGTCATGCTGGTTTTGCCACAAATAAAACACAAACATTCCCTCTACCCCTTCTACTGGGTTATGGGCCTTTCTCCCTCCTATGTCTGTAATGTGCGTGGAGTATACTACATTACTAAATCTGGGGGTGAATTGTAAATAAATTAACTTTATAAACATCTTCCACTCACAGACAGCAATTAATTACCCAGAATTATTGTTATTGGTGGCAGGGAAATGTACAGTGCATTCGGAAAGTATTCAGACCCATTCCCTTTTTCCACATTTTATTACGTTACAGCCTTATTCTGAAGTGGATTAAATAAATAAAAATCCCTCATTAATCAAAACACAATACCCCATAATAACAAAGTGAAACCCGTTTAAACATTTTTGCAAATGTATTAAATATATAAAAAACAGAAATACCTTATTTACATAAGTATTCAGACCTTTTGCTATGAGACTCGAAATTGAGCTCAGGTGCATCCAGTTTCTATTGATCATCCTTGAGATGTTTCTACAACTTGATTGGAGTCCACCTGTGGAAAATTCAATTGACTGGACATGGTTTGGAAAGGCACGTCTTTATATGGTCCCACAGTCGATAGTGCATGTCAGAGAAAAAGCCAAGCCATGAGGTCGAAGGAATTGTCAGTAGAGCTCAGAGACGGGATTGTGTCGAGGCACAGATCTGGGAAAGGGTACCAAAACATTTCTGCAGTATTGAAGGTCCCCAAGAACAGTAGCCTCCATCATTCTTAAATAGAAGAAGTTTGGAACCAACCAAGACTATTCCTAGAGCTGGCCGCCCGGCCAAACTGAGCAACGGAGGAGAAGGGCCTTGGTCAGGGAGGTGACCAAGAACCCGATGGTCCCTCTGACAGAGCTCCAGAGTTCCTCTGTGGAGATGGGAGAACCTTCCCGTAGGACAACCATCTCTGCAGCACTCAACCAAATCAGGCATTTATGATATTGGCCAGATGGAAGCCACTCCTCAGAAAAAGGCACATGATGCCCAATATTCTCTGGTCTGATGAAACCAAGATTGAACTATTTGGCTTGAATGCCAAACGTCTGGAGGAAACTTTGCACCATCCTTACGGTGAAGCATGGTTGAGGCAGCATCATGCTGTGGGGATATTTTTCAGTGGCAGGGACTGGGAGACAAGTCAGGATCGAGGGAAAGATGAACGGCGCAAAGTACAGAGAGATCCTTGATGAAAACTTGCTCCAGAGCACTCAGGACCTCAGACTGGGGCGAAGGTTAGCCTTCCAACAGGACAATGACCCTAAGCACACAGCCAAGACAACGCAGAAGTGGCTTCGGGACAAATCTCTGAATGTCCTTCAGTGGCCCAGCCAGAGCCTGGACTTGATCCCGACAAAACATCTCTGGAGAGACCTGAAAATAGCTGTGCAGCAATGCTCCCCATCCAACCTGACAGAACTTGAGAGGATCTGCAGAGAAGAATGGGAGAAACTCCCTAAATACAGGTGTGCCAAGCTTTTAGCGTCATACCCAAGAAGACTCAGGGCAGTAATCGCTGCCGAAGGTGCTTCAACAAAGTACTAAGTTACGGGTCTAAATACTTATGTAAATGTGATGTTTAATTTTTTTCTTTTTTTATAAATTCGCAAAAATAAATATAGGTTTTTGCTTTGTCATTTTCAGTTATTATGTGTAGATTGATGATGGGAAAAAAATAATTTTATCAATTTTATAATTAGGCTGTAACGTAACAGAATGTGGAAAAAGTCAAGGGGTCTGAATATTTTTATGAACGCACCGAAGCTGACCATCAACACTCAATAACCATGTGGTTTATAACCCAGACAGACATGAGAGAAGTGCAACTTCGGATGTGTTACAACAAGTATCCCATCACGTAGTCTGAAGTGTTTTTGAAATTGTCTGCATATTTTATGTGAATGAGCTGTAGACAGTAGCAGTTAATCTAGTAGCCAGTAGTTCTAACAATATGTGGTCACTACTGCGTACCCAGCATGACACCCTGCATCCTAAATGGATACATAGCCCACCGGTTAACATCCAAAAACAAGGAATGGGAGAAAGTGTCTCAAAATGCACCATAGGAACTTCATTGTCTGATACCAAAACAATCACCATAACTAGCCACACATTACAATACTGCATTTCCCAGGAAACACTGCAGTCTCACCATGTCTTAACGGATGGGGTAAGGTCACAAATTGACAATAAAGTTCTACTGTATTATAAGAGCAGGAAGCCCTTTACCTCCTTTCCCATGCAGTCAAAGTTAAGCTCCCTAACTTCCAATGTACGGCCACAGGGAATAATTAGATGAAAGCTCTCATTAAGAACATGAAAGGTAGGCAGGCTAATGGAGGGGGTAGTTGTTCTAAGATGATTGGAATTTTTTGATCAATTCACAAAGAGAGCTAATTAGCACTACATTGGGGGAGTGGGGTGGGGAGGGGATGAGGTCCAGTCCGTCCAGAGGAGTGGAATTTACCAACAGCATATGACCGGTATGAACCAACACACAAGGATTTATCAAAGATATTACCCTTGGCGCCATTGTTCAGTGACTGAAAGAGCACACTCATTAATTCATCGATTTTAAAGCATAGGACTTGTAAAAACCATCAATGCATCACCATTTTTGTGTGACTGACATCTGACTGATTTCTTGATTGCCTTCAGAACAACACACAGGAGCGAGGGTATGCCTGGGAGGAATGTTATACTAGTGCCCCCTTGCGACTAAAACAATGAAGTGCAGTCCCTCTGCCAATCCTGCTTCAAACGGAGAACAGGTTCAAGTTCACTAAGGATGCATTTACACAGGCAGCCCAATTCTGATCTATTGTTTAATTATTAGCAAAATATGTGATCTATCAATCAATCAAATGTATTTATAAAGCCCTTTTAACATCAGCTGATGTCACAAAGTTCTGTACAGAAACCCAGCCTAAAATCCCAAACAGCAAGCAATGCAGATGTAGAAGCACGGTGGCTAGGAAAAACTCAGTAGAAAGGCCAGAACCTAGGAAGAAACCTAGAGAGGAACCAGGCTCTGAGGGGTGGCCAGTCCTCTGCTGGCTGTGCCGGGTGGAGATTATAACAGAACATGGCCAAGATGTTCACAGATGACCAGCAGGGTCAAATAATCACCACAGTGGTTGTAGAGGGTGCAACAGGTCAGCATCTAATTGGTCAAAATACCAAATAGTAGCAGAAGATTAGAATTGGGCTGCCTGTGAAAACACACCCTAATATCCAAACTGCTCAAAATATACTCTCCCCCTTGCTGAACCATTCTGTAGCTATGCCTTATATATTGTATGCTTATTTCTCATCCCTGTGCCAATCTGCCAGAGTCTGTTATGTAGACTAGAGGGAGTGAGGGATGAACCCAGAGCCAGTGAAGGGGAAGGAAATACTTTATAAATGAGCTCTTTATGGACCTCTTGAACTTAATGGACTTTGCTCGCTCAAGAGAAGAACGTCACATCCGTGCCAGGAAAAATATCTCCCCTGTAAAACTCATTCATTCCTTTTTGCCTGCTAAGGTTTCTAAGAAAGGCATTGTACATACCTGAGCTGAGAGGACTTGAGTACATGCTGGAAAGTACACCGTACAGGGCAGTGAAGGCAATGACAACAAAGACCTGTTATGGAGGGGACCCAGCTGATGCTGAACAGACTTGTAATTATAATGCAGCTCCTCATCATTACGGATGAAGACCAAGAGACTCAGGCAATGACGTTTGTAGCAGAACTTCGAGTTCTTCTGCCGCATCATTGGCACTCCCTACAACTCACTCCCATCTCTGTAGAGCAGACCACACAAGTCCAATGCACAAGTTTCCAACCCTTACACAGAGACAGTATGATCTGAGGAGTTTAAGGCAATCATCATCTATTGTAACAAGCCACATCACACCAGCGGTCTTTCTGGCTAGGGCTGTCAAACTATGCAAATTACACTCTCTATGACCTAAGACATTTGATATGCATATTTAGGGGAAGGGGGATACCTAGTCCGTTGTTCAACAATGTATTCAACTGAAATGTGTCTTCCGCATTTAACTCAACCCATTGATTTACTGGTATGCTAATTTGTTGTTTATGACTTACTGATGATGCACTGCCCTTAAAGTTAGGCTGAACATATCTTTTTACTTGTGTTTTATATTTATGACATTGCATTTTATGTACAGTGCCTTCAGAATGTATTCATACCGCTTGACTTATTCGACATGTTTTACAGCTTGAATTCAAAACTGATTAAAAAAATAAAACATCTTACCCATCGACACACAACACCCCATAATGAATAAATGAAAACATGTTCAGAGAAATGTTTGAAAATGTATTGGAAATGAAATACAGAAATATATAATTTATATAAGTACACCCTTGAGTCAATACTTTGTAGAATAACTTTTGGCAGCAATTACAGCTGTGAGTCTCTCTCGGTAAGTCTAAGCGCTTAACACACCTGGATTGTGCAACATTTGCCCATTATTCTTTTCAAAATTCTTCAAGCTCTAAAATTGGTTGTTTATCATTGCTAGACAACTATTTCCAGGTCTTGCCATAGATTTTCAAATAGATTTAAGTCAAAACTATAACTCTGCCACTCAGGAACATTTACTGTCTTCTTGGTAAGCAACTCCAGAGTAGATTTGGCTTTTTGTTTAGGTGATTGTCCTGCTGAAAGGTGAATTCATTTCCCAGTGTCTGGTGGACAGCAGACTGATCCAGGTATTTCCATAGGATTTTGGCTGTGCTTAGCTCCATTCTGTTTCTTTCTTATCCTGAAAAACTCCCCAGTCCTTAACGATTACAAGCATACCCATAACATGATGCAGCCACCACTATGCTTGAAAATATGGAGAGCGGTACTCAGTAATGTGTTGTATTGAATTTGCCCTAAACATAACACTTTATATTCAGGACAAAAAGTTACTTTTTAGGGGGGCAGTATTACTTTAGTGCCTTGCTGCCAACAGAATGCATCTTTTGGAATATTTTAATTCTGTACAAGCTTCCTGCTTTTCACTCTGTTAATTAAGTTAGTATTGTGGAGTAACTCATTCTATCACAGCCATTAAACTCTATAACTGTTTTAAAGTCACCATTGGCCTCATGGTGAAATCCCTGTAGTGACTGGGTGTATTAATACAACATCCACCATGCTCAAAGGATATTCAATGTCCGCTTATTTAGTTTTACCCCTGTACCAATAGGTGCCCTTCATTGCGAGGTATTGGAGAACCTCCCTGGTCTTTGTGAATGAATCTGTTTGAAATTCACTGTTCGACTGAGGGACCTTACAGATAATTGTATGTTTGGGATACAAAGATCAGGTAGTTATTCAAAAATCACGAACACTATTATTGCACACAGTGTGAGTCCATACAACTTTAATGTGAATTGTGAAGCACATTTTTACTACTGAACTTATTTAGGCTTGCCATAACAAAGGGGTTGAATAATTATTGATACAGGACATGAGCTTTACATTTTTAAATTTGTAAAAGATGTTGAAAAACATAATTCCACTTTGACATCATGGGGTATTATGTGTAGGCCAATGATCATCAAATTATCCAATATAATCCATATGTTTTAAATTCAGTCTGTACCAGAAAAATGTGAAAAAGTCAACGGGTGGGAATACTGTTAATGGCACTGTGTTTCTGCTTTTTCTGCTTTCTCCAAGATGTTGAAATAAACCTAAGCTAAATGAATAAAAATAAAATCAGGGAGAAATTATCAATGTGTTTTTAATTTTAAAGTATGCCTACTAGTACAGCTGCATCTGCACATCAGTGTATCTAGCATACAGAGGATCATATCTAAATTAAATATTTTACTGTATATACCCAATAAAACACAATATTTGTGTGATCAGTAACAAAATAAACTTGCATTGCGTAATGTGATGCCAAATAAAAAACAAATAACTTACCTTGAATCTGACCCTCTTGAGCTTTAGTCTGGGTGCTGGGTGTGAGGAGAAAGCCTCTCCTCTGTCACTGCAGTATCCTGGGATAATCATCATCTCTGTCTTTGTGCCATCATCCAACTGAGAATCACAATACATCCCCAGGTGTCTCCCCTTTAATTTTCCTTACAGGTTCACTCCACGACTGTCACACCCCAGCCACAATAAGAAATACAGAGGAAGAAAGCCAATAGTCCAAAAGAAAGAGCTTCTTCCTCAGAACTAATAACAGAGAACACTTTATTCCAGGAGAGCCCTAAGGTTGTGGCTACCATCCGACATACCTCTCTCTCTGAGACACTGTCCGTCACACACCAAACACTGAACTGTACGTCCATTAATTTCCAAAAGGCGACACACCCGCTCTCTCGTCCCACGCACTCAAAGAAGGAAGTTGCTGCCTCTCTAACCTTCTCCAGATACTAACTCCATGCATTAGTGTGTGTGTGTGAGGCGCATGGAAAACACTCCCTAGCTATAAGAAGTCTGCCTTTCTCTCATTAGAGTTGTAATATCCTGCTTTGATTTAGCTATATGCATTCAACTCAACTCACCCTCCAATCCTCCTGACTGTTTTCAGCTCTCTACGTATTCCTGATCGTGTGTCTCCATCACACACGCTACGAAAGCTGGTCAGGGAAGCCAAATCATTAATCCCTTACTTTCTCTCAAACACACACTCTCTCAAGTACAGAGCAGTAAACAGATCATTTCGACATTCATTCTCTGCCACTGAAATCCCTTTATAAAATGCACTTACGACAGAAAAGGGATGGAATAAAAGCAAAATAATGTATTTCCCCCCCAGATTCAATCAGAACTTGCCCTGTCCCTGTGGAGGGATCATCCTGTTGCTCTAGTGACCCGAATATCCTCTGTGGAGGCGGGTTGAGCTCATGGGACCGCCTGTTCAGTAGGGAGAAAATGTTTAGAAATTGAGTGAAACCGGGAGGTACTACCTGAACTTGCCCAATAGAATCACTTTCTTTTTGCAAAGCGTTCTGCTACGGTGTTGCCCTAGTGAACAGTAGACAGGGACAGGACAGCTCCCTCAAAGCTTCACCTCAAAAAGGTTCAACACATACACCATGACTGGGATTATTTGAATCATTGTGTGTACTAACTCAATTGGCCTGACCAACCAGTGCCCCCGCCCATTGGTTAACCGGGCTAACTGCATTGTGTCCCGCCACCCACCACTCTTTTACGCTACAGCTACTCTGTTTATCATATATGCATAGTCACTTTAACCATATCTACATACTCCCACAATTGGCCAGACTAACCGGTGCTTGTACGTAGCCTCACTACTGTTATTTTTCTCCACTGTCTTTTTATTTCTTTACTTACCCATTGTTCACCTAATACCTTTTTTGCACTGTTGGTTAGAGCCTGTAAGTAAGCATTTCACTGTAAGGTCTACTACACCTGTTGTATTCGGCGCACGTGACAAATAACCTTTATTTGAATGGAAGAAATCAGAACATCAGACATTTGGATCAAACCAACAGATTACGTTAAACTCTGGTCTTGAAGTTCACTTGCGCATCCATTCCATATCAAATCATGTAAAACTTTCCCCCCCGCGTGCTGTCACTACTCTAGTAGTCACAGAACATAGTACCACATCTATCACTACTCAAAACACACTTTGATTGTGGAAACCATTTTCTATATGCAGTCACTAGATAAGACTGATTATTGAAATGACGACAAGTAACCTTGGTAAAGCGCATGATTCTGAAAATACTTCATTATAAAAAGACCCTCTTCAGAGTTTATAATACACTTTAATCTTTTTCATGTTTACATTGGAATGTTAATTACCCATGATCATTATTCTATAGGGTTACAAAAGTCTGATTCACTGCCAATCTGAATCCCATACAATTCAGAATTTCAAAAGAAAAAAAATCCAACAAAGACAAATATTATTTAACTTCTCCCTCTCTCAATTGTATTTCATAAGCAAAGTCAAGGTGAATATGGCCATCTATATAGATACACTCTGAAACAAGAAGAGCCCTGACATTCATTCATACATACATAATAACCATGGGGGCTTATTGTAACGGGGCTGGTTTGAGGTTGGACTGTGGGTGGTGTTGATGGACAGGGTTCTCCCGTGGCACAGTTGATAAGAGCATGTGTTGTGGGTTCGATTCCCATCGGGGTTACGTATGTTATAATATGTAAGCACTCACTGTACTCCAAGACGCTTAGGATAAAAGCATCTGATAATTGACATATAAAAAGGTTTGATGTTTGGAGTGTTAGAAGGTCATGGTTCTTGGATAGATCATTTCCATTTTATAAGTAGACTCAAAACAGTTGAAATCTCAGACAGGACTTTTTCTTTGAATGACCTCCCGCCATTGCAAAAAGTACATACAACTACTGTGCTTGAGTTGTACTGGTCTGGTACAAAAACTTATTTCAGCATTGAATTACTCCATGCATTTGATTTGATAGAATATCACAAACAAAATATGCCATTACATTAACTAGCCTGTAGACAGATCAGTGTAATGAAAAATAAATTATTTAATAATGAGGTCTTTCAATCTCGAGCAAAGCTAAACTATAAAACATGCAATCTTAATAATTTTAGCTAAGATTTAGCCTTGTGGGAGACAGGCAGTTCAGATCAGTTCAGTACCAATCACAAAATATGGTACTTCTTGCCAAAGCAAAGAGTGGTTGTAGTGTTATACCATGGACCGCAAGCCTGTTTGTATTGGAGTATGTGTAATGAAAGAGTATTTCCGTACATGATTACGACATATCTGTAAAACTATTAGCCAATAGTTCACAGAATCTGTCTGTCAATGGATTTGATACAAACTGGGCCAATGAGAGGGTCATTCACAAAGCCCACCCCAGATGTCATCACCCCCCAGGTCCACCCAACCTAACCCGGATACAGTTATCTAACGTTGTCCTGTTTGACTTTACCATTCCTTCTTGCAGGTGCATTGAGCGGTGCTTTATACATACAGCTATAGGCCGATCAGTTGATAGATTTCTGGTAAAAATGTACAAAGACACTAAATGCTGGCAAGCATGGTGGGAAGGGTTTTTCTTTTTGAAAAGGGTTTCAAGTCCACTTCTCACTTTCATTTTGTTTCATTTTTTCATATGTCAATCCACTGATCTTGATGTTTGTTGGTAATACTGTATGTGAATATATTACAGTATTTCATACTTGTCGACCAGGAACGATGTCTCTGAGGAGAACCTCACTGGAACCTCTCCATCTACCTGGGACACTTTGGCCACCTGGAGGCGGAACAGGAGTCATTACACATCGTCACAATGGAAATAAAATCCAAATACCATTAGGTTAACACAATAAATGGAGATGTACATGGTCTCGCAAACTGCTAAACAGACTTACAGGCTGTCATTGTAAATAAGAATTTGTTTTTAATTGACTCACCTTGTGAAATAAAAGTGAAATATAATAAATAAATAAAAAAACACTGACCGTTATGTCACAGTAGTTTCCTTTGGAGACGAAGGAGACGTTGACAGGGAAGAAATCATTGGGCTGGCCTGCCACGCTGAACTCCAGACTTCCTGTCTTGTTGTTGACGTCCACCACGGGTAAACACCACTCTAGAACGTTCCGCCGGCTGTCATGGCGATACTCTCCGTCCAGGTCACCAATCACAGGTGCACCCACACCTGACCTGCAGGGACAGATAAACATATGAAATTAAACTCCAATGACAGACTGCAACAGTGTCTAAGACCCTAGTACTGGAAATTAATACGGAATCCATTGTATAGAATGGAAAAGATAAAACGAGAAATGGGATCTCAGAGGTGCTTCAGAGCGATTTACTTACGGGATGGGAATAGAGATGACTACATCATTCAGTTCAAGTGCTTCTTCCTGAAGCTCGTACTCTATGTTGACATCACAGCCAGTGGCACTCTCAGAGGGCCAGCAGTTTACTGGGGAGAAGTAGAAGAACACAACAGATAGAATACTTAAAGCGGAACTGACAGCATTTTAGCTACATTCAATCTTATTAAAATCTATTCATATACACCCCTAGGAAGATATATTTATTTTTTTGACATTTTCTGACAAGTGAGCACTTAGAAATGGTCATTTTCACAAAATCATAGAATGCTTGGGAATGACATATAGTAAGGCATTTTGGAAAAGACATCAGTCAGGAAGTTAAAGCTTGGTCGCAAATGGGTCTTCCAAGTGGACAATTACCCCAAGCATAATTCCAAAGTTGTCGCAAAATGGCTTAAGGACAACAAAGTCAAAGTATTGGAGAGGCCATCACAAAGCCCCGAACTCAATCCTATAGAACATTTGTGGGCAGAACTGAAAAAGTGTGTGCAAGCAAGGAGGCCTACAAACCTGACTCAGTTACACCAGCTATGTCAGGAGGAATGGGCCAAAATTCACCCAACTAATTTTGGGAAGCTTGTGGAAGGCTACCCGAAACATTTGACCAAAGTTAAACAATTTAAAGACAACGCTACCAAATACTAATTGAGTGCATGTAAACTTCTGGCCCACTGGGAATGTGATGAAAGAAATAAAAGCTGATATAAATCACTCTATACTATTATTCTGACATTTCACATTCTTAAAATAAAGTGGTGATCCTAACCTGATCTAAGACAGGGAATTTTTTCCAGGATTAAGTGTCAGGTGTAGTGAAAAACTAGGTTTAAATGTATTTGGCTAAGGTGTATGTAAACTTCTGACTTCACAAGCCAGACAAAAAAAAAGAAAACATGCAACTGCGACCCAAACTGGCCATGGTTTTATTAGATAAAACATGGCCTTTTATAATGTCCACTAATGTACATAGGATGCTGTATGTAGCATTTTAACATTCAAACAAGAGTTAAATAATATTTGTCCAGCCTTTGCTGCTATGCTTGCAGATGTGCATTATATGCTGTGATCCTAATCAAAAAGTCAGATAACAAAAACATAGCTGAAGGTTGTTGTTACATTTAAACTAGAGGTCGACCGATTTCAAGTTTTCATAAAAATTGGACACCTATCATGGCCGATTACATTGCACTCCACGAGGAGACTGCGTGGCTAGCTGACTACCTGTTATGCGAGTGCAGCAAGGAGCCAAGGTAAGGTGCTAGCTAACATTAAACATATCTTATAAAAAACAATCTTAACATAAATCACTAGTTAACTACACATGGATGATGATATTACTAGTTTATTTAGCTTGTCCTGCGTTGCATATAATCGATTTATCATTGAATCATAGCCTACTTCGCCAAACGGGTGATTTAACAAGCGCATTCGCGAAAAAAGCACTGTCGTTGCACCAATGTGTACCTAAACATGAACATCAACACCTTTCTTAAAATCAATAGAGAAGTATTCATTTTTAAACCTGCATATTTAGTTCATATTGCCTGCTAACATGAATTTATTTTCTCTTATTTTTCTCTTGCGTTCTGTGCAACAGAGTCAGGGTATATGCAGCAGTTTGGGCTGCCTGGCTCGTTGCGAACTGTGTGAAGACTATTCCTTCCTAACAAAGACAGCCAACTTTGCCAAACTGGGGATGATTCAACAAAAGCGCATTCGTTGCACGAATGTACCTAACCATAAACATCAATGCCTTTCTTAAAATCAATACATCAATACAGTATATTTTTTTAAGCCTGCATATTTAGTTAAAAGAAATCCAGGTTAGCAGGCAATATTAAACTAGGGAAATTATGTCACTTCTCTTGCGTTCATTGCACGCAGAGTCAGGGTATATGCAGCAAATTTGCCAGAATTTTACGTAATTATGACATAACATTGACGGTTGTACAATGTAACAGGAATATTTAGACTTATGGATGCCACCCGTTAGATAAAATACGGCTAAGGCTCATATTTCTGTGTGTTATGTTATAATTAAGTCTATGATTTGATATTTGATAGAGCAGTCTGAGCGGTGGAAGGCAGTAGCAGGCTCGTAAGCATTCATTCAAACAGCACTTACGTGCATTTGCCAGCAGCTTTTCGCTGTGATTCAAGCATTGAGCTGTTTATGACTTCAAGCCTATCAAGTCCCGAGATTAGGCTGGTGTAACCGATGTGAAATGGCTAGCTAGTTAGCGGGGTGCGCGCTAATAGCGTTTCAATCGGTGACGTCACTCGCTCTGAGGACGTAAAGTAGTCTTTTGTGGATCGATGGGTAACGAGGGTGGCTGTTGTCGATGTGTTCCTGGTTCGAGCCCAGGTAGGGGCGAGGAGAGGGACGGAAGCTATACTGTTACACTGGCAATACTAAAGTGCCTATAAGCATATCCAATAGTCAAAGGTATATGAAATACAAATGGTAGAGAGAAATAGTCCTGTAATTCCTATAACGTCTTACCATGAAATATTGAAGACTCATGTTAAAAAGAACCACCATCTTTCATATGTTCTCATGTTCTGAGCAAGGAACTTAAACGTAGCTTTTTTACATGGCACATATTGCACTTTTACTTTCTTCTCCAACACTTTGTTTTTGCATTATTTAAACCAAATTGAACATGCTTCATTATTTATTTTAGGCTAAATTGATTTCATTGATGTATTATAAGTTCAAATAAAAGTGTTCATTCAGTATTGTTGTAATTGTCATTGTTACAAATAATAATTAAAAAAACGTATTTAAAAAAATAATAAATTTAAAATCGCCCGATTAATCGGTATCGGCTTTTTTTTAGTCCTCCAATAATCGGTAACGGCGTTAAAATCTTAATCGGCCAACCTCTAATTTAAACTTAAAACATGTTTTTCCTTTTTTGCACTGCATGGATCACCAGTGCAGCTGAATGCAGCATTGCTGTACGGTGCACTCAAAATGTAGCCAGACTGCAACATTTTAGTAGCCTAGCTAGGACAGTGGCTTGTGTCTGTACACTTTCCCTCGGGGGGGGGGGGGGGGGGGGGGGGGGGGCGCTGTAAACGGAACACAGGAAAGCAGCACAAGTGAAGCTGAATTCACATTCAAACTCAACTGTTGACTGATTAACGCGTCCCATTTGGCCAGCGGTCCTTGAGTTTGACACGTGCGCTAGCCTATTAGCCACATTATGATTGACTTGTGATCATTGCCCTTGCTAGTTTGATTGTATTGACATGCCCATACTTAGTTACAGTTGTACGTCTTTGTTCAAAATAGTGAGTCATTGAAACTGAAACAGTGCATCCCGAATGGGTGGCAGCAGCAAACAATTTACCAGGCCAGCTGTGATTTACAACCTGAGATATTTTTTTGACTACCACAAAATGTATTGATGAATTATATTAATTATGCATTAAACTGTATCCATCTATTCTGCCAGTAATGCCTTTCTGTACATCATGGATTTGAGTCAAATATAACCTATTTTTTTTGTTAAACTTCATAAAGTTGGTTTTGAAGCATAAACTTGGAATTTCATATTTGTGACTCAAATGATTGTCTGTTTGTTTCATGTCTGTTTGTTTCATATCTGCAAAGTAGTTAACATGCTGTCAGTTCCAATTTAAAAATAGAATGCTGACAATGCCTAGAACATAAGATTTAGAATGTTTTGAACACAAGAGGCCTTTATCAATAAACCGTCACAATACGGTGCAGACCCCCTGCTCCGCTAAACCCATTGACAACTAAGTGCCGTTTTCACAAGATTGTGAAATAAAATGTCATAACTATTTGGTTAACATAACCTCTTGAAGAGCATAGTCAGAACTACACATTTAACTATCAGAGTTTTATACAGCAATAACTGCATGATTTTCATGATCAGTAAACATCAATTGATCATGTATTTTCATGATACACGAGGGTAGCCTATCCATTTGGCATGTAGTTATCTAGCTAGCTAAGCACACAACATGCGTCAGCTTGCTTCACCAGAGGTTAGGACTTTGAAAAGAGCTTCACTTCGGCAAGTCATTGTCCTAGTAAAGTTGGCAGTCGAACTACTGTCCTCACCACTATATATGGCAAGCAAATCACACAATATTTGGATATAGCCATCTAGTTAATCCCCTGAAAGGTAACTTGTTAACTAGCCATATTGATGTGGTCCATGGTCTGTCAGCAGAACTCTTGATTAAACAACATTAAAAACAATGTTGAAAAGGGGATAATGTTAGCAAACTTCGCTAGGCCTATGTTAAGTTGGAGAAAAAAAGTACATCAGGTCTACTTACCACTATGTTTAGCCAACGGTACAAAGTTTCTACCGGTAACTGGCAAAGTACACATTATCAGATCGGCAAATGCTCCCTTCTGCTGCTTGACAGGCAGAGCCCACAAAGATTGGAAATTAACCGACACCACTCATACTCGTCAAGTACAGTTCTTTTTAAAATGTTCTATCACTCAAATATCCAGCTAATGATGGAGAGCTGTCATGACTATACCCTCACGTATCTGAAATTACATTATCAATTTGTATTTATTATGGATCCCCATTAGCTGCTGCCAAGGCAGGAAGCTACTCTTCCTGGGGTCCAGCAAAATGAAGGCAGTTCATATAATTTTAAAAACATTACAATACATTCACAACACACCGTGTGCCCTCAGGCCCCTACTCCACCACTAAATCCATGTGTATGTATAGTGGGTATGTTATTTTGTGTGTGTATGCGCGCATGTGTCCATAAGGTGTTTTTTTAAATCTAATTGTATTGCTTGTGTCAGTTACTTGATGTGGAATAGAGTTCCATGTAGTCATGGCTCTGTAGTACTGTGTGCCTCCCATAGTCTGTTCTGGACTTGGGGACTGTGAAAAGACCTCTTGTGGCATGTCTTGTGGGATATGCATGGGTGTCCGAGCCGTGTGCCAGTAGTTTAGACAGACAGCTCGGTGCATTCAACTTGTCAATACCTCTCATAAATAAAAGTAGTGATGAAGTCAATCTATCCTCCACTTTGAGCCATGAGAGATTGACATGCATATTATTAATATTACCTTTCTGTGTACATCCAGGGGCCAGCCGTGCTGCCCTGTTCTGAGCCATTTTCAATTTTCCTAAGTCCTTTTTTGTGGCACCTGACCACACGACTGATAGTGTTGTTAAGGCAGAGCATCACTTCACTACAGACAGACTTCTCCCCATTTTAGCTACTACTGCATCAATATGTTTCGACCATGACAGTTTACAATCTAGTGTTACTCCAAGCAGTTCAGTCATCTCAATTTCCACATGATTTATTACAAGATTTAGTTGAGGTTTAGGGTTTAGTGAGTGTTTTGTTCTAAATACAATGCTTTTAGTTTTAGAAATATTTAGGGCTAACATTCCTTGCCACCCACTCTGAATCTAACTGCAAGCTCTTTGTTGAGTGCTGCAGTCATTTCAGTCGCTGTCGTGTATATATACATAGAATCTCTGGCTTTACTCAAAGTCAGTGGCATGCCGTTAGTAAACATTTTTAAAACAAGGGGCCTAAACAGCTACCCTGGGGAATTCCTGATTCTTACTGGATTATATTTGATAGGCTTCCATTAAAGAACACCCTCTGTGTTCTGTTAGACAAGTAACTCTTTATCCACATTACAGCAGGGGGTGTAAAGCCAAAACACATACGTATTTCCAACAGCAGACTTTGATCAATAATGTCAAAAGCTGCACTGAAGTCTAATTGATGTTTACTGATCATGAAAAGCATGCAATTACTTGCTGTATAACTCTGATGACAGAGCTAAATGTGCATAACTGCATGGAATAATCAGAAATCTGTAGTTGCGACTATGCTCCTCAAGAGGTGATGTTACAACCAAATAGTTAACATTTACTAACAATCCCTCGAAAATGACACGGTTGTCAATTGTTTTAGCAGGCCAATTTAACGCACTACACCTTGTGATGCTATATTGATAACAACCTATTAGAATGCTTGGAACACAATAGTTGGAATGCTTGGAACATAATGGGTTCCAGCTCTCCAGAGAGAGAAACACTAAGGAAAAACAGTATACACTAGTATAGAAATACTTAAACCTCTAGTAAAGTGTACTGACTCGTTAGTGGTATGAGGGTCTCATCTGTGGTCTGTAGCCTCCACTTGAGCACGCCCACATCATTGTTCAGAGGGAAGGACTTGTCTGGGTTCTTCAGGCCCAGCACAGAGTCTGTGGTGAACAGCTTCTTATCCACGTTAGGGTGGGTCTGGACAGAGCAGGGAGGAAAAAATTGATAGAAACACATTGTTAATGGCTTGCAATGCTAGCTGTGTCACCAGAGACTCTGGGTTCGAGCCCAGGTTCTGTCGCAGCCGGCCGAGACCGGGAGGTCCATGGGGCGACACACAATTGGCCTAGCGTCGCCCGGGTTAGGGAGAGTTTGGCCGGTAGGGATATCCTTGTCTCATCGCGCACTAGCGACTCCTGTGGCGGGCCGGGCGCAGTGCACGCTGACCAGGTCGCTAGGTGCACGGTGTTTCCTCCGACACATTGGTGCGGCTGGCTTCCGTGTTGGATGCGCGCTGTGTTAAGAAGCAGTGCGGCTTGGTTGGGTTGTGTTTCGGAGGACGCATGGCTCTCGACCTTCGTCTCTCCCGAGCCTGTACGGGAGTTGTAGCGATGAGACAAGACAGTAACTACTAACAATTGGATACTACGAAATTGGGGAGAAAAGGGGGTAAAAAAATATATATAAAAAGTATTTTCAAAACACATTGTTAAAATTCCCATGGCATCATGCTGCACCAAAAGCAAATACAACTGTGGTTGTGTGCCATTTTGAATCTTGATTTAAACAGGCCAAATCCATGAATGCCTTGACATATATATCTGTTGTGTTGAGGTAGAGAACCTTTCCCCCTTTGGAATGAATGATGTATTTGTTTGGAACCTACCTGCAGCTGGACTCCCTTCTTGTCACCGTTGTTGATGGTGAGGCGAATGCGTCCGTTCTTGTCGTCGGCCACTCGGAGGGTGATCATACCCAGGACCTCCAGGTTCTGTAGCCCTCCATCTCTCCCACAAGTCAGGCTGATTTTCTCCTCACAACGCAGGTGCACACTGGGAACCAGGGGGCAGAGGTAAGATACAATTGAACATATCAACCTGCAGGTGTTTGAGTCCAACTACATTGCAGTCTGGACTGTGTAGAATCACTGACCTACAATCACTTTGCATCCCAAATAACTCTGCATTATGGGATCAAGATGAGCGATTCTGTGCCTCGCCTTGTGCAAACTGATTCCTCAAACACACTGCCTGTAATCAGTGGGATATATAAAATATAAAACCTGGTAAACCTACCTCTCTGTGTTAACTGGTGGAGGCAGGGCTTTGGATGCCTCGGAGGGCCTCTTCCCTGAGCTGGGCATGATGACTTGTCCCTCAGACTTGAGCTTGTCCACAAAGTCATCTACCTCCTTCCCTCTGGCACTCAGCTTCAGGGCCTTACTGGGACCACTAGCCCTACGGAGGAATACATAGCTCATGAGGCATAGGCCTAACTTTCTGCAATATTAAAAATACATGACAAAACAAGTTTCACAAATGTCATTGAGCATAACCAACCAAGAAATATACTAACAAATACGTCTTACACATAGAACACAGGATACATTCATCATAACAATCAAAACACCTCAAAATCCTAATATACCGAGGGTAGTACCTGGCAGGGACAGGTGAGGCCTTGGGTTTCTCTGGCTCCATGAGGGTGTCTGTGATGATGGTAGCGTTGCTGCTGCTGGACATGCTGCCGAACCCGCCGGAGAACCCTGGAGACTTCTTCCCTGAACGGTCCGCGTCCCGCCTGGCCTGTTGCAGCTCCTTCGCCTTTCTCCTCATTTCTGCCTTAGCCTCTCGCTCCTGGGTCTAAGATGGAGAGAGAACAAAGGAGACTTTCAGAATAAAACATGAATGTCTTTTGAACCAAAACCCCTTCATTCAGACTAGTGTTGGATTTAGCAATTCAGCTACATTACAATAATAATGTAATGATGTTCAGTTCTGCTGCTCCCCTTCATTCAGACTGTTAGAATCAGTAATAACGTAATGTAAATATGTTCATTAGTTCTGCTGCTGCTCTCTTTTCACCTCTCGGACGGCGCGGAACACCTTCTCCTCGTGAGAGTCCATCTCTGTGAATGTTCTGATCTGGGCCAGGTTGACATTCTCCCTGTAGCCCAGCGCCACGATCTCATCAAAGGCAAAGATCAGGTCAAAACAGTGTTCCGAGACCTCCCCTTCCTCCAGCACCCGACAGTACTCTGGGATCTAAGGAAGAAATATATTTGGTCATTTAGTCATCCATGCTCAACTCATCACAAATTCCTACTGATACTTTTACTCAGCGGCAAACTTTGTATTGGCTCTGCCAAACTGGGAAAAAAAAACTGTTTTTGGGCTACGCGTAACAAACACTGTTTACATGTGTGTCCTCTGCCACTTCTAGAAGTATGTGTGGGTGAGACCATGTGTGAGTCGGCGACTGAGGATATTTGTGAAGGTGCGTGCGTGTGAACAGGGCATCTGTGAGAGTATGTCATACCACGCGTGAGAAGAGGCGTAGTGTCTCCAGGTCCTCTAGGATGTTGCTGTTCTTGGTGGTGACCAGCACCATGTAGAGCTTCTCCAAGGGCTGGTAAACGTAGCGCACGCTCTCAGTCTCCACAAACGTGTGCTGCTTGCCAGTGTTCATCAGCTTGGGGAAGGCGGCCAGCAGGCCCTCCACGCGAGTCCGGGTCATCTCCACAAACTGCCGCGACACGATGGCCTTGCCCGCCTTGGTGCACACCGCTGCTGCCAACAGCACCTGGGACAAGAGGAAGAGGCCATAGTTACAGAATAGCAATGATTGAGTCCATGCATGGATAAGATTCAAGACGTGTAGACAAAATATTCAAGTGTTGCTCCTATTCAGCTAATATTACAATATACACTGAGTGTACAAAACATTAGGAACACCATATTCAGTTGTTCCCCCTTTTGCACGAGAACAGCCTCCATTCGTCAGGGCATGACTACAAGTTCCGCTAGTGTCCCACAGGGATGCTGGCCCATGTTGACTCCAATGCTTTCCACAGTTGTGTCAAGTTGGCTGGATGTCCTTTGGGTGGTGGACCATTCTTGATAGACACGGGAAACTGTTGAGCGTTGCAGTTCTTGACACAAACCCGTGCACCTGGCACCTACTACCTTATCCCGTTCAAAGGCACTTCAATATTTTGTCTTGCCCATTCACCCTCTGAATGGCACACATACATAATCCTCAATGTCACAAGTCTTCAAAATCATTTTTTTAACCTGTCTCCTTCCCTTAATCTACACTGATTGAAGTAGATTTCACAGGTGACATCAATAAGAGATCATAGCTTTCACCTTGTCAGTGTCATATTCCTAATGTTTAGTACACTCGGTGTACGGCTTTTGAAGTCAGCTATCACAGTGGTCACTTCTAACAAGACACATGAGATGTCTTGAATTAATGAACATCAACACCATAAGGGGCAAAAATATCCTGGTTAGGTAACATAGCAGTAGCTGCTCTTTAAGTCCTGAGAGAAAAACAAATGTTATTTTCATTCAACCTCAAAGATTCAGTTAAATGAGCACATTGTGTTACCTTGGTTTTATGTTTTCAGTCATCTTTTTCAGAGGTAGGCTAATACTAACACAATGAACCACACGCGCAAATACAGTTGACCACACGCACAAACATCGTCTCAGTTTCCTTTAGTGTGACTGGAAACAGAACACCAAGAAGTTGACTTAAGGTTTTTGTTACTTGTAAAATAGCCTAAATTAATTCTGACAGTAAGTGTTTGTCTGTGGCCTGAATTTGATTTAATGTATTTAAATACATTTGGGAAAGTTCAGCCACACTACCAATTACTAGGCCTAATCTAAAAATCAACCAACCTGTCTCTCTCTTGTTATATAAGGAAGTCTATGACTCCATAACTGTTTGATCATGGAAAAGGTGTCAATGAGTGTCAACTCAAGTCTATTGCTAAATTCCAAACAGCCCTTACTAGACACTTCAGTTGGCCTGAAATGTTTGGATGTACAGTGCCTTCAGGAGGTATTCACAGCCCTTGACTTTTTCCACATTTTATTGTGTTACAAGGTGAATTTAAAAAATGGATAACATTGAGGTTTTTTGGTAAACAGCCACACACAATACACCCCATAATGTCAAAGTGGAATTCCGGGTTTTCAATTTTTTTGAGTCAATAAGTATTCAAACCCTTTGTAATAGCAAGCCTAAATAAGGAGTACAAATGTGCTTAACAAGTCACATACGTTGCATGGACCTTGCGCAATATTAGTGTTTAACATGATTTTTTAGGACTACCTCATCTCTGTACCCAACATTCAATTAATTATCTATAAAAATGGTCCCTCAGTTGAGCAGTGAATTTCAAAACAGAGATTCAACCACAAAGACCAGGGAGGTTTTCCTTTGCCTCACAAATGTAGATGGCTACAAATTTTAAAAAAGCAGACATTGAAGTTATTAATTACACTTTGGATGGTGCATCAATACATCCAATCACTACAAAGATACAGGTGTCCTTCCTAATTTGGTTTCCGGAGAGGAAAAAAAATATGCTCAATGATTTCCCCATGAGGCTAATGGTGACTTTAAAACAGTTACAGGAGAAAACGCAAATGTACCAAATACTTACAAACCCTTAAGGCCTGATTCACACAGTCTCCTCTGAACAGCTGATGTTGAGATAGATGTGTCTGTTACTTTAACTCTGAAGCATTTATTTGGGTGAAAACTTCTGACGCTGGTAACTAATGAACTTATCCTCTGCAGCAGAGGTTATTCTGGGTCTTCCTTTCCTGTGGCGGTCCTCATGAGAGCCCGTTTCATCACAGTTCTTGACCGTTTTTGCGACTGTACTTGAAGAAATTTTCAAAGTTCTTGCAATTTTCCAGATTGACTGACCTTCATGTCTTAAAGTAATGATGACCGTCATTTATCTTTGCATATTTGAGCTGTTCTTGCCATGATATGGACTATCTTCTATATACAACCCCTACCTTGTCAACACAACTGATTGTCTAAAAGCATTAAGAAATTCAACAAATTAACAAGGCACTCCTGTTAACTGAAATGCATTCCAAGTGAGTACCTCATGAGAGAATTGAGAGAATGCCAAGAGTGTGCAAAGCTGTCATCAAGGCAAAAGGTGGCTACTTTGTTGAATTGCAAATATATTTTGATTTGTTTAACATGTTTTTGGTTACTACATGATTCCATGTGTTATTTCATAGTTTTAATTTCTTCACTGTTATTCTACAATGTTGAAAATTGTAAAAAATAAAAAACCCTGGAATAAGTATGTACACACATACATACATACATACATACATACATAGTACCAGTCAAAAGTTAAAATATAAATAAATAAATATCTGCTACTGCTCGACTTTTAAAAAACCCGGTCGACCAACAGCCTATCGACCAAACAATAGACCAGTCAACTAATTGGGGTCAAGAGATTAATGATTGAAATAAAATTACCACCGACATTATGTAGTTAAGACTGGTAAATGTTGGTAAAAAAAAATTTAATGACAAAATATCATCCATCAACCTCCTTGGCGCCCAAATATCGGTAGCGGCCCTAAAACAATCTATATTGGTCGTTCTCTAGCTGATATCCTGTATCATGGGTGCACACTCCGTAGCAAACGCTGTACATTGAATATATGTACACCCCCAATGCAATTATGCAGTCTAATAAATCCAGTGGGACACGTTTTTTAAAATTGTTTGCGAAATTAATTAATTCTTGTAATCCTTGTAAATGATCTAACATTCCAACCTTTTTTAGCATTATTATTATTTTTTTAATGGGGGGGTGCAGCGGTATAAGGCACTGCATCTCAGCGCTAGAGGCGTCACTACAGACCCTGGGTCGATTCCAGGCAACCGACCATGATGATTGGGAGTCCCATAGGGAGGCGCAAAATTGGCCCAGGGTCATCACTGTAAATAAGAATGTATTCTTAACTGACTTGCCTGGTTAAATAAAATAGCTTTAACCACCTTCGGCAGCGCTACAGTATCCCGAAAAATCATTGATTTTTATTTAGACCTTTTTTTGTACATACCGTTCATAACGGCAATAATTCGGGGCTGTGTTTAGTAGTTAGAGGGTTGGGCTAGGTTGCTATAATCGAATCCCCGAGCCGACAAGGTAAAAATCTGTCGTTCTGCCACTGCACAAGGCAGTTAACCTACTGTTCCCAGGCCGTCATTGTAAATAAGAATTTGTTCTTAACTGACTTGTCTAGTTAAATAAAGGTTAAATTAAATATGTATAGTAAAGTACCGTTCGGTTTTTGACAACATTTGCAGAGCTGGCTAATGTTGGGAATTTAAGGATCCTTGGCGTCAGAGATCGTCATATTCATCGTCTCCTCAAGCTCAGGTACTGGTTCCACCTAACCCTTACCATTTTAACATGTCAACTTCAACGGGGTAGGCGTCCCAAGGATCCAGGATAGCATGGACTATTCCAATATTGTGGCTAGCTTCACACAGCTATCAACTTGGCAAGCTTGGTATAGAAGCTGGGATCCTCAATTTAAACTCGAGACATACTAGGGAATCTAGACTTTTCACCAGTCATTTACAGAGTGGCTATTTTGTAAACTCTGCCATCTAACCAATATCAGTTAAATGACTTACAATTAACAGCCAATATAACATTAGCTACCTAGGCCTGCTGATAGAAAACAGACGCAAAGGCTAACTAGCTGACGTTAGCTGAGCTGGCGTTAATCGACGAGATGGCGCTTGAAAGCGCTATTGATAGCTTGCTAATGATATAAAGCCCAATATATACTAAAGGGGAGTATATTTGCCTGCATACGCAGCAAAATTAGCTATGTTAATTTGCTAGATTGTTAGCTATCAGCAAATGCAATGTTCACAGTCAAGCGGAACAAGACAGATAGCTAAATACAGTAGATCAATTACATTTCATAGCTCACCATTTTGTTGTTATCCCTTGTGCTACAAATCCGTGTGCCGTTTCTGTAATGTAATACCACGTATTAGTGTCTAAACTATAATATTTATGCGGAGTGAAACTTGCGTCTGTTTGATTTACTGTCTCAATATGGAAGGACCTCTAGCCACGTCTCCACCGGAAAGAGCTCGTCAGCAAGGTAAAAGGGTTATCACTTAGTTACCACAGCCACAAAGACAAATGGGCTATGTCGTAAAGATTCATGATAACACTAAATCGCTTTTTGGTCTTACTTTAAGGTTAGACACATTTAGCAGTGTGATTATGATCAAAGTTAGGTTTCAAATCGGATTTTAAGAAGAGAAAGTGTATAAATGGGCCGGGTTTATGACTTTGTGGCTGTGGTAACTAATGACGACCAGAAAAGGCAGCGACGAGAAAAGGAACATGTGGAAGATAGGGTCAATGATGGTGGATAAATGAAGATAGTCCTCTCAAGACGTTTACCATTGAAAAAAATGATCAGTTCCGGTCTACTTAACGGGGTGGGTCTCCCATAGACAGCAATGTAGCTGGGTCTGGTCCACTGACGTATAGAGTTCGCCAGCATGTAGTCAAAAAACCCGGAAATTAGTTATCTTAGTTCAGCCATGGCGATAGGGAAATAATAAAGTTTTGGGATTAACGCCGAAAATAAGATCTGAGGTTAACACAGATTTAAGGGATCCAATACGTTTAATTCTATGATTTATCAGTCAGTTAACATGACCTTCATACATTATACGCTTTTTATGATTACACAAATGCTTCAATATTCACAATAGGTGATGTTAGCTGAAGGTAATCTTTCATGGTAATTTTTTTGAACATTTATTTTTTATTAACAACAAATCAATACAGAAAGGGAATACAAATATATATATCATATACAATGGACAATTGAGCTAGGGGGTACAATATCACATTACACAAGGACCTTAAGGGACATACATATACTTATAATTCTAACAGCTTTTTTGTTAGTAGAGTATTTAATTGTCTTAAAATACAGTTCAATTTATTTTTGTAGGGTAAGAAAATGTTTATTTTGTTTGTAAATTTACATTTGTGACTATGAAATTTGGCCAAAAGAATAATTAAATTAATTACATTATTCCTATCGTAGGTAAAGAATCCAAGCAGTACATCTCTCCACAATAGTGTTAAACATTCATAAAATTGTTCAATTATAAATCTACTGTTTGTATCACTCTGTTGTTGAATGGGCCAAAAGAGAAACAAATCTTTCCTACTGATGAGTCAACAAGGTCTTGACACGTTCCTGAATAACAGAGCAACACCTGAGGGAATGGCATCTAAAACAATTGCAAAATCTTTACAAGGTCCCTGTAACACCTAAAGTGATAAGAATTCCTTATAACTGAGTAAAAGGCCCTCTGCATTTACAAGTTGGCTCACCAATAGGATATTATTTCGGAACCAATATTCTAAAAACAAATAAGTATTTTTATACAATATATCCCAATTATTCCATACATAATATCTGTGTGGAGAAAAATTGTGTTTATAAATTAAGGACCATGACAAGAAAACCTGCCGATGAAAAGCAGAAAGTTTCACTGGAACTTTGTCAATATTATAATTTCAAAACAACATGAAGTTAAGGCCACCAAAAGTAGAGAAGACTTGATGAGGAATAAAATTCCAGATAGAAGTGGGTCTTCTTCGGAATTGTTTTATCCAATTGATCTTAAAAGTATTATTTAAGGTAGTAAAGTCCAGAAAATTCAGCCCACCATTCATCAGTGTTCATTACAACAGTTTTCCTAATGTAATGGGTACGGTTTCTCCACAGAAAGTTGAAAAGCATCTGGTCTATCTCCTTGCTTATTTTACTGTCAAGATATAAAGATAGAGCGCCATATGTTAGTCTAGAGATACCTTCAGCCTTGGTTATAAGGACTCTTCCTTTTAAAGATAAATCAATGGCTACGGAGGGACTTATCTTCTTCTGGGGTTTTTTAATAAGAGGGTTAAAATTTAGTAAGCCTCAAGACTTCTGATCCTTTGTAATGGTTATGCCTAAATATGTAAGTTCTTCTTTTACTGGAATACCATAATATGAAGGTGTCACACAATCTTTGACAGCCATGAGATCACATTTATTAATATTAAGATATAGACCAGACGCTTTGGAAAAGGATTGTATCACATTGATCGATATGGGAATTTGGTTAGCATCTTTCTGAAAACGTGTAGTATCGTTAGCCAGCTGGCTTATAATAATTTCTTTACCAGCTATGGAAATACCTTGTACAGGACTATTTAAAGAATTTGCAAGAAGTTGGGTGATTAATAAAAACAGTTATGGAGAGATAGGACAACCTTGCCTAATTCCTCTCTTTAACTCAAATCTAGGTGAGGTGCCATATTTCAATTTGATAGAGCTGTTACCATTTGCATAGACAGTCTTAATAGCATTACAGGAAAAAAAACCAAAGCCAAGTCTCTCAAGGGAGTGGAAGAGGAACTGATGCTCCACTGTGTCAAATGCTTTATAAAAATCTAAAAATAATATGAAGCTATCCTCAGTTATTAGGTCTGAGTAGTCAAGTATGTCTAATACTAGTCTGACCTTGTAAGAAATATGTCTGTTCCTCATGAAGCCAGACTGTGTTTCATCAATGATTGCATCCAGGACTTCTTTAATTATTTTTGCAAGTAGTAAGGCTAATATCTTATAGTCATTATTAAGAAGACAAATTGGACGCCAGTTATCGATGAGCAGCACTTCTTTTTTAGGCTTGGGTATCAGTGTTATTAACCCCTTACTCACTTGTAGGAGGGCGAACATTGTTTTTAATTCTCTCTAAAAAAAGACTTCAAATAGGAAGGGAGCTACTTGTTCAGAAAATAATTTGTAAAATTCTGATGTAATTCCATCAACACCTGGTGATTAATTGTTCCTTAGATGTTTGATAGACTCTATAATCTCTTCAAGTTTTATGGGTTCATCACACTGTTTAGATTCTATATCACTGATAGAGTGAACATTATTCAGTGAGTCAAAAAAACATATCTGTGGATTCCTGACAGTACGTAGAGCTTTACAATTTTCTGTAAAAAATGCTACAGAATTTAGCGATTCATTTTTGGTCATCTGTAATAACACCATCAATCTTTAACTTATGGATAGTGTTATTTTCAGAGTTAATTTTTTTAAGTCTAAAGAAACAGGATAAATTATGTTCTCCCTCCTCAATCAATTTTTTCCTAGATCTAATAAAGGCTCCTTCTGCTTTTAATCTAATATATATATATATATATATATATATTATCCAGTTTATTTTGTAACTCAATTAGTTCCATCTTCTCCTCCCCGAGAGGCCGCCTGGAGACCTCTGAGAAAGGGAAGTTATCTTAATGATCACATTTTCCTCCTCAGTTCTTCTGGTCTTAGCAAGATTACTACCATATTTTCTAAGGTATTTGGACACCTCAAATTTAAAGAGCTCCCAGTTCTTGCAATAAGATTTTTCTTCACAAACCCTTTCCCAAAAGTGTGAAAGCAGATCTTTAACCTCAAACTTAACTATATAATTTAATAATGAGCTATTTAGCTTCCAGTAGGATGCTCTACCAAGGTTAGTATCAGGGGTAAATATTTTGATATCAATGTAAATAACCCTATGGTCTGTGAGGGTAGCAGTACAAATATTTGTAGTAACAAACTCACTATCAATACATTTTGATATAAGCCAAAAATCTATTCTGGGTTGTCTGGAACCTGTTTTGTTACTCAAAGTGAATGATCTGTCAGCCAGAACCCTCTCTCTCTATATATCAGTAAGATCAAACTTTTTCCATAAAAAGTATAAAACCCCAATTCTATTTTTCATTGTAGTGACACCAGCGGAGCGTTCAGATCCATGGGAAAGCCAAATATCGTTGCCCCACTGTGACCTGAGGCCGAAATTGAGTGAGACTCTTGAAAAAAGAAAAAAGCTGTTCTAAATTATTTAGCAAATAAAAATAAGGCCTTGCGCTTCACATTTTTTCGTAACCCCCTAGCATTAAGAGAAACTATAGACAAAGACAAAACAAAGATTATATAAAAGTATTAACTGTAGTAGGATGAGTCAAAAACGTAGGAGCAGTGAAGATAAATTACAAGGAACCGAGATCTGCACCATTTAAGTCAATTAAGGTGAAAATAGCTTATTCCATAAACTTTGAGGTAGACGTTATCCGGCTTTGAAATTCAAGTCAACTGAAAATGATGTTCAAGACCAAACCAAGGGTTATTGTAGTAAGAGAGACTAAAAAGTGTAATCAGGAACCATTCTGAAAAATAAAATACAAAATAATAATTTAAATAAAAGGGTATCTACTATTTTAAGTGCATATGAAAACTAATCATAAAAAAATATTTTACATATACATGTTCCTAAGACCTATTTCACTTGGAAATAAGTATTAATAACTAAATAGAACAATAACCGTGTAAAGTCAGAGCAGACCTGTATGCCCTTTAAAACAGTATCTTAGTTACTGTATACATAAAAAAATAAATGCAGCTTTCAGTCTTCTTCGTAAATTTGTAAACAAAATAGGTATTCTGGTCATACAAGAACAAACTAATAAATTGAAGTACCTGAGTATTCCGAAAAATAGTCACTTGATGATTGTTAGGTAAAGTTAAACAATAAGGAAAATGAGAATACCATGGTTGAAACCATCAATCTGTTCCTTCTGGTGAGATTTTAGGGAGGAATATGGATTTCTTAAACGTTGATGAAGCCTCGTCCTCCGACGAAGTAAGTAGCCTTTCCCTCATTTCAAGGTAATCTACTATAACTTGTTTTCTCAATGCATGTTAGTTAGCAATTTTATGAATACAACTCCCATCTTTTATCAACATCAGGATTTGAGAGCACTAGTTAGCTCCAAAAGTGGTTTTAGCTTTGACTGCATGCTGACAGTGAATTCAGAGCCATTCTGGCTAGCTATACTACAAACATAATTTTACCAGGTTCCTATGAAGCAATTGTATTGACAGTCCAGCACAACATACCCAAGAGTTTCCTGATTGGCAAGGGGTAGTTTGTATTTTATTATTTTTAATTGTGTATTAGAAACACAGTTTGAGATCATTGTGAGGGGATTTCGCCAGTGGTTGAATTGGGCTTCCCGGGAAAATGTTATCCGAGGTTGCAAGAGTAACCAAGGGTGACGGGGCTTAGCGAAGAGTACATTTTCTTCTTCACGATTGGCTGTTCCCTCCTGATGACCCAAATGGACATGACTTCAACAGGAGGGTTCAGCCAATGAAGTTGGAAGTCCCACCCATTTGACAACATTAAAAAGCCCTCAATGGCGCTGCCCATGCTAATGGCCTTTTGGCTACTAGAAGACTCTTATTCTCCATGATCTGGTCTACTTACTGTAGTTCATTGGGCTTGTTTTGAGTGGTAAGGCTGAAGCAACCGACTGCAGACGAAAGTTGAGGAGTGAAGTCGGGGGAGGTGCATCTACAACAACCGAAAGTCAGACCATAACCACATTTCCCTCCAGTTTTTTTTTATACGAGTAAAGTCACGACAGCTGTGATGGAAATGGGTAGTGTCAGTACAATTTTATATTTGCAGACAGATCATTTGTTTGTTTGACATGGTGGGATCTTTTTGTCAGTAAAATGAATTAGGCTATGTGAGAAATGGTGGAGATGCCTTTATGCGCAAATATTGATATAAAGACCATACTATCGAAGTAAACTTTGTGAATTGCGATGGTATGGTGTGTGGTCCTCCCACTACGACTCGGTAAAGCATGCAGTTTATTAGGCTACAGATTAAATAAGTTATGATGACCTTCACAGGGTGGTGAAAGTGCACAGTGATTTTGATGCCTTTTTCCAATAGATATTGAGGGTCTTATTCTGGGGATGATGATCGATGCTTGACTGCCGTTTGACCCAGTCTTTTTGACGTCATGAAAAATGTCTTGTATTGGTTGTGATCTGGTTTTTGGTTGAAATCTGATTAAACTGCTGACCAGTTATCTGAATGTTACTCAATTAATAGACACCAATTTATATAAACATGTGCATACTCTGTGGGCATAGAACCATTACAATTATTAAAATTGGGTAATGTTCTTTTTCAGCAGGGTTTGTATGCATGGTTCAGTTTAGCACAGTTGGCAAACAGCTGGCCAGGGCCAACGTTATGGGCAGGCCTTAGGGGGCCTGGCCCGCCCTACCATACCCCCTTGCCCATCCAGATAAAATATAAAAATATTGATCATTTATTTGACCGAGACGCACACCGACAGAAAGAAGCATCAATATCAGATAAAACATCCGATCGAGCGAAACAGCGCCCCTCTATCTCAGTATGTGTAGACCATGTATCTGATGCAGTCTGGACAAAAATAGTATGGCTGCTGCCCTATGTACATAGACATGGAATCACTGGTCACTTTAATAATGTTTACATACTGTTTTACTCATTTCATATGTATACTGTATTCTTGTCAATGCCATCCTATTCAGCTATTGCTGTGTGTATGTATACATACATACATACATACACACACTATTGTATCCTACATATATACTAAATATTCTATCCACATACTGTCCATAATGTCTATACATCCCATGACACACATACATTCAGTGCCTTAGGAAAGTAATCAGAACCCTCGACTTTTTACACATTTTATGTTCATTTTTTCTCCCTCAATCTACATGCAATACCCCATAATGACACTGAAAAAAACAGGTATTTAGAAAGTCTGTCATTTGGAAAGGAACACACCTGCCTATATAAGGTCCCACACTTGACAGTGCATGTCACCTAATAATCCCCAGTTTACAATTGGCTCATTCATCCCCAGGTCGTTGCTGTAAATGAGAATGTGTTCTGTCAACTTACCTGGTAAAATAACAGAAAAAAAAATAATAATAATGTCAGAGCAAAAACCAAGTAGAAAGATTTATGTGTAGAGCTCAGAGACAGGATTGTGTCGAGGCACAGATCTGGGGAAGGGTACCTACAGTGCCTTGCGAAAGTATTCGGCCCCCTTGAACTTTGCGATCTTTTGCCACATTTCAGGTTTCAAACATAAAGATATAAAACTATTTTTTTGTGAAGAATCAACAACAAGTGGGACACAATCATGAAGTGGAACGACATTTATTGGATATTTCAAACTTTAACAAATCAAAAACTGAAAAATTAAGCGTGCAAAATTCAGTGAGGATCTCTGAATGATCCAATGTTGACCTAAATGACTAATGATGATAAATACAATCCACCTGTGTGTAATCAAGTCTCCGTATAAATGCACCTGCACTGTGATAGTCTCAGAGGTCCGTTAAAAGCGCAGAGAGCATCATGAAGAACAAGGAACACACCAGGCAGGTCCGAGATACTGTTGTGAAGAAGTTTAAAGCCGGATTTGGATACAAAAAGATTTCCCAAGCTTTAAACATCCCAAGGAGCACTGTGCAAGCGATAATATTGAAATGGAAGGAGTATCAGACCACTGCAAATCTACCAAGACCTGTCCGTCCCTCTAAACTTTCAGCTCCTACAAGGAGAAGACTGATCAGAGATGCAGCCAAGAGGCCCATGATCACTCTGGATGAACTGCAGAGATCTACAGCTGAGGTGGGAGACTCTGTCCATAGGACAACAATCAGTCGTATATTGCACAAATCTGGCCTTTATGGAAGAGTTACAAGAAGAAAGCCATTTCTTAAAGATATCCATAAAAAGTGTTGTTTAAAGTTTGCCACAAGCCACCTGGGAGACACACCAAACATGTGGAAGAAGGTGCTCTGGTCAGATGAAACCAAAATTGAACTTTTTGGCAACAAAGCAACACAGCTCAACACCCTGAACACACCATCCCCACTGTCAAACATGGTGGTGGCAGCATCATGGTTTGGGCCTGCTTTTCTTCAGCAGGGACAGGGAAGATGGTTAAAATTGATGGGAAGATGGATGGAGCCAAATACAGGACCATTCTGGAAGAAAACCTGATGGAGTCTGCAAAAGACCTGAGACTGGGACGGAGATTTGTCTTCCAACAAGACAATGATCCAAAACATAAAGCAAAATCTACAATGGAATGGTTCAAAAATAAACATATCCAGGTGTTAGAATGGCCAAGTCAAAGTCCAGACCTGAATCCAATCGAAAATCTGTGGAAAGAACTGAAAACTGCTATTCACAAATGCTCTCCATCCAACCTCACTGAGCTTGAGCTGTTTTGCAAGGAGGAATGGGAAAAAAATTCAGTCTCTCGATGTGCAAAACTGATAGAGACATACCCCAAGCGACTTACAGCAGTAAGCGCAGCAAAAGGTGGCGCTACAAAGTATTAACTTAAGGGGGCTGAATAATTTTGCACGCCCAATTTTTCAGTTTTTGATTTGTTAAAAAAGTTTGAAATATCCAATAAATGTCATTCCACTTCATGATTGTGTCCCACTTGTTGTTGATTCTTCACAAAAAAAATACAGTTTTATATCTTTATGTTTGAAGCCTGAAATGTGGCAAAAGGTCACAAAAGTTGAAGGGGGCCGAATACTTTCGCAAGGCACTGTATATACATAGATATTTCTGCAGCATTGGAGGTCCCCAAGAACAGTGGCCTCCATCATTCTTAAATGGAAGAAGTTTGGAACCACCAAGACTCTTCCTAGAACTGGCCTCCCGGCCAAACTGAGCATTCGGGGGAGAAGGGCTCTGGAACTCTGACAGAGTTCCAGAGTTCCTCTAAGGAGATGGGAGAACCTTCCAGAAGGACAACCATCTCTGCAGCACTCCAACAAATCAGGCCTTTATGGTAGAGTGGTTAGACCGAAGCCATTCGTCAGTAATTGACAGCCCGCTTGGAGTTTGCTCAAATCAAATGTTATTAGTCACGTGCACTGAATACAACAGGTTTACAGTAAGTAAATGCGTACTTACAAGCCCCAACAATTCAGTCTAAATATGAATTATAAAAGGAAATAAAATAAGTAGTTAAAGGGCAGCAGTAAAATAACAATAGTGAGAATCCACTTCCGGAACCCCTCGTTGGAGCCCTATTCACCATCAACAGCAAGCAACACTCATTCAAAAGAATGCATTGAATCAAATATATTTACAACTAACCCAAGATGGTTAATCTGTGTCGTTTACAGTGGGAGCAAATGAAACATAGTGGGCAGAACATGCAAGGAGGTGGCTAAATCAAGAGCTAGCGAGATCCTATTGGCTCATTGTAGCTTGTATTTGCATATTTCCGTTAGGGAACGTCTCCTCTGTGAAGTCTGTGTGCACAAACTCAATTCGACCTTGCACTCCTTCTAAACAATTTTTTTTTTTACACTTTGGCAAAGTGTCAAGTCTATAAGACTTAGTGCAGTGTGTTTGTAACAGATTGTAGTTTTGGGAATAGAAAAATGTATTGAGATTAGATGTTTCATTGTTGACAAAATCTCCCACTACCTACGACTGAACTTCCTGTCACTACCATATTTGGTGGTAAGAAAACGTTATTCTTCTGCAGTGGGCTTTAATGGTGGTGGGCATCCAATATGGTGCATTATCGTCCGCAACTGGACAATAGTATAAATCCGTTACACTTTGTGATACAAAATGGAAGAAAAAAAAAAATGTATAGAAAAAATATAAACACCCTTCCAACTAACCCTACAGTCATTAAAAAACCCACTACCCCATCCCACTACTTTGACCCTATCTGCTCCTGCACCACGCCAAAGGCCTGGGTGGACAGGACACCACCTCAACACACTCTATAACTCTTCTGAAGTCAAATCTCGTACACCCAAGTACAGTTTGGCCTATCCCTCTGTGCTGGCACAGATCTACTACTCACAGGGTCCCTCTCAGGATCTCACCCTTGAGCCATCTTCCTCTACTTTCTTGACTGCCTCAGCATAAAACACCTTCTTCACTTCTGACCATGGCCATTTCAACCTGCCTCTCTCCTACCAGACACTTCCGATCCCTAGCAACATGGTTACCCCTTCAGATGACAACTTTTCCCACAGAAACTATGCAATCCTCTCTCCAATGCCCTCCTGCACACTTCCCACATTTTGGAATCTCTCTCCTACACACAATCGTGGCACCTGAAACACCGCAGTGGGATTTGGCACAAAAGCTCCAACCGCATAACTTATATATCCTAACATGACTTTGTTAGGTAAAGAATCAAAACTCAAAAGGACAGACTGACACCTCCGTTTCACCACGCTCCCCACAGAGTCTGTGTCGCACCAAATGATGGGCATTACAAATACCAGGAATCTTCAACTTCAGTTGCTCCACCTTCACACTTAACACTACCCCAGAAATCACTCCTTTCAATGACCTTTAGTCAAGTTGCTTGGCACAGAGTGAACCATCTCCCTTATTTGACACATCATCTCCCAAATTCAGATTCAACCGCTGCTTTCCTCATTCTCTTCTACCTCTTCTTCCTCCTCCGAAATCAACCTTTCCGTCTCCCTGTTCCAATATTCCTCTTCTCCGGGCTTTGCTAGCAGTGACATACCGATGTAACTCCATCTTCAGCTCTGTGCTGAGAAAACATTATAAACAGATGCATCAGCTTTATAGCCCCTGTGACGTTTCTGGGTTTCCCCTTCTGTATTTGATTGAATCTTCTTTGTTGGGGTTTTGCATTGGACTACGTCCAAAAAGTTGTATTGCCGCCACCTACTGTGCAGCAAAAAAATATAATAAAATAAAATATTAAGAAAGAAAAAAAACTCATTAACTACCCCAAAATCACTCATCAAAATGCTCCCTCCATCTGTTAAAATTAATTATCCAGGAGCCTGGGAGGGCCATCACATTTTCCGTCGCCAATAACCCTTGCAGATTTGAATTCCTGAAGCCCGAGATATTTTTCCTCCGCATCCAAAGATTTTGCTTCGTCTTCCTTTTTATTTGACCCGTGCAGTTTATCATAGTTGCAATGAATGCCACAAATCCACTTTCTTCACATGTAGCATATCCGGTGCTCTTGATTGATGGATATTCACTGTGGGCTCTGGTACATCCACTACCATATCTTCAACACTAGTGTCACTAGCTCCCACAATTTTGATTGCCTACACATAGCAAATCTGATGGACCACCCTAACTTTTGTCACCTCAACCTCCTACTTTCTTTAGCCTGTCGCATGCTTCCCAGTCTAAACAGTTTGCGCATATATTATGCCAATATTTTTTGAAGTTATTGTCCAAATTTGTCTATTCCCTGCACACACACACACTTTTTTCTTGACACAAGTTGAAGCTTGGTTGCCAAAGTCTACGCCCCTTCGGTCGGTGATTGGTCAACAGTACTACTCCTTGTAGGAATGAACTATGGAAGGGGATTCTTCAATGAAGTGTTTGTTGTCATTCAACAAGAGACTACTAGTTTTCATGCAGATTTTTTCACTTGAGAAAAACTGCTCCAAACATCTTTGTTAGATTGAAAAATTCCTTGATTAAGACCTCTTTGGCAAAAACATACATTTATTACAGATTTCTTGATTTATCTTAGATAAATTCAGATTATTTTGAGGAAGTGTTATGGCTATGTTGTTGCTACAGTAGCTCAAACAACAGTAATGTTGCTGTTTTTTTTTTTTTCATTTTTCAAGCGAAGGTCTTTAGGGAGATATTCGCTTCACTTAGCCAAGTTCTGCTAGAAGTAAACCAACCCTATGTATGAAAATGCCTTTACAGGGCATTCCATGAACTCTGAGTCATGATCCCCACCACAATTTCATCACGGCCATGGGGGTTAGGCCCCCCAGATAGCATATAAACACGTCATAAGCCATGATAAAACATTTGTTTATTGGAAATTTGCTTTAAAACTGCAAAATGTTCACAATGTGTAAAATAGAACTAGATTAACTATAAAACTGTGGGGGGGGGGGGCTTGCTCAGACCTGCAAAACTGTGCCCATGCCAGTGTGACGGGCACTAACCACACCGGGGATTCTTGTCGCAAGGGTATCCAACAACACCCCAGAGATGACTCCTTTAACAGGTGCTCTACTCCGGAGTTCAAAGCACTACACAACTCTTGTGATGCCCACACACGGGTTGAATCAACATTGTTTCCATGTCATTTCAATGAAATGGTGTTGAACCAATGTGGAATAGATGTTGAATTGATGTCTGTGCCCAGTGGTCACTGCCTTCTTCCTCTGTTCCTCAGACACACTATTAATCAGGACAAGTCCACTCGTGGTCACACTGACTGAGCCCACTTTTACCAGCACAAGATTCACCTTCTTCGAAACCCCCAAACTGATATCCCAGATAAACATTGTTATCCAAAAATCGCATCCAAACAAGAAACAAAAACTTGTCTGACACACATTCATCATCCCCTTCAGTTTAACACTTTCTTATTTTCATTCCATTCTTCAACACTGTTTTCCAATTAATCTTCTCCAACTCCACTCAACTCGCTTTTCGTTTCATTATCGACATCCAATTCCGCCATGATTCTCCGAAAGTGCATTGAATCCAAATGACAGACTTATTAACTAAGTGCACTGCAACCCATCAGCCATCATCTTATTTCCCAGGTTTACCCATTACAATAAACAAACAAAACAGTCATTATACAAATAAATGTGTTTACACAAGACTGTCAATTGAAATAAGTAGCTAATGTTCAATACAATATATTACTATTAGCAGAGAAACCATTGTCCGTGTATAAATATTATGGGAAAGATGCCTTTTATATAGCTACACTAGTTATGAACTACATGCCATGCTATCAGTAAGAAAAGTAGGCCTATGCCTTGGGTCTCAACTATGGTGAGCAAAGAATCACACGGACAGACAGGACAGCGCTGCCTACATAGTCTAACTCCCTTGAACGCGCCACATAACTACACTCGCCACGCCTCATTTTTACTCTGACGGAAATGACATAGTCGTCGAGGTCACTGATCCAAGGTGGATTGGAATTTGACATTCATTTACTATTTCGTTACGATAACAGCATATATATTTTAATGATTTTGAACACCATTTTGATAACATCTCTGGGCAGTTTGTTTGCGAGGAGATGTCTGGTGAAGTTCTAAACGCACAGGTAAGAATCTGAGAGTACGGTGCACGAGGAGTTTAGTTTTTGGGACAGCCTTCATTGAACATCGATTGGTGGAAAATTACATAACACGCGCTGCTATTGGCTAAACAAGTGAATGGGTATTTGTTATTGGCTCCTCGGGGAGGAAACGTTCAATAAATAATCTACGCTGCGATTACGTACTGCCGAAAGATTTCAGAGTTATAAAAACATGTATTCCTCTGAAGTGGTTAGTTCTCGTTCAATTAATCACTCCAGATATATATCGCACATAGACTTGTTTCTGTGTAGCTAGCCAGTTAATAGCCATATAAAAGACGCCGCCCTGGGTGGTTAATATGCAGCGTCCGACAAATAACTGCCGAAATGTTTTTGGGGAGGGGTACTTGTTTATGAAAATCTAGTTATTTAAAGAATCCGTGATCCTATAATTGTATAATTTGTGGATACCTGTATAGAAACAGTCTGACCCGCATTTTTCTCCAAAACGGCACCTATAACTCTGATGTGGTAGAATACGCGTTTTTCGCTCCGTCTAGCACAGCAGCTAATTTGGAGAAGGATGCTATTCCGGGCGTTCCTGTATGTGGACGTTGCCGCATTTGCAGGAACCCTCCCTTTATACCTGTTATATATTGGTAAATGTTAAATTAGCGGGAGGCAGGGACGCTCCAATATACGTTAATGCAAAAATAATGTTTGATTCCAGCTGCGACAACGGTAGTAGGCTGGACACATTACATTTTTAACAACGCTTTTTTTCTGATGACTGATAATTTTTCTGATAAATGCATCCGCCATGGAGCTCAGTTTCATAATATTGCCATATGTCACAGCTACTTGCCATAGTTGAAGTAATCTTGAAAAAAGCAGATGTTATTTTAGGGCGTTAACCCTGTAGATTTACCTCGGGTAATTCATTATTAACACTGTTACGGCTACTTGGTGAGCAAGCTCACTGTTGTGGTAACCCACAATGCTAGCGATGGCTGGCGCATAGCCCTCAACCATTAAACATTTTCTGGTCAAGGTTAACCACTTCTTTTTAAAGAAAAAGTTGTAAAACCTAAACAAAACGCATGTCCCTGTCCTCTTCTTAAATATGTGGCCGATTTTAAACAGACAGAGTAAAAAAAATAAATTAAATAACTTTTTTGGTGATTTGTTTCCAAATCGCTGCTGAGTAATTGTATATGCGTCAATCTGTTCATTCTTAGGAATCTAGAGGTCGAGCTCATTGATTTGTAAGATTTGACGCAATTAACTCGGATTATGAGTCTAGCAAGTGTCGCATGACTATTTTGACAATATTTCGGAATACTCAGGTCCTTCAATTTAGTTTGTTCTTGTATGACCAGAAAACCTATTTTGTTTACAAACTGACGAAGAAGACTGAAATCAGTATTTATCTTTTATGTATACAGTAACTAAGATACTGTTTTAAAGGGCATACAGGTCTGCTCTGACTTTACACGGTTATTGTTCTATTTAGTTATTAATAATTATTTCCAAGTGAAAAAGGTCTTAGGAACATGTAATATATACAATGTAAAACATTTTTTATTCACATTTTTTTATGATCCGTTTTCATATGCACTTAAAGTAATAGGTACCCTTTTATTTAAAATATTATTTTGTATTTTATATCTCAGAATAGTTCCTGATTACACTAAAGAGGGTGTTTAGTCTCTCTTACAAGAACCCTTGTCTTGAACATAATTTTCAGTTGAGTTGAATTTCAAAAGCTGGATACTTTTACTTTTACTTTTATATGATCTTTGTTGTTTTGTCTTTGTCTATAGTTTCTCTTAATGCTAGGGGGTTACGAAACAAAGGGAAGCGCAAGGCCTTATTTTTATTTGCTAAACAATTTCAAACAGCTTTTTGTTTTTTTGCAAGAGTCTCACTCAATTTCGGCTGATGCAAATTCTGGAGGTCAAATCAAATTTATTTGTATAGCCCTTCGTACATCAGCTGATATCTCAAAGTGCTGTACAGAAACCCAGCCTAAAACCCCAAACAGCAAGCAATGCAGGTGTAGAAGCACGGTGGCTAGGAAAAACTCCCTAGAAAGGCCAAAACCTAGGAAGAAACCTAGAGAGGAACCAGGCTATGTGGGGTGGCCAGTCCTCTTCTGGCTGTGCCGGGTGGAGATAACAGAACATGGCCAAGATGTTCAAATGTTCATAAATGACCAGCATGGTCGAATAATAATAGTAAGGCAGAACAGTTGCCCCCACAGTGGGGCAACAATCTTTGGCACTCCCATGGATCTGAACGCTCCGCTGGTGTCTCTACAATGAAAAATACCTTTGGTGGTAATATTCTACACTCGGAATATGACCCCTTTGGTCACTTTATTTGTCTTGTGATCAGTTACAATGACAGTACGCTCATTACTTTAAACTTCTACGGGTACAACACCAAACATGAGAATGATGAGTTGCTTGAATCTATAGGGAAACATATACTTCATTGGTTATCTAAATTTCCCAATTCGTTATTATTAATAGGAGGGGACTTTAACATTACTATAGATAATTCAACTGATAGATGGCCCCAAGGTAGGCCAACCAATCAGAATTTGGATTTAATACTTTTTATTGAAAGATTTGATCTTACTGATATATGGAGAGAGGTTTCTGGCTGACAGATCATTCACTTGGAGTAACAAAACAGGTTCCAGACAATCCAGAATAGATTTTTGGCTTTTATCCAAATGTATTGATAGTGTTTTACTACAAATATTTGTACTACTCCCCTCACAGACCACAGGGCCATTTACATTGATATCAAAATATTTACCCCTGATACTAACCTTGGTAGAGCATCCTACTGGAAGCTAAATAGCTCATTATTAAATTATATAGTTAAGTTTGAGGTTAAAGATCTGCTTTCACACTTTTGGGAAAGGGCTTGTGAAGAAAAATCTTATTGCAAGAACTGGGAGCTCTTTAAATTTGAGGTGTCCAAATACCTTAGAAAATATGGTAGTAATCTTGCTAAGACCAGAAGAACTGAGGAGGAAAATGTGATCTTTCAGATAACTTCCCTTTCTCAGAGGTCCCCAGGCGGCCTCTTGGGGGAGGAGAAGATGGAACTAATTGAGTTACAAAATAAACTGGATAATATATGTATATATAGATTAAAAGCAGAAGGAGCCTTTATTAGATCTAGGAAAAAATTGAGGAGAGAGAATATAATTCATCCTGTTTCTTTAGACTTGAGAAATTTCACTCTGAAAATAACACTATCCATAAGTTAAACATTGATGGTGTTATTACAGATGGCCAAAAATTAATCGCTAAATACTGTAGCAATTTTTACAGAATTGTATAGTTCTATGTACTGTCAGGAATCCACAGATATGTTTTTTTGACTCACTGAATAATGTTCACTCTATCAGTGATATAGAATATAAACAGTGTGATGAACCCATAAAACTTGGAGATTATAGAGTCTATAAAACATCTAAAGAACAATAAATCACCAGGTGTTGATGGAATTACATCAGAATTTTACAAATTATTTTCCGAATAAGTAGCTCCCTTCCTATTTTAAGTCTTTTTTAGAGAGTATTAAAAACAATATTCGCCCTCCTACAATGAGCCAGGGGTTAATAACACTGATACCTAAGCCTAAAAAAGAAGTGCTGCTTAATGATAACTGGCGTCCAATTTGTCTTCTTAATAATGACTATAAGATATTAGCCTTACTACTTGCAAAAATAATTAAAGAAGTCCTGGATGCAATCATTGATGAAACACAGTCTGGCTTCATGAGGAACAGACATATTTCTTACAAGGTCAGACTAGTATTAGACATACTTGACTACTCAGACCTAATAACCGAGGATAGCTTTATATTATTTTTAGATTTTTATAAAGCATTTGACACAGTAGAACATCAGTTCCTCTTCCACTCCCTTGAGAGAGACTTGGCTTTGGGGATTTTTTTCTGTAATGCTATTAAGACTCTCTATGCAAATGCTAACAGCTCTATCAAGTTAAAATATGGCATTTCATCTAGATTTGAGTGAAAGAGAGGAATTAGGCAAGGTTGTCCTATCTCTCCGTACCTGTTTTTATTAATCACCCAACTTTTTGCAAATTATTTAAATAGTCCTGTACAAGGTATTTCCATAGCAGGTAAAGAAATGATTATAAGCCAGCTGGCTGACGATACTACATTTTTTCGGAAAGATGCTAGCCAAATTCCCATAATGATCAATGTGATACAATCCTTTTCCAAAGCGTCTGGTCTATATCTTAACATTAATACCTGAGCCACTTGTGTGGGTTGTAGACTCCGTCTCATGCTACCACTAGAGTGAAAGCACCGCCATCATTCAAAGTGACCAAAACATCAGCCAGGAAGCATAGGAACTGAGAAGTGGTCTGTGGTTATCACCTGCAGAACCACTCCTTTATTGGGGGTGTCTTGCTAATTGCCTATAATTTCCACCTGTTGTCTATTCCATTTGCACAACAGCATGTGAAATTTATTGTCAATCAGTGTTGCTTCCTAAGTGGACAGTTTGATTTCACAGAAGTGTGATTGACTTGGAGTTACATTGTGTTGTTTAATTGTTCCCTTTATTTTTTTGAGCAGTGTATTTATTATTGCAAGGCAGAACACTTGATAAACAAGCCACATTTTATGTTTTATATTTCAAATGTGGTTTGAACTGGGTGTGACCTAGTAACCTCTATGTAAAAGTCCAGCAATTAGGGTGAGATAGGTGGGGCAGGTTTGAGACTGATCTCAGGAATTAATAAGAAAAATACACTTTATTTCTCAGTCTTTATATGAATTAATAAATTAACTGCTAAATATTTCCAATAGATGGCAGCATAAGACCACTAAGCATCAGGTATAGGCTTCAGCAGCAATATGTTTGACATAAAGTAGCATGCGACCATATGTCCCATGATTTTCTAAAATGATTACTCATTACTTTTACAGTAATATTTATTTGTTTATTTATTTGGGCTCTCGAGTGGCGCAGCAGTCTAAGGTACTATATCGCTACAGACCCGGTTTCGATCCCGGGCTGTTTTGCAGCCGGCTGCAACCGGCAATGAGGCAGCGCACAATTGGCCCGGCATTGTCTGGGTTAGGGGAGGCTTTGGCCAGCCGGGATGTCCTTGTCCCATCGCGCTCTATCGACTTTGGGGGGGGCCAGGCGCATGCACGCTGACTTCAGATGCCAGCTGTATGGTGTTTCCTCTGCCACATTGGTGCAGCTGGCTTCTGGGTTAAGTGTGCAGTGTGTCAAGAAGCAGTGTGGCTTGGCAGTGTCGTGTTTCGGGGGACGCATGGCTCTCAACCTTCCTCTCTCCCGAGTCCGTACAGGAGTTGCAGCAACGGGACAAGACCTTAACTACCAATTGGGGAGAAAAATGGGTTAAAGTAATACAACTAACCTCAACCTAGTATACAGTACCTTTGGAAAGTTTTCAGATCCCTTGACTTTTTCCACATTTTGTTAGATTACCGCCTTATTTATAAAAATGATAAAATAGTTATTTCCCCCTTATTCACACAATACCCCAGGTTTTTATAAATTTTTGCTAATTTATTAAAAATCATACATGGAAATATGACATTTACGTAAGTATTCAGACCCTTTTCCCTTGTACTTTGTTGAAGCACCTTTGGCAGAGATTATAGCCTCGAGTCTTCTTGGGTATGACGCTACAAGCTTGGCACACCTGTATTTGGGGAGTTTTTCCCATTCTTCTCTGCAGATTCTCTCAAGCTCAGGTTTGATGGGGAGCGTTGCTGCACAGCTATTTTCAGGTCTCTTCAGAGATGTTTGATCGGGTTCAAATCCGGGCTCTGCGTGGGCCACTCAAGGACATTCAGAGACTTGTCCTGAAGGCACTCTAGTGTTGTCTTGGCTGTGTGCTTATACTCAATGTCCTGTTGGAAGGTGAACCTTCACCCCCGTCTGAGGTCCTGAGCGCTCTGGAGCAGGTTTTCATCAAGGATCTCTCTGTACTTTGCTCTGTTCATTTTACCCTCAATCCTAAAGTCTCCCAGTCCCTACCGCTGAAAATCATCCTTACAGCATGATGCTGCCACCACCATGCTTCACTGTAGTGATGGTGCCATGTTTCCTCCAGATGTGACGCTTGGAAATCAGGCCAAAGAGTTCTATCTTGGTTTCATCAGACCAGGTTATCTTGTTTCTCATGGTCTGAGAGTCTTTAGGTGCCTTTTGGGAAAACTCCAACCGGGCTGTCATGTGCCTTTTATTGAGGAGTGGCTTCCGTCTGGCGACTCTACTATAAAGGCCTGATTGGTGGAGTGCTGCAGAGATGGTTGTTCTTCTGGAAGCTTCTCCCATCTCCACAGAGGAACTCTGGAGTTCTGTCAGAGTGACCATCGGGTTCTTGGTCACCTCTCTGTCTGCTACCTGACTGCTCAGTTTTGCCGGGCAGCCAGCTCTAGGAAGTGTCTTGGTGGTTCCAAACTTCTTCCGTTTAAGAATGATGGAGGTCACTGTGTTCTTGGCGACCTTCAATGCTGCAGACATTTTTTGGTTCTCTTCCCCAGATCTGTGTCTCGACACAATCCTGTCACAGAGCTCTAAGGACAATTCCTTTAACCTCATGTCTTGGTTTTTGCTCTGACATGCTCTATCAACTGTGGTACCTTTTTATAGACAGGTATGTGCCTTTCCAAATCATGTCCAATCAATTGAATTTACCACAGGTCGACTTCAATCAAGTTGTAGAAACATCTCAAGGATGATCAATGGAAACAGAATGCACCTGCGCTCAGTTTTGAGTCTCATTTGCAAAAATGTCTTTAAAACTGTTTTTATTTTCATTATGGGATATTGTGTGTAGATTGCTGAGGATTTGTATTTTATGTTATCCATTTTAGAGAAATAGTCAGAAGTTTTTTCTTTTTTTTTTCAACAATTCCTCATTATGCAGATGTAATCACAGTTGACACCATCGAGGTGCGGATGTTTATTTTCTACACAAGTTGTTCTTTTTCAGATTCATCCTAAGAACAGATTGTAGTGGTAAAATAAAAAGGGATACATTTTTTGTGACATTTAGGGTAAATGGAATTCTAAGCATCACTCTAATCAGAAGAGGCTTGGCAAAGTTTATTTTCTATGGCCTTGCTCTAGTGTTCCAGCTCAGCCAACGTTCCTTGGACATTTTTCAGCCTTGGGTGAATTTTGACTCATTCTATTGTCCAGCCTACCGGCAGCTAATTATCCGTACACTGGTAGACTGTCCTTCACCCCCGCCTGTCGAGCACTGTTTTCTCGCAGTTCTGTTAAAGATGTCGTGGGCAGGTGTTCGGCAGGCGGGAGCAAAGGACTCTGTGGTAGCTTTGCCAGCTAGTCCTCAGGAGGACTCCGGTACACAGCAGGCTGGAGGCAGGGGCGACATTGTGTGCTAGCTAACTAGCAAGCCAGCTAATACACAGTGTTGCCTTCCGTCTGATGCTGTGCTAGCGGGAGGTGGGGACGACAGGTTGACGGTGTCCTTCACCCCCGCCTGTCGGGCACTGTTCTCCTGCAGCTCTGTTCTCCTGCAGCTCTGTTAACGACAGTGAGGGCAGGTGTTCAGCAGGCGGGAAGCGAAGGACACGGTCTAAAAACACTTTTAAACCTTTTTGACGCAAATTCAAAAGTGTCACACAAGCATGAAGATGAAGTAGTGCCGCTTGGTGGACAACGACTGCCATTGTTAGGGCGGAGAGACACTTTTCGTCATGTAGTGTACGTATGTGGACACCTGCTCGTCGAACATCTCATTCCAAAATCATTGGCATTAATATGGAGTTGGTTCCCCTTTGCTGCTATAACAGCCTCCACTTTTCTAGGAAGGCTTTCTACTAGCAGAATATTGCCGCGGGGACTTGCTTCCATTCAGCCACAAGAGCATTAGTGAGGTCAGGCACTGATGTTGGGCGAAGTCAAGTTCTTCCACTCCGATCTCGATAAAACATTTTTGTATGGACCTCGCTTTGTGCATGGCAGCATTATAAACAGGAAAGGGCCTTCCCAAAACTGTTGCCACTAAGTTGGAACCACAGAATTGTCTAAAATGTCATTGTATGCTGCAGCGTTAAGATTTCCCTTCACTGGAACTAAGGGGCCTGGCCCGGACCATGAAAAACAACCCCAGACCCTTATTCTTACTCCACCAAACTTTACAGTTGTCTCTAAGCATTCGGGTGGGTAGCGTTCTCCTGGCACCCACCAAACTCAGATTTGTCCGTCAGACAGCCAGATGGTGAAGCGTGATTCATCACTCCAGAAAACGCGTTTCCACTGCTCCAGAGTCCAATGGCGGCGAGCTTTACACCTCTCCAGCCGACGCATGGCATTGCGCATGCTGGTCTTAGGCTTGTGTGCGGCTGTTCGGCCATGGAAACCCATTGAAGCTCCCGACTAACAGTTCTTGTGCTGACGTTGCTTCTAGAGGCAGTTTAGAAATCTGTAGTGAGTGTTGCAATCCACCAAGAACAGACCATTCTGTTCTACGATTCAGCCCTCGGTGGTCCCGTTCTGTGAGTTTGTGTTGCCTACCACTTCACAATAACAGCACTTACAGTTGACCGGGGAAGCTCTAGCAGGGCAGAAATTTGATTAACTGACTAGTTCTTATCACGGTGCCACGATAAAAGTCACTGAGCTATTCAGTAAGGCCATTTTACTACTAAAGTTTGTCTAGTGAGATTGCATGGCTTGGTGCTCGATTTTATATACCTGTCAGCAACGAATTTGGCTGAAATAAACGAATCCACTAATTTGAAGGGGTCTGTTGACACCTTGCCTACTTGCTAGCACCAACATAAGGTTGAAGCTAGCGTAGCCACAGATGGAACAATGAGCCAGATGTTTCACCGGATGTATAATTATCCAGTTGGCATTTCCACTCGCCACCAAATATGGTGATAAGAGGAAGCCTAGTGGGAGAAGAACGAGATAAATTTTAGCCAACATTCTGCAAATGTTCTGATCAATGAAACATTTGATCTCAATACGTTTTTCTTGTTCCCAAAATTACACTGAGCAAAAATATAAACACAACATGTAAAGTGTTGGTCCAATGAAAAAATCCCAGACATTTTTGTATTTCTCTCAGATTTTGTCCACAAATTTGTTTATATCCCTGTTAGTGAGCATTTCTCCTTTGCCAAGATAATCCATCCACCTGACAGGTGTGGCATATCAAGAAGCTGATTAAACAGCATGATCATTACACAAGTGCACCTTGTGCGGGGGACAATAAAAGATAACTTTAAAATGTGCAGTTTTGTCACAACACAATGCCACCTGCACAGTCATGTGAAATCCATAGATTAGGGCATAATTCGTTTATTTGACTGATTTCCTTATATGAACTGTAAATCAGTGTATTTTTCTTCAGTTTACCCACAGAGTGGAGTACGTTTTGTAGACTTTACCCTTTTGCCTTAAATCAGGGCCTAAAATTAACAGCTGACACCTGGGGAGGTTCACAGTCAAGGCTCAACAGTGCAGCATTTCATACAAATAGTGCGAGTTGTGATTTGTGGCTAAATAAATGCTGCAATATCGGTTTTCAAAGTATTTCTGCCGTTTTGTTTCATATCTTGTAATGCACAAAGAAATCTGAATCGTAACGTTATCCCACCTTACGCAGCAACACTGCCTGTCTGGGGGGCTGTGAGCACTGCTAGTGAAGTGCTAAAATATATGTTTTTAGAAGCAATGCGCACAGGCATAAAAGTTGGTCTAATTTACTCAAGTCTACTAAAGTGTGCCTTTGTCCTTGTGTATCTTGGATATTTACATTGTTTTGTTCACAAGCTAGCAGAAAGAGACATCGTCAGCCTCTACTAGTGAGATTCTCACAGGCAGACGTGATGACTCGAGTCATATATTTGTATAACTAACGCCAGATAGACCACATCCTGTCTTTTCCAATGGGAGCAAATTAATCACAGAACAAGCAAGGAGGTGAGAGCCTATTGGCGCACTCTAGCATGTATTTGCATATTTCCCTTAAGGAACGCCTACTCTGTGAAGTGCAATAACTAAATTCGCCCTTGCACTCCTAAACAACCCATTTAAAAAAAAACTTTGGCAAAGGGTAAAGTTTACAAAAGGTAGTCCACTCTGTTAGTAACATATTCTAGTTTTGGAAACAGAACTGTATTGACATCAAATGCTTCATCGATGAGAGAATTTGCAGGACGTCGACCCAAATCCATTTCTCCCCACTGCCGGCCACTGGGCTTGTTCTCGCCACCATATTTTGTTAGTGAGTGGAAACCAACTGGGTGCTTCACATTTATATATGAAGTATTCTAATTGTTCTATCTATGCTCAGTCGCCCTGTTACCAATTTAAAGGGGCAGCTGAACATTTTAGTCTCTGAAGACTCAGGTCACAGAATATTAAATCGAGCAATATACCACATTTACTTCTTAATAGTAAGGCATAATTAAGTATGCTCATCCATTTTTTTGTGTGTAATTATGGCAGATTTTTTTTTGTCTGGTAAAAAATCTGAGTGGCTGGTATATTAAAATAAATACATCTAACTGCCACATTGGCTGGAATACAAAACAGTTTGTTTTATACGTTGTTTGGAGTGTAAGGGCGGATTGAGTTATTGCACACACGCACTTCAGAGCAGGCATTCCCTAACAGAAATATGCAAATAGATGCTAGAGCGTGCCAATAGGATTTTGCTAGCTCGTGCTTGGCTCTGCCCACCTCCTTGCCTGTTGTGCCCACTTTGATTAATTTGCTCCCATTGGAAACGACAGGCTGTGGTCTATATTGGTTTAGTTATAAAAATCTTTGGCGTGGAAATCTGAACTAACGCGTTCAAAGTGTCTTGGCCGTGAGTATCTAAGGCTAAGTTTAATTTATAGAACCTTCTTAGGAGCATTGTTAAATCGACAAGCTGTTTCCCAAAACCATCGTCACTAAAGTTGCTATTTATTTACTGATTGCCTCAGACTACTCCTAGAACAGCGTCGTAAGATGTTTTTTTTTTTTCAATTCCGCATCACTTTATACGCAGAAGATCTCTGCTCAACATAGAATCAAGCTGTTTGTTTGTCTCTCTGTGACCGTTGATAATTCGGAAACAAAGTTGACTACAATACAAAATTGGCAATGTCTTTGCAATTGAACAAGCAAAGGATACAAATATATTTCAAATGCAAACCGAGATGACTGCATTAAAAAACGAAATCCAGTAGGCCAATAGGCTACATACAGTGCCTTCAGAAAGTATTCAGACCCCTTTTCTTCTACTATATTTTGTTACGTTACAGCCTTATTCTAATATTGATTTAAAAAAGAAAATCCTTATCAATATACACAGATTGCCCAACAATGACAAAGTGGAAACAGAAATGTTTGCACATTTAAAAAAAAAATACCAGATACCTTATTTACATAAGTATTCAGATATTTTGTCATGAGACTCGAAATTGAGCTCAGATGCATCCTGTTTCCATTGATCATCCTTGAGATTCTACAACTTGATTGGAGTCCACCTGTGGTAAATTCAATTGATTGGACATGATTTGGAAAGGCACACACCTGTCTACAGTGCATTCGGAAAGTATTCAGACCGCTTGACTTTTTCTGATTTTTGTCCCAGATGGGTCTATACCCATGCCCCCTGTCCAGTGGCTATGCAAGGTAGCCATCACAGGGGTTCGGGGTCTGGCAGGGAAGCTTAATCCTTCTTCTTTACGCAATCCATGCATTAGGCTAAATTCACAAGATAAACATAGGGCGACTTCATAGGAAGTGTACATAAAATGCCATTATGTGCAGATTTGTAAGTTAACCTTCCGTTTCGACATACAGGCTAGGCCTAGCTGTTACTCTAAAAAAACGAAAAAAGATAAACTAGAAAATTGGAAAAACTATATCAATCTCAATTTTGCAGGGTTGAACATTTTCAATTTTATGAGTGGATCAGACATTTTTATTAAACATTTAAAATAATATTATGTAATTCAATTTGAATGATTGTATTATTATTGGATTGATAAGTGTTACATGCACTGACAATGACAAGAAAAAATGCGAAAAGAATAGCCTAAATTCTTAATTTGTCCCTAAATAATACAGTGTGAAGGCTATGTGTAGGCTTACCACACACCACCCAACAACTGACACAATGAATCTGCATTCTTAATTTATCAGCATATGCCAGGAGGGTGGAGGCTAGAGTCTAAGACACTACAGGGCAAGGACACTCATAGCAGTGCTCTTCACATACTCCTCACAGACACATCATTGTAGAGCCTGAGGAAGAGCTCTCGTCTTTTTTCACCCTTACCAGGAAGATCCCCCTTTTTAAGTCACCCGAAAGAATGGAGGAAGGACCTTATAAGTGTGTTAGAGTGAGTGATTTAAGGTTTAACCTGGTACTTGCCTAATAAGCTGGAGTTATTAGGAAGATGGCTTATAAGGAAGTTGATGTATTTTTGTTATTTTCTTAACAGGATGGAAACGGAACAGTGAATCGGGTCATTAGGATGGGGACCAGGAAGAGCCAGGTAAATTCATTCATTCATTTAGTTGTAAATGTATATCATTATAATAATTATTTTTATTCACACCTGCACTGTTGGCGCTCAGAGCTTAAGATTTTCACTGTACACAGCAACTACATCTGTGCATGTGACTAAATAAAAATGGAATCATTAATTGATTCACAAGCTTGTTCAGATGATCTACTGTAGGATATTTGATCACTTCATGTCATTAATATTACTGTTCACTACTTCTGGTCACCAAATGTTGACTTAAAATCATTCAGTCATCATAGTAAAATGTCCTCTCAAAAAGCCCCTGTATTAACCTCCATATTAGTAAGGATTTTTCAGTTGAGAGGTTAGGAAGGGAGGTCAACTTGAAAAGGGTGGGTCTGTGTGTACTCATCTGATGAGAGCTCATCCCTGATCTGTCACCATTGTGATAGTCACACAAGTGTCTGTGGCCATGTGTCACAGATACTGCACAGGCTATATAACTGATGACAATGCATACATTTGTGGTTAACTTGATGTTTATTCATATCCCAATTAGCTGTTGCACATGCAGCATTTACTCTTCCTTGGGTCCACATAAAACAGAAAATACATGAAAAGGTAAAGAACAGTTATAGATAAGAACGGCCTTAGATATTATTACATTCAAATTAAAAGTAATATATTGTCAAGGCACCAAGAGACAATTATTTAAAAACTATTTACACACTCTTCATGTATACATATTCACAGTTCAAGTCGGAAGTTTACATACACCTTAGCCAAATACATTTAAACTCAGTTTTTCACAATTCCTGACATTTAATCCTAGTAAAAATTCCCTGTTTTAGGTCAGTTAGGATCACCACTTTATTTTAAGAATGTGAAATGTCAAAATAATAGAAGAGAGTGATTTATTTCAGCTTTTATTTATTTCATCACATCCCCCTGTTGGTCAGAATTTTACATGCACTCAATTAGTATTTGGTAGCATTGCCTTAAAATTGTTTAACTTGGGTGAATCGCTTCGGGTAGCCTTCCACAAGCTTCCCACAATAAGTTGGGTGAATTTTGGCCCATTCCTCCTGACAGAGCTGGTGTAACTGAGTCAGGTTTGTAAGGCCTCCTTGCTCATACACTCTTTTTCAGTTCTGCCCAAAAATGTTCTATTGGATTGAGGTCAGGGCTTTGTGATGGCCACTCCAATACCTTGACTTTCTTGTCCTTAAGCCATTTTGCCACAACTTTGAAGTATGCTTGGGGTCATTGTCCATTTGGAAGACCCTTTTGCAACCAAGCTTTAACTTGAGATGTTGCGTCAATATATCCACATAATTTTCCTACCTCATGATGCCATCTATTTTGTGAAGTGCACCAGTCCCTCCTGCAGCAAAGCACTCTCACAACATGATGCTGCCACCCCCGTGCTTCACGGTTGGCTGGTGTTCTTCGGCTTGCAAGCCTCCCCCTTTTTTCTCCAAACATAACAATGGTCATTATGACCAAACAGTTCTGTTTTTGTTTCATCAGACCAGAGGAGGTTTCTCCAAAAAGTACAATCTTTGTCCCCATGTGCAGTTGCAAAACGTAGTCTGGCTTTTTTATGGCGGTTTTGGAGCAGTGACTACTTCCTTGCTGAGCGGCCTTTAAGGTTATGTGGATATAGAACTCGTTTTACTGTGGATATAGATACTTTTGTACCTGTTTCCTCCAGCATCTTCACAAGGTCCTTTACTGTTGTTCTGGGATTGATTTGCATTTCGCACCAAAGTACGTTCATCTCTAGGAGACAGAACGTGTCTCCTTCCTGAGCGTGGTCCCAGGGTATTTGTACTTGCGTACTATTGTTTGTACAGATAAACATTGTACCTTCAGGGGTTTGGAAATTGCTCCTAAGGATGAACCAGACTTGTGGAGGTCTACAATTATTTTTCTGAGGTCTTTCTTGGCTGATTTCTTTTGATTTTCCCATGATGTCAAGCAAAGAGGCACTGAGTTTGAAGGTCGGCCTTGAAATACATCCACAGGTACACCTCCAATAGGCTAATTGACATCATTTGAGTCAATCAGACGCTTCTAAAGTCATGACACCATTTTCTGGAATTTTCCAAGCTGTTTAAAGGCACATTCAACTTAGTGTATGTAAACTTCTGACCCACTGGAATTGTGATGCAGTGATTATAAGTGAAATAATCTGTCTGTAAACAATTGTTGGAAAAATTAATTGTGTCATGCACAAAGTAGATGTCCTAACCGACTTGCCAAAACTATAGTTTGTTAACAAGAAATTTGTGGAGTAGTTGAGAAACGAGTTTTAATGACTCCAACCTAAGTGTATGTAAACGTCCGACTTCAACTGTACATACAGTACAGTTCATTTAGATCTTTAGAAAGAGAAGAGGTGCAAGTTTTTACTGAACTTGCTTTTTGCCACCTCTGGTGGCAGAACATTCCACGATGACATTGCTCTACATAACAGATTGACGCATTAAATCTGTTTTTTTTGTTTGGGTAGCGTGAAGAAACCCATAGTGGCGTGCCTAGTGGGATATGTATGTCTAACTGAAGTGTGTATGTTACTCCTAGGAGCTCAGCTTCCTCAACTTGCTCAATGGTCACACTCGTTATGCACAGCTCCATTGACCCATTTACTGTGTTGGTGTTGCTCATAAAATGTATCATCACTTCAGAATTAGCAGAGAGCCTACTCTAGAAATGTGACATGTTTAAAGAGTATATTGTTCCAAATACTGTCTATAAAGGCAAAATACGAAAGTGTATTTTTTGAGATATTAATATTTTTTATGTTCAATGTGAACATTTTTTTTCAGAATCTAGATATGCTCCATATGTTAGACCACACTATAAGGAGGATAATGACACCAAGATGTTGTCTGTCTTATGTACGATTCACATATCATAACATCTTACAGGAGTCATGTATAGGTCTAAAAAAGGACCTGAAATGGTCACTTTCATGATGATAAAAAAAAAAAATGTTTGTCAAGCATCCTTCCTCCCAATTAAGTTTATATGTGAAAATTGCCAGAACAATCCGAGATACCAAAATATTTTCTGCCTACTCCGGTGTGGACTCCCCCTTGTACTGTACTGATTCAGATGACTGATGATTGGCTAAAGGAAATGTATAATAAGATGATAGTTGGAGCTGTTTTGTTAGATTTCAGTGCAGCCTTTAATGTTATTGATCCTCATTTGTTATTGAAAAAACATCACCTTTACATCACATGGTTGGAGAGTTACAGCTAGCTGCCTAAATAATGCAAACATTTGAGTAAATGAGGGATACAAAGTATATTGAATGCAGGTGCTTCCACACAGGCATGGTTCCTGAGTTAATTAAGCAATTAACATCGCATCACGCTTATCATGTATAAAAATGTTGGGCAGGCCATTATTTTCGCTACCATGGCTATGCCCTCATAGGATGACATAGCCCCCATCCACAGGACACGAGTGGTCACTGAATGGTCAGTAGTTAACTTGTTATTTAGAAAAATAGCATTTACTAAGAAAAGGCAGCAAACAAATTGGATGGCTGTTAGAGACAGCAAATGGTGCTTTACAATTGTATGTAGTGGAATTACTTTAGCTTCCTTCCACACCTGTGGGGACACACTCCTTTTAGGCTTTGGTTAAAGACATGACAAATAGGGGTGGCAATACAGTCTGCTACCATTCTCAATAGTTTCCCATCTAGGTTGTCAATACCAGTGAAATGGAACTGGCTTATCATTATTGATGGATAACAATAGTTCTTCAACCTCTCCCACACTAACTTGACCAAATGCAAAACCCGCTATTGTTTCTCTCATTATTAGATCTTTTATACAAAAATACGATGGTTCACTGTTCAATGTTCACTATTTTTATTTTTTCACATTAATGTCCATGTCGTAGCCTTTATCAAGGAAATTGCCCACATTTGCTCTAAGCAATGATTATAAATCAGTTTCACCTGGCACATCATTCCTTTCATATCTACATAATGTATGTAATAATATAAAATAATGTATTTTTATATTTCAGTTGGCTCGCATCCAGACTGATTATGTGGCAGAGAAACTGAAGACACTTTATCCAGATGTCCATCTTGAAATAGGTGAGAAAAGTAGAGATGCGTAATACAAGAACACTCATACAGCCATACACTCTCTCTCGCTCTCTCAATTTTCCTCCCGCTCTCTCTTTCCCTCCCTTACTCTCTCTCTGTATTTCTTTCCTCTGTTTGTCAGCCTTTCAGTTACTGAACAAATAGTAGATTGTGTTTGGGAGAAGATGGTGTAAAGCATACAACTGTACTGACACACAGTTTACTGTCTTTCGGCTTTGTTGCTCTGACTGTCTTTTAAAGAGAATCTGCTGAAATGGAACTGATGACCTCACTACCACTGTCATTCATAGTCATGATTGTAATACACTACTTTTTCATTCATTCCAGTTGCCATGTCCACAATTGGTGACAAAATCTTGGACACTGCATTATCAAAGGTTAGTTCAGAATAAATAATGCTTGAATTGTATTTGTAGGTTTGAGATCATTGTCAATCCATTGCAGGATGCTATTTTTATTAACTTTATCAGTGCTGTTGGTATGGCAACGTGGCTGGTATGTCTGTATTTAGCGTCTCAAAATGTGTCTTGGTTGTTTCAGATAGGTGAGAAAAGTCTTTTCACAAAGGAGCTCGAGAATGCTCTGGAGAGGAATGAGTAAGTATGGACAATGTTAATGAAAGTATTGATTTGAGTGACACTCTCCTGGTGACAAGTAACAAGTCTGATAAATAGCTCCCTCTGTTGACACAACTCTGAACTTTATCAGATTTCATTGCGTAAGAACACGTACAGGTAACTGCCAAAATAAAAGATACAAAGAATACAAAAGAATATTGAAAGCAAATGCTTCCGTACATGTGTGGTTCCTGAGTTAATTAAGCAATTAACATTGCATCATGCTTAAGGTCATGTATAAAAATGGTGGGCAGGCCATTATTTTGGCTACCATGGCTATGCCCCCAAAGGATGACAAAGCCCCCATCCCATCATGCTTAGAGTCATGTGTAAAAATGCTCAGTTGCCCATTATTTTGACTACCATGGCTAGACCACCAGATCTCAACCAACTTGAACACTTAAGGAAGATTCTGAAGCGTTTTCTATCACCATCAACAAAACACCAAATTATGTAATTTCTCGTTGAAGAATTGTGTTGCATCCCTCCAATAGAGTTTAAGACACTTGTAGAACCAATGCCAAGGTACATTGAAGCTGTTCTGGCGGCTCGTGGTGGCCCAACATCGTATTAAGACACTATGTTGGTGTTTCCTTTATTTTGTCAGTAACTTGTAGATGAGTGCGTTAGAGGTTGGAAAATAAAGAGCAGTTCTTTATTATAGTATTAACTATATTGTGAAATGGGGGTTTATTTTGGTGTTTGGAAATGACAAGGCTGTGGAGTTAATGAAAAAACTTGGAGTGTACAACTATTCTATAACCAGCATCTCTCTTTCTAACAGGGTAGACCTAGTAGTGCACTCTCTCAAAGACCTCCCTACAACTCTGCCCAATGGCTTCACTATAGGAGCAGTGCTTCAGTGAGTACAAACCCTACTTAGTACATCATCAGCACTGTCCATTGTCATCCACACTCTTCTTATAGTTGGACTAAGCAGTGACAGTGTTGTGGGATGGATAGTACCAACAACAACAGCCGGAAGCTGATGTCTTCCAATAAATGTCCATTCATACAAATCAATTGTGAACTGATCTATGGAAATTTGTTTTAGTTTTCACATTCATTGAGTCTGGGCCTATGTCTTTTTTGCTAAATAAGTTTCCCTTTTGAATACTAAGATTCTCTGTGTATATGTTTTCTCTTCCTTTCCAATGTTTCTCAAAGGCGTGAAAGCCCACATGATGCAGTGGTGCTACATCCAAAGAACAGTGGACTGACCCTGGACACTTTGCCAGATGGCAGGTAGGTGTGCCACTATGCCAGGGAGAATAGTGAATGAAAGATACCAATTCTCAGTGTTCTGTGATAAACTTGACACACATCACACAGCCTATAATGTCTTCATCAAGCTTTAAGACTAGGACATGGCATATCCTATGATATTCAGTTGGAGCAATTGCAAAACTGCACCTGCAAAAGAAGACAAAACTTAGTTGTTTTTTTGTTTTGTTTTTTTGCGACCATGTCCTTTTGAATTACTGACTGTTACAATGCAATGGTCAATGTGTATGTGTATGTATATGTGATCCTTTTGAGAACTTCAATGGATGATTTTCAGATCAAACTCCACTGACGTCTGTGTCTGTTCTGTTCTCACAGTGTGATTGGTACTAGCTCTCTGCGTCGAGCTGCTCAGCTGAAGAAGAGGTTTCCTCATCTGGAGTTTAAAGACATTGTATCGTTTTCTAATGCAGAACTGCTATGATTTACTGTCTGTCCATCTGTGTGTCTTATTGCTGTCAGTATTCATGCATGTAGCTATTGTAGGGGAGACTGGAGGCAATTATACGTTTTTGTCCTCCTCTATTGCTCAGAGAAGACTTGAACTAGGCCAGTCATTCAAGTGTCTTATATATCTGTCACCTAATCATTCATACCTGTCGGATCACAATATTGATTTTAATCCGAAAAGTCATGCAGGGGCAATTGTAATAGTAGCTGGGGTCAAATGTAACACCTACAAAATCAACCAAATACATGTATTAAAATTAAAAAAAAGTAATGTTTATGAATAATCATATCATAGACGTATGTAATGATTTTGCAAGAAATATGACAATTTCTATGTACGTAACCAATAATTACATGGCCATTTGGTTCCTCTCAAAACATGTGAATAGTCGATGGTACCGAGATTATATCCGTTTACAACTTATTTGGCACTTTACAGGACCCCAAGGCTATTTACAGTTATTATATGTATAATTCATACAATCTTAAAGTTAAATTCACTTGTTTTCATCATTTGGCTGCTTGGCTCAGGGTCATTTTAACACTGTGTTACGAATGCCCCCAACCCAGCAGCCATGTCACAACCTCATGTGCCTAGCAAGAGACAACAAATTAAATCAAATTTTATTGGTCACATACACAAATCTCGCAGATGTTACTGCAGTGTAGTGAAACGCTTGTGAACATTTTCATGTAAGAAATAACACACAAAAAAACCTGAATACTGCAAAGTTGCTTAGGCGCTAGAAGCAGAGCGGCCATATCTGTCGTGCCATCTTGAATAGTGACCACATCATTCATGTAAATATTTAGAGAACAAATTATGCTAGTTGGATTTATTAGACATTAGTGCTCATATAAGAAAAATACAGCCAATTTTTTTAAATACACAAAACTACTTCCACCCCTAACAAAATTGCCCATAAAATGTGAGATATTTGGCTGTAACTTTTCAAGCAGGAAAAAAACTAAATGGGCATGTTCTGTGTGTTTCATCACTCTAGCTAGCTTCTGTTTGGCAAAATTCAAGGTGTTACAATTGCCCCCAGTCTCCCCTAGTAATTGTTCCTTAACCTGAGCGCTATAGCGAGGTAACCTCAACACTCGTCTGAAGAAGCTGGATGAAAAGGAGGACTATGCTGCCATCATCCTGGCGGCAGCAGGGCTGAAGAGGATGGGGTGGGAGGCACGAGTCAGCCAGGTACAATGCAACCAGCCTCCCCAAACATCTCTGGTGTGCCTGGCCCTCAAGGCAAATGTCATGGCATAACACAAGACACAAAATGTTTCACCAAACAATACAATTTCAGAGTGCATACCTATAAATTGACTAGGTATCCCCCTTTCCTTAAGTTGATAAATATGCTAGGAAAATGTATTTGATAATGTTGTGTTGTATGTCTCTTGGTAGCTATAGAAGCTGCTGTAGAAATGAAATGTTTGTTGGGTTTGTCTCTACAGGTTCTTGGCCCTGAGGACTGTATGTATGCTGTTGGCCAGGTGGGTACAGTTTTTAGCTATTGTTGTTGTTTACAGGAAGCACCTGGGGTGCCAGCCGTTATAACCGTTACACCATGAGTGCCACACCGTGCACATCTATTCTGAAAACGAGCTATTATTGGCAGACAACTTTGGATCTCTTTCTTGTTGGTTTATTAACTAATTTACTAAAAGGGCATTATCATTTTCACAATTTCACAGTATTATTCCAACATCAATGTGGAAATATACACTCAGTGGACAGTTTATTAGGTACACCCATCTAGTACCGGGTCGGACCACTCTTTTCCTCCAGAACAGCCTGAATTCTTTGGGGCATGTGCCAAGAAAACATTCCCCACACTATTACACCACTGCCAGCAGCCTGTACTGTTGACAACAGGTAGGATGGGGCCATGGACTTATGCTGCTTTAATTTGTTTAAATTAACAGGTGTGCCTTTTAAAGGTACATTTGTGGAATTTATTTTCTTCTTAATGCGTTTGAGACAATTAATTGTGTTGTGACAAGGTAGGGGTGGTATACAGAATATAGCCCTATTTGTTAGGGCAAGAACAGTTCAAATAAGCAAAGAGAAATGACAGTCCATCATTAATTTAAGACGTGAAGGTCAGTCAATCCAGAAAATGTCAAGAACTTTGAAAGTTTCTTCAAGTGCAGTTGCAAAAACCATCAAGCGCTATGATGAAACTGGCTCTCATGAGGACCACCATAGGAAAGGATGGCCCAGAGTTACCTCTGCTGCAGAGGATAAGTTCATTAGTTACCAGCCTCAGAAATTGCAGCCCAAATAAATAAATGCTTCAGAGTTCAAGTAACAGACATCTCAACATCAGCTGTTCGGAGGACACTGCATGAATCAGGCCTTCATGTTCGATTTGCTGCAAAGAAACTACTACTAAAGGACACCAATGTGTCACAGGGAAATCACATTTTTGACTGCACTGAGACTTTAAGAGAGTCTGTATCCCCCAGGGTGCCCTTGCCGTGGAGGTGCGGGCGCGAGACTGTGACATCTTGGAGATGGTGTCTACCCTGCACCACTCAGAGACTGTGCTGCGCTGCATAGCAGAGAGGGCCTTTCTCAGACGCCTGGCAAGTTAACCATGCGTTTCCCCATACACACGCCTGACAAAAACATAAACAAGACACTAGCTGGCAGCTGCACCTGCTGATGCCGAATAGTTGCGGTTCAAAAGCTGCAGCTTATAGAACTGAATGTGTATTTTTCTTGCCTCACACAATCAATTTGTTGCATGGATCATAATTTGTGTGCATCAATATTACAAAGCCTTCTATATTATCACTCTGACCCTTGCTGCTTTGATACTTTTTGTACACAGGAGGGAGGTTGCAGTGTACCAGTTGCTGTGAACACAGAAGTGAAGGACTCGGTGGTAAGGAAATAGTTAGACATCTAATCAGAATCGGGAATAGATGCAGAAACCACCAACCTTAGAGCTGAGCAGAATTACCTCTAAGCATATTGCTGTACTGTACTGATTTTGTTCAGTCACTTCCAATGGCCTATTTAAAATAATCAGTAGACTGTCGAAATTATCTACAGATGGAAGTTTTCTGTAATTGATGAGAGTGGGTGTGCTCATGAGTTTAACGCTCTTCTCTCCTGTTCCAGCTCTCTCTGACTGGTGCTGTGTACAGCCTGGATGGAGCTGACAGCTTGAAGGAGGCCATGGAAATCAGTGTAGACCCAGGAAATAAGGTTGGGGACAGGACCTATTTTTATATGGCCGTCATGCCATATTCTTAATGTATTATTTACTGTATGTGATATTTTCTGTTTTTGTATGGTCGTCATGCTTACGATTATCCTGGAATCTAAACTGATATGCTCAGTTTCAACATTGTGGTGAAAGTTTGGATTTATGGCTAGTTTCATTTTGTTCCTAGAAAGTGAATGTGATATTTTAGCTAATTGATTGTCTCCATTTTCCTCTTCTCAGTTAGAGTCGGCGGCAGACATCCAGCATGTTGGGGTTACAGCCCACAATGTGCCTCAGTGTGCCCAGGTAGCAGCTGAGAAGCTGGGGGTGGACCTGGCCGATCTCCTGCTCAGCAAAGGAGCCATGGAGATCCTGACCACTGCTCGGAAACTCAACGACGCACGCTAAGGCCCTCTCTCCACTCCTACAGCGGGTCCCAATTTGCTCCCTACCCCTTCCTTTGGCTCTCTAACCTTTCGGCCAAGGGGAACAAGTAGGGAGCGGATTGGGACTGGCTGCCTAACACTGTGCAAGCCATCGTCAGCATCCAAGACCAGCAGAAGTCGGCAGGGTCTTGATAATGTTTACTCTGAATATGTACAGATTCACCTCAGTTGTATTGTATAAGCTAAATGTATATGATCCTATTTATGTATGAGCTACTACTCTGGGTAAATACTAGGTGAAAATTTGTATAGATACTGAGGGTTAAGAATGTACCAAACAAAGATTTCTGTGAGTATGACTGACCAACTCCACACACAGTATTACAACTGAACCGTATGACAGACACATCTCAGGCAAGGCCCCTGGCCTTTTTTTAATCACTTTTCTAAGCAAGAACAAAATGATGTTCAAACCTGGAATATATTGACAGCAAGAGAATGTTGTCACAAGTGAATATATAACTATCAACTCTTACTGGAAAATGTATCATACCGATAGTGCCATGTTTGTATACATTATGTGCTTTCTATGAAGCCTTCATATCTGCTTCAGCTCTATAAATACCGACCAGTTGTACGGAGTGATTAGTGCTTTTTGAGGTCGTTTCAATTATTTAAAAGTTATACATTAAATGCAGTAACAGACTAGAACAAAAGTCCCATGATGGTGACTGCCCATCAGTTTGCCATGTGCCTATTACTTGTTTGATATTTCATTTGCTGAGCTGCTATTTTAGTTACTGAAGTGCATACTTTTGTCTGAATACCAACTATCAGGTAGAGCTCATGTATCCCTCTTGAATTATGTCTGTAGCAGGAGTAAAAGAGAAACAGACCGCGTATGCGCTCAATGGATAATGGTCATTGTAGTTAATTACCTTCTGCGTTAAACTGAATAAAACTACAACTCCCTAAATCGCTGTTTGGGTTTGATCTGATTTCCCTAGAGAAACTGCGCACAGGAAGAACGAAATGGAATTCAAATTGAACCGATGTAGGTCAGTTATTCGTTTAATTGCTCAGCACTTCCAAGGTTGTTAGATAATTCAGCTGCAGGAGTGCGGCTCCTGAACACTTCATTGGGTACAAACTACACATCGCCTTTGTTTCATCAGATTGTCTGGAGTCCACGCGAACCTGTCACATCGAGACGTGAGACATCGTACACATTGTTATCTAGTTAATTTGTGGTCTAGGCAAAGGTACTCGCCATGGCATGTCCTTTGAGAACTACGGTTGGTATATTGGTTAGCCAAGTTCCCAACAGTAGTGTAATGGCTATTGTTAGCATGCTCAACCCTGTCGCAAACACTTAAGGTTAGCTCTCTCAAACAAACATTGATTTTACTCACTTGTTTAACCTTCGAATGGATACAAAACGTGACAAGATGTATCAAAATAACATTTATTGCAACCTAAAGAATTTTAAGCGCGAAAAAAACAGCACATTTTCAACAAAGGAAAATAGGAAAGGAAATTTAACAATTTTCAGAATGTGTGGGTGGCCCTTAAAAGGGCCTTTTGGTTGAAGAGTTCGGTGGAGGTTTATTTAAATCGCCAACTAATATTCTTGGGACTGTGAGGAAGCCTTCTTTCCCGCCTTCCCGCTTGGTGCAGCGGCCGCCCCTGTCTTCTTTGGTAGCAAAACAGCCTGGATGTTGGGCAACACACCTCCCTGGGCGATGGTTACACCGCCGAGTAGTTTGTTTAACTCCTCGTCGTTACGAACGGCCAGCTGTAGATGGCGGGGGATGATACGGGACTTCTTGTTGTCCCGAGCGGCATTGCCAGCCAACTCCAGGATCTCAGCCGTCAGGTACTCGAGGACAGCAGCCATGTACACGGGAGCACCAGCACCTACTCTATGAGCGTAGTTGCCCTTCCTCAGCAGACGATGGACACGACCTACGGGGAACTGAAGACCAGCGCGGGAGCTGCGGGACTTTGCCTTAGCGCGGGCCTTTCCTCCGGTTTTGCCTCTTCCAGACATGATGCAGATTCTCAAGACTCAAGTATAACAGAGATCAAACAGGCTGTGGTTCAAGGAAATAATGAACGCTAAAGGAACTACTGCGGAATATAAACACTGCAATTTAATCCCGCCTTCAAATCCTATTGGATATTGAAATGAGAAGGCGCATATAATTGGCTTTGAGAGATGACTGCTAGAAAGAGATGAACCCTCATTGGCCTAAATTTTCTGTGCATATCAGAGTAGTTGAGGACCGTGTTTGATTGGTTTGTTGTGTTTATCGCTGTTGTCATTGGATCACATTGCTCTCAAATTTGGGGGGAAATGTCACGCCAATCAAATACCCTCCCTCCCTATTTTATTTTTTGGTGGAAAGCCAGCAATCTATGAAGACGAAACAATTATTTGTTACATGAATCAGCGTGTTTGTATCAAGGTATATCATAGATGAATAGGGCAAAGTATATTTTGGTAAACAACGAATTGTTGGGGAGCGGGGATGGAGCTACTGCTACCAACGATAGAGAGAAATATTAATGGCGTCTTTTTGTAGGCAATGAATGGTTCGTTGGACAAAGCCTATGAGGAAAATGGATGGTGTTTTTGGATGAACGCCGTTCGGTCTATGGTTAACACAGGTTTAGGCATCTTATATGTTTTGTTCTATGAGATAATCTTCATCTAACCTCACTTTTTTGAATTTTAAAGAATTTAGAATATGTAATAATACAAACAAATCACAAATGCTTCATAATTCGTAAAGGTCATGTTAACTGACTGCCATTATATCATAGATCAAAACAAAGAAGATCTCATAAGCACGGTGGGAAATTTAATTTATTCTTTCAACAGCCAATGTGGTAGGTAACGTTAGATACAAAAAAATCTAGCAACCACTCAGATTTTTACCTATCCAAATAATATTTTGCTCCATAATTACGCAAAGAAAATACATAAACAACGGCAAGCATGCTTTCTAATGTTTAAAAGATGAGATGTATTACTATTAATAGGGTATAATGTTTAATAACATTTTTGTGACCTGCCTCAATTTGTGTTAAAATAAATCATTTAGATCCAATAATAAAAAGATAAACATCAAGAATCAACAAAGTGCATGCCCTTCCACAAAATGCTGAGTGATACAGCTTATTCATTATTATTATCAATGATGTTGCTCTTGCTGCGGGCGATTCCCTGATCCACCTCTACGCAGACGACACCATTCTGTATACTTCTGGCCCTTCCTTGGACACTGCTATCTAACCTCCAAACCAGCTTCAATGCCATACAACACTCCTTCCGTGGCCTCCAACTGCTCTTAAACGCTAGTAAAACCAAATGCATGCTTTTCAACCGTTCGCTGCCTGCACTCGCACGCCCGACCTAGAATATGTGGACATCTATAAGTACCTAGGTGTCTGGCTAGACTGCAAACTCTCCTTCCAGACTCATATCAAACATCTCCAAAATCAAATCTAGAGTCGGCTTTCTATTTCGCAACAAAGCCTCCTTCACTCACGCCGCAAAACTTACCCTTGTAAAACTATCCTACCGATTCTCGACTTCGGCAATGTCATCTACAAAATAGCTTCCAATACTCTACTCAGCAAACTGGATGCAGTTTATCACAGTGCCATCCGTTTTGTTACTAAAGCACCTTATACCACCCACCACTGCGACCTGTATGCTCTAGTCGGCTGGCCCTCGCTACATGTTCGTCGCCAGACCCACTGGCTCCAGGTCATCTACAAGTCTATGCTAGGTAAAGCTCCGCCTTATCTCAGTTCACTGGTCACGATGGCAACACCCACCCGTAGCACGCAGCAGGTGAATCTCACTGATCATCCCTAAAGACAAAACCTCTTTTGGCCGCCTTTCCTTCCAGTTCTCTGCTGCCTGCGACTGGAACGAATTGCAAAAATCTTTGAAGTTGGAGACTTTTATCTCCCTCACCAACTTTACACATCTGCTATCTGAGCAGCTAACCGATCGCTGCAGCTGTACATAGTCCATCGGTATATAGCCCACCCAATATACCTACCTCATCCCCATACTGTTTTTATTTTATTTACTTTTCTGCTCTTTTGCACACCAGTATCTCTACCTGCACATGTTCATCTGATCATGTATCACTCGTGTTAATCTGCTAAATTGTAATTATTCACTCCTATGGCCTATTTATTGCCTACCTCCTCATGCCTTTTGCACACAATGTATATAGATTATTTTTCCCCCCACTATGTTATTGACTTGTTTATTGTTTACTCCATGTGTAACTCTGTGTTGTTGTCTGTTCACACTGCTATGCTTTATCTTGGCCAGGTCGCAGTTGCAAATGAGAACTTGTTCTCAACTAGCCTACCTGGTTAAATAAAGGTGAAATAAAATTAATACAAAAAAATGATAGTTTAGTGGTCTATGATGATTTTTTTTTTTTTACAAGGATAGGACCTACGTGATGTGCTCCTAATTAGAAAGGTAGAAGCACACAAATAAATCTAGGAGAACAATGACAATGACTAAAACTTAATGAATAAACATTTTGGGGAGTGATCCATAATCGAGCACAATCATTAGGTGTGCCAAAAACATTTCAGGTGGCCTGTGGTAACGACAGTTAATGAAATTGTAACTCCAGTTCTATGAGTGGCAGGGAGCCCCATAATGCAGCTCTGCTCTTGTTGGTTTACCCTGCTGCTGAGGCAGTGAGTAGCCTGAGAAATGTATTATGCACACACCTGCAGCCAATGGGAGTACAGGTGTCCCTGTATATGGGGATTGCCTCCCCACAATCAGCCTCCTGAAAATGATCTTCAGCGAGACTGTGGGTTGGCAAGGCCTTAAGGCCCATGGGGTTCTGCTCCACATATAGAGCTGGAGTTACAACTTCAATAACTATCGTTCTATATCGTGGAGCTCCGCCTCTGCTCCTATTGGTTTAAGGCGGAGCGAAACGTTCCCTAATGTACTCCCTGCCGAGCCTAACACTTCCCACGTAATGACAAGGTTGGGCCTAGCAATAGCTGTGACCGAGTCCAATGGCGTACTGGCCGTCAGGAGCACCGGGACATTTCCCGGTGGCCTGAGGGTCGTTTTGGCCTGCGGGGAATAGTCAACTTGACCAGCGATAATATTGCAAGCAGGAATGAGTTGACGGAGAAGCCACGCATCAAGCGCTACACTCTCTCGGTGCAGTGTCCCCACGCCAAAAATGACATCAGGTCTCTCCGCGACGCACATAGCAACCGTCTACCTGCTTCTCTACCGATAACATTTTAGACAAGTCGCACGGTGAAATGGACGGTCAGAAAAGGAAAGGTGGAGCAGAGAGGGAGAGAATAAAAAAGAGAAAGGCCCTTGCCACAGACGCAGCTAAATGCTGCAAAATAAACTACATGTTCGCTAGTAAGGGAACAGGTCAGTCAAAACCACTAGCTAAAACACACTCACACGACACCCAGCATGGCTAGCTAAGTAGCCTAGCTAATAATGGTGACATAACGGCCGGTAGGCTAAACAGTTTGCCCGTCTTCGTGGAGTAATTATATCATAGCAATGAGTGCAACATAGCGATCATAATATGACATTTGAAGGCAATATGTTAAACTAGTAAAAAATAGTAAACCTAGACTATGGACTTGCCAGCATTCGGTCATGACTCATGCCACATGAGCTAGGGAAAGTGCACATAAACTGTACAGAGAAACAGACTACAGTCATTTTCTTTGCAAAGGTGAAGAAGGAAGCAGCAGCAGCACTAGAGCTTCAGGTGCTCCTGCAGAACTGGAGATGGTGGTCAGTTCAGAGTCAGACTCAGCAGGAACCTTCAGGTACAACTTAAAGGCACAAACCTAAACATGTAGGCTATGATCTTAGATTAATATGTGCTGTATTTATGAGATTATCAGTAGGACTGTAATCAGGGGCATACCGTGTACATTTGTATGTGCTATGATTGGTGTATTCCTAGTGAGTTTTTGAGGGTGCACCCATAGCCATAGCATACCTTGAAAACTCAGTTTTCAGTTAGGCTACTTGTTGGTCAGTCCCAATTGTTTGTATTTTGTAATGTGGATAACTTTCTTCCCAGATGAACATAGTGGCCAAATGTATAACTAGTTTGGTACCCGTTGCATCAACAAATAGGGTTAGCCTACAAAATTAGCGGTTTGGTAGTTTGCATGAACAGGTTGGCCTGGGATGGAGTCAAATTCCAGGCCTGAATTATTGTTTCAGTCCGCCCCTGACCGAGTCCCACAGTACAGTAACACAAGGTCTCACAATATACTGTGTCCTCTGTAAATCTGCAACACTTAGTCTAAGGCAAAGCCAATGACTAGTGAACAGACAACTAGAATATGAGACACAGCTAATCTGAACAAGCAGATAGATAGTGCTCCAATATCCTGTCAAGAAAAACAGACCCACCAGAGAAGTGACACAAAGTGTCACCCTACACTGTGTTTTCGGTAACCCACCACACTCAATCTGAGGAACACAAAGACTGGTGGGTAGAGATGCAGGACATGAGTTGAAATTAACTGAACCAAGCAGACGTTAATTAATGCTCTAATATCCCTATAACAACTGGTACTACAGTGTTTGCAACACAAGGTGTCACCCTACAGTGTGCTTTTTGTAATCCGCCTCCCCTAGTCTTAAGGAAACCGAAGACTAGTGGGCTGAAAAGTAATTACACGAGCCCAACTGAACTGAACAAGCTGACAGTTACCTCTCCAATATTCCTTCAATAACTGACACTCAACAGTGATGCAACTCAAGGTGTCGTCCTTCACCGTGTCATCAGTAAATCCACCGCACCTAGTCTGAGGAATAATCCACAGACTAGCGGGCAAAGAAAAGGACGACCTGAACCATCAGGCAGTTTGCATTCCAATATTCCCGCACAACTGATATTACAGTGAATCGTCACAAGGTGTCACCCTAGACCGTATTATCAGTAAATCCGCTTCACTCAAAAAACATCAACCCAGAAACTGTACTGCACATGCAGACAGTTAATATATGATGATAGGTAAAAGAGTATATAAAACATGGGCAAATACTGAACTGAACGCTCAGACAGTAATAATGCTCCAATGTAATTTCAAAGATTGGTATAATAGTAATGTAATACAAGGTTACAAATACTATTTCCCTCATCATTCTGCCCCAACACAGTCTTAAACTGTTGGCATGTAAAAAAAATAAAAAAAACATGAACTCTACTGCACTGAACGTCAGTCAGGAGACAAGTCTCATATGTCACTAGCGGGCCTCTTGGGAACATGCCCATTGACACAGCATCTTTCTCCTTTAGTTCAAGTCCTCCCATCAGCAACACTGAGTATGGACTGAGCCAGAGAGTTGGAAGACATATCTGAAAGATAGAAACTGATAAAAGGGGACTGTGACGACCAGGATGCCGCCGCGCAAATATCCTCTATCTCTGTTCCTCTGAAAAGAGCAGCAGAAGCCACAACTCCATGCGTGGAGTGGGCTCTTCTACCCAGAGGCAATGGACGCTTTGCAGCCTCATAAGCCATCTCAATGCTTTCACAAAGCCAATGAAACTGACGCTGTTTAGAGAGTGGTCTACCGAGTGCCGCAGCACCGTGACACACAAACAGCTGAGGCGATGACCTAATGGCCGCCGTGCGCTCCAAGTAGTACGCCAAGGCACAGGCGATGGAGCCGTTCCTCTCCTATCAACATGCGGAGGGGTAGAGAAGGCCCACAAATATACAATCTGTTATCTGTATGAAATCTTAATAAATTTAAGAGGTTAGGACGTAACACCGCCCTGCTCTGATTGCCATTAATGGCAAGGCGGTCGGGCCTCATCTAAAGAGCGCACAAATCACTGACACGCTTAGCAGTGGTCAGAGTGAGTAACAGTGCCATCTTCAAAGATGACATTTTGAAGGGGATTTGGTTTAATGGATCGAACGGAGGCTTACAAAGCGCTTGGAGTACCAAAGTCTTATCCCACTGAGGGAGCGTGGCTCTAGGCATTGGCCGAAGCGTTCCCAATAGGATGCATTTCACTAGTGGGTGACTGAAGACGGTGTCTCTGCCAAAATCCTCATGACAAGCTGAAATCGCCACAGCGAACACCTTAATAGTGACGGGTGAGGTCCAGGTAATCCAAATCCCTTATCCCCTGGCAATGCAATGGTTCTATTGCCACCTCCACGCATTTGGAAAAGGTGCCAGGTACCGGGGCGTACCCAAACAGCATCCTTGTGTATTCGTATGCCACCCATTGAAAGGCAAAACGGATGCACCGGCACATGAATGCATGCGTCCTTCAGGTCTATGCAAAAGTCTTTCGCATGGACACATTCCAGCAGACATTTTGTCGTGAGCATTCCGAGCATTCATTTGGCTACGCTCTTGTTGCGAATGCGTCGATCCAGTATCGCCCCCCCCCCCCCCATATTTTTTTGACACTAGGAAGTAGAGTGAATATAGCCCGCTGCTCCTTTGCTCTCAGGAAACCACTGTGACCGCATCCTTCGCCAAAAGTTCTGTAATCTCTGCAACGAGAGCGGCGACTTTTTGGTGCGATTTCATTACCGTCTACACGAACCCCGTAAATGGGGAGGGGTCCGGCGAAATTGGATGGTATAACCCTTCTCCAGCGTCCGGTCCAATAATAATGACAAAGCGGGAGAGTGCGAAGCTGTGGTGCATTCAGTAGGAATTGCCTGTAATCCCTTATAGCCCTTGCCGCCGCTGTCCGCCGACAATAAAGCGGCGACAATAAAGCGGCGGTACAGCCCAAGGCGGGCCTCCCATGAAAGGGAGAGGAAACAATAGCGCATTCTGTGAGAAACGGGGGCGATGACAGATTGGTTATACTTGTAACCTTGCTGTCCAAGCCCTCCGTGATTGCAGCACGGGTCTGTACTGCACTGACAGAGGTGCTCGCTTGAGTCAGAGCGCCGTCCCCCAACAGGGATTGCGTCACATGCCCAGAAACGGGCTGTGTATGCAGGCTATGTGAAACCCGAGCCACCTTGCTCATAGGAGACTGTGGTGTGAGGTTTTTATGAAGTGTAGCGCGGGGGCTCATTAAAGGTGTCCGCCCTGCTACCTTGTCATTAGCCCTACTCAAACCAACCTTGTGCGAGTGCTAAACTACGCACCCGTGGTGGGCAGTCCTACAACCAGAGGGGTGTGTGTGTGTGTGTGAGAGAGAGAGAGAGAGGTTCTCTTGTGACAGTCATCTCTTTATGGAGCAAACAACACATTAAAAGGATCGGACCCTTTAAAAAAAAATTGCCTAAAATGACATACCCAAATCTTATTGTCTGTAGCCGAGGACATGAAGCTAAGGATATGCATATTCTTGATACTGAGAGTACGTCCTCTTAAGGGATATCTTCCTGAAAAAAAAGGATCCGTGAGGCCACTCCTGGCATGCTGTGGTCCCAAACCCAAGAAACATAGGTCGCGTGAGTCCACAAACACTGCCATTGAAGCGCAGCGACACTGAGCTCTGATTTAGCTTTTGGGGGTGTTAATTTCCAACCCTGCTCCTACAGTTGTGTTAACTTCAGACTTTATTTTCGCCGTTTTTTTTTAGACAGAAAAATACAAGGTCGAATCATGACATCAGTGATCTTCAGGTCGGAAAGTCAGAGCTCTAGAAAGAGGCCTGAGTTCCCGAGTTGGATCACCTTTCTTTGAAAACGATTTTTTCCAGTCGGAGCAATTTTTTTTCCTTAGTTCCCAGTTGTCTTGAACGCACTGAAGTCTGAGATTTCCAAGTTCCCAGTTGTTTTGAACATGGCACCAGTTGTCTTGAAAGCACCACAAATCCGCAAAGTAGGCTTAGTCTTGCTATGCTTTCAAACCTGCAGTAAACATGCACGAGAGAAACAAACCATTTTAGCTTCTCATGCATTGAAAAATGCATCCTTTATGCCCCCTCCTCAACAAAAACAGAAAGAATGTGTGCAACACCCTTACGGATATGATACACTAGCACAGGATGCAGCACTGTGAAACACAGCTTCCCATTCATGTCAATGGAAGGAAAGTGGAGAGGGCAGGGGACCTTTGGGCGGTGTGAAGGTAGTGAAATATATACACTTTTCCTAACATTATGCAAATCACCAGCGGCGACTGCTGGGCGATGACCAATCATATTTATTTTATTTATTTAACCTTTATTTAACCAGGCAAGTCAGTTAAGAACAAATTCTTATTTTCAATGACGGCCTAGGAACAGTGGGTTAACTGCCTTGTCAGCTTGAACTTGCAACCTTCCGGTAACTAGTCCAACGCTCTAACCACTAGGCTACCCTAGCCATGACAAATTTGATGCTCTGCGACCCAAGGCCGGAGACTTTCTTCAGCAAAACTGGCAGACAAAAATACTAGAATGGAAGCAAATGTAAGTGATTATAACATCATGATGAATCATGCAAAAAAATTGCAGTTGACAGGAATATGTTAGTTAATGTAGAGACAAACAATTATGCATATTTTTTTTATCATAAAGTTCATTTATGAAAATCGCAATTTAGTAAACTAGCTTACATTAACATTAGCCAGCTGGTTGGCTAGCTTTATGGGTGTTGTGACATGAGTATGAAATTGTAATTCTGGTTGTTTCATGTTTTAGGGACTCCTGAAACAACCAGCAAACCAGGCTGTCATCTTGTGAAACAGTGGATCTAAAGAATCTTGCTAGCTAAAGCATTTACTGCAAATTGAATGTACAAGTTTGTAAGCTTTCCTTGCTGATATTTGCTATTCAATGCAGATAGATTAAATAACGTAGCTAGCTATGTTCTTGCTTATTGTGCAGTGGAAGATTTAAAAAAAATACCTGTATGCCTATGGATGTGTAGCTAGCTGTCTTGCCGACCTGTGTTTAGACCCAAACGTTCGGGTTACATATTAGTTCCGAGCCTAGCTATGAACCTCAGTCTTCCAGTCTTTGTATGATGCTGTGTCTGCATGTATGTACAGTGCCTTGCGAAAGTATTCGGCCCCCTTGAACTTTGCGACCTTTTGCCACATTTCAGGCTTCAAACATAAAGATATAAAACTGTATTTTTTTGTGAAGAATCAACAACAAGTGGGACACAATCATGAAGTGGAACGACATTTATTGGATATTTCAAACTTTTTTAACAAATCAAAAACTGAAAAATTGGGCGTGCAAAATTATTCAGCCCCTTTACTTTCAGTGCAGCAAACTCTCTCCAGAAGTTCAGTGAGGATCTCTGAATGATCCAATGTTGACCTAAATGACTAATGATGATAAATACAATCCACCTGTGTGTAATCAAGTCTCCGTATAAATGCACCTGCACTGTGATAGTCTCAGAGGTCCGTTAAAAGCGCAGAGAGCATCATGAAGAACAAGGAACACACCAGGCAGGTCCGAGATACTGTTGTGAAGAAGTTTAAAGACGGATTTTATATCTTTATGTTTGAAGCCTGAAATGTGGCAAAAGGTCGCAAAGTTCAAGGGGGCCGAATACTTTCGCAAGGCACTGTATTACAATTATACACTTCAACAGTGTTTACCAATTTGGTCCTGGGACATCAATGGTTACACATTCTAACTAATAGACTAGAAACAGGATATTACTAGTTAATGTCTTTGTAATTCATATATACAGAAATATAATTTTTAAAAAACAGTACACTACACTACACTATGCATTTTGTAAATACTTTAAAACTAGTTCATCTCAATATCTAATGCCCTTCATCTGCATTGATCTGATAAACAGGATAGGTGTAGTATTTCATCAAATTAGACAATTTCAACCAGTAGAGAATGTGAAACTCCTTATTGGAAGTTCATTATTCAAGTGTTATGAATACATGCATTATAAATATTATACTTGTAATATTATAAATACATGTTCAATCTGTACTTCTGTTGTGCATTATAAAATCCGGAAGAAAGAGGTGGCGAGAGAGGTGTAAAAGACAGACAGGGAAAGAGGTAAGAACATAGGAGCAGGGAAGGCAGCATATGATTAATGAATCACAGGGGTTGGCATCCTCTCACATCAAAACATATTCTGCAGACGAGAGAGATGGAGAGAGAGCGAGCATGTTTAAGCCTTGTTTTTATTTTTTATTTTAACATTGTTAGTCATCATAATAATCAGGAGGTGAGATGCAAAACTGACCTTGGATCATTGATTCTGGGACTACTGCATCTATCTGTATTTCAATGTAAAGCATCTCTAACAATACTTCCTGTTGACCTGACCAAGTGACCTCTCACCTCTGATCATGCTGTGCCCTCTATGTAGATAGTTCAGATGTGGGAGGGGTTCACCGACACAGCTGATAACCTAGAGGAGAGAGGGATGAAGTGAAGGAGAAATATTGAGAAAATAAGGTAGTTAAAGAGACAGTGTTCAACAGGAATCTGTGTGTGTGGCCTCACCTGGTGTCCACACCACACTAAGTGGCTGCAGAGTACTTTATGCTGAAAAACATGAACGGACACACGAGGACAAATAATATAGCGTAGTTATAGAAATAATGAAGTGTCTTACTATTCTCCATGGTTGGCCCTCTTGCCTATTCTTTGAAGGTAGTAAAAAAACATAGTTATACACACAAGCCTGCTTAGTGCACAACACAATCCATCAATCAGATTGATACATGAGTGTGTAGGTGTGGGGTATAGGGTGTCTAATTGTTCTACATTTTTTCAATATGGGTGATTTGAAATAGCCTGTTTTGTTTTTGTACAGACCCTTACCTAAACAGCACCCTCACCTGAGAAGTAGAAATCAAAGGGAGAGAAACTGAGAATTGAATAACTGCAGTTGACATAGCTAAGTAAATGGAAGAAGACGCATATTGCAATGTGAATGGCTCTTACAATAGCCTTTGGTTGTGCATAGTGTGGTCTATGGTGTTGCCAGGGAACAGCACCCTCTTCGAAGAAGTAGGAGGTGAAGATCTCTTGCACACGGATTGCCTCTCTTGCTGCGTTGTTGGACCCCATCCTTGAAACATCCTGCAGAGCAGCAGACTTCTCCTCTGGCACACATGAAGTTATGCAGGACACAGGTAGCCTTCACACATCTGAATTTCTCCAGGAGGCAGTCCCAACATTGCAGTGCCCTACACAGTAACTGTAGGCAATCGTTTTGAAGGAATCTCCAGTTACAAGGT